>NW_027185381.1:1332314-1394814 GCF_022577435.1 Embiotoca jacksoni | reverse complement strand
CTGGATCAGTTGGTCAGGCTGACATGAGTAAAGTCTGACGGTGACTGAAGAGCTCCCCCTGCTGGAGAATCTGCAGCCTGATAAACATCAGCCCTTTGCTGTGTTCCAGATGGTCTTTCCATCAGCACACTAACAAACAGCACTCGTCCATGTCAGGACTCTTACTGTGTAGGACAGGAAGTAGTGTTGTTTCAACTCACACACTGCAGCTCTGCACTGACAGGAAATGACCTCATCATGTGACCACATCAGCCTCCAAAACATCTGCAGCTTCAATTATTTTACCCAGAAATCAACATGTTTTTGTGTCCTCTGTTTAACACTCGATAAACACACTGATTCTTCTGTCCAGCAGCAGCAGAGAAGAAACATGTTGTATTCAGGAACAGCTGCAGCTTCATCACACGCTTTTAATTTGAAAATCCTTCATGGCCCCGCCCCTTCCTCTACGGAGCCAAGATGGCGACCGTTTAGGGTGAAAGTGTTTCACACTTCTTCTTTGGAGCGTTCTGAGTGATTCATCCTGGAACTGGTAGTGTTCTGATGGTTCTGTACAACATCTGGAACACAAGTACAACATCTGGAACACAAGTTCAACATCTGGAACACTAGAACAACATCTGGAACACAAGTACAACATCTGGAACACAAGTTCAACATCTGGAACACTAGAACAACATCTGGAACACAAGTACAACATCTGGAACACAGGGACAACATCTGGAACACAAGTACAACATCTGGGACACAGGGACAACATCTGGAACACAGGGACAACATCTGGAACACAAGTAGAACATCTGGAACACAAGTTCAACATCTGGAACACAAGTACAACATCTGGAACACAAGTAGAACATCTGGAACACAAGTTCAACATCTGGAACACAAGTACAACATCTGGAACACAAGTACAACATCTGGAACACAAGTTCAACATCTGGAACACTAGTACAACATCTGGAACACGAGTCATTGAGTGAGATTTTGAAACCTTGAAACAGTTTCATACCTTTTTCGTCCGACTCCGAGTCAGAATCATCAGAGCTCTCCTCCACATCCATCTCCTCTTCCTCCTCCTCCTCTTCCTCTTCTCCCTCCTCGTGGTCGCTGGCCTCCTGGACGTCCTGCAGCGGAACACATTAAACAGTTTAGTGTCCGTTGGGTTTATTCAGGCCGACTGTGAGGACACGACGTCGTACCATCTCTGCGTCCTCACTGATGCGCTCCATCCCGTCCTTCTCCGTCCCCTTCTCCAGCTCGTTGTCAGGAACGTCTTCCTTGTTGGCACTGAAAGATTCAGAGATTGTTGTGAGTCCAAGATGATTTCGAAGAGTCGTCACTGTTTAATGCAAGAAGAGCACAATGTTTTCTGCAGAAAGAGGACTGCAGGTACATCATTTAAATAAGAAGCACATTTCCAACCAAACCTCACTCACACTGCCGTTCTATCAAACCGTCGTGCAACAACACAGCTGACAACTGCTCAGGACTTCATTTAAAATCATATTTGCAGACACCGTTGTTGTTTTTAAGACATAAAATGTATATTTTTTAAAAAACATACATTAAGCTTCATGAGCTTGTTTGTCATAAAGAGATTGTAATTTTTTTTTTTAAACCAAAGAGGAGGCATCTCATCTGAGTCTGAACACAAACAGCAAAATTACAAAAAGCACAGCAGGAAAAAGCAGCACAGAATAAGTATGAACCAAATCTGTGAAGCGGAGCTGATGGATATATTTTATCCAATCACAGAGGGTTAGCAGTGCTGTGGTGGTGTTCGACACAAATCACCTGGATGGGCAGAGCAAAAAGAAAACCAAAGATGAACACAGAAGAGCAAAGAAAAGAAAAGCATCGTGTGAACAGATTCTGCACAAGAGCCGATCTACAACCTCGTTTCCAAAAAAGTTGGGACGATGTGTAAAATGGAAATAAAAACAGAATACAATGATTTGCAAATTACATACATTTTTGGACTTTGATGCAGCATCACGTCTCTATAAAGTTGTTCCAGGATCATGTTCACCACTGAGCTGCATCAACTCTTCTTTTAACAACACTCTGGAAACCTTTGGGAACTGAGGAGACCAGTTTCTGGAGTTTTGAAAGTGAAATGTGGTCCCATTCTTGCCTGATGGAGGATTTCAGCTGCTCAACAGTTCAGGGTCTCCTTTGTTGTATTGTTCATGTCCTGATGCTCCAGATGTTTTCAATGATTGACAGGTCTGGACTGCAGGAGGTCAGTTTATCAGCGGACTCTTCTACTAGAGAACCATGCTGTTGGAATACGTGCAGAATGTGGTTGGACGTTGTTCTGCTGAAATAAACAAGACCTTCCCTGAAAGAGACGTTGTCTGGATGGCAGCATACGTTGCTCCAAAACCTGAATATATCATTCAGCATTAATGCTTCCTTCCAGATGTTCAAGCTACCCATGCCATGTGCACTAATGCATCCTGTACCATCACAGATGCTGGCTTTAGAACTGAGCTGATAACAAGCTGGATGGTCCCTCTCCTCTTTAACCTGGAGGATGCAGCGTCCATGATTTCCAAACAGAATCTCAGATTGTGATCCATCAGACCTCAGGACAGTTTTCACTTCACCTCAGTCCATCTGCAATGATCTCTGGTCCATTTTCAATTAAATATGGGTTTTTGCGATTTGTAAATTATTGCATTCTGTTTTCATTTCCAAATACACAGCGTCCCGACTTTTTTGGAAACGGGGTTGTGATTATCTGAATCAGAAAATGTTTTCATAGAAGCAGGAAACAGTGTTATGAACCTTGACAGGGTTACATTGAAAACCTCTCTGCTGACTCGGTTCCAGGTTGTATTTAATACTGATTACATACTCAGTAAAAAACAGAAAAACAATGCAGGTGGAAGCGGGCGTGTAGCAGGAGGGATAAATGAAAGTTGAACAAGCACAGAGCTAAAGAAAGATTCAGGTTATTAAATGGTAAAAACTGTGTTTAATGCAAGTGCTTCTACAGCTTCACTCCAGGTGGGGAAATAGCTGCCGGAAGGGAAACAAAAAGTAAAATGAACTGCTGAAGTCGGGGCAGCAAAGGATGTGAATGGCAGCAGGAGGGAGGGAGCTGTGACAAACCTGACATCCTCCACCTCTTCCTCCCTCTCCTCCCTCTCTCTCTCCTCCAGCAGCTGCTGCAGTCTTCGTGGAGGGGTGAAGGGTCAAACGAGAGGAGGAAGCAAGAGATGAGCGAAGGAAGGAAGGAAGGAAGGAAGAATGGAAGGAAGGAAGAATGGAGGGAAGAATGGTCAGAGGAAGAAGCTACGCACTGAACAGCCCACCTTTAATAATCCTGGATAAACCTGCAGCCTCTGAGCCGACGATGGTCTCATCTTCTGATGACCATCACCTCCATGTGTATTAACCAAGTCAACTGCACATAAACTATTTAAGCATCTAGCAACTATAAACTGCCTCAGTTTACAGATTATGACTGAAAGTCCAGGAGCCTTTAAATATACATGTTTTAATAATCAGTCCCTCCAGGAGGTTTTGTGATTGTTGTGATCAATAATGTTTGATTTTGCAGTGGATTTTCTCAAAAACTTTGATGTAATTTGTTGAGTTTTTTTGTGTAAAAATGGCAGGAATTAGAAACAATTGCAAGAAAAATGTTATTCTTTTAAGCACCAAATGATAAAGGAATTCATATATAATCACTTCCTGTGATAATGATCACAGAAATATTTTAGTTCTAATCTTTTTTTTATGTATTTATTGAACTTAGAGAACCATGGAGATGAAAGGTCCTACAAGTTCCTAAAAGGTCCTAAAAGCTCCTATAAGCTGCGTATGTTTCCAGAACAGACCGTCTGTGACTGGAATATAGAAACAAGGACTACATCAGCCTTTCAAAATAAGAGCTTTAGATGCTGTTTAATTCATGTTCATTCAACACATAGACCTGCTGGATGAAACAAACAAAGAGACGTCTCTGACAACTGGACGTGTGGAGAAAACTCATTTAACATCCAGTAATATGGAATCACTTCCTTTGATCACAAACATTTAATCACTTCATTTTAATGTGAAGAACACATTTCCCACAAACCCCGTCACTTCCTGTTTCTCCTCTTGTTCCGGTAAACAGAGTTAATTTGGTGATGAAAACAGGAGCAGAGACTTTGAGATATTTTTGTTAATAAAGACAGTTTTGTCTCAAAAGATTTACTTTATGTTATCAATACTTTCAGCGCAGATTCTGATGATGACATTTTTGCAGAAAACTCGAGGGAATTTCAAACATATTGCAACGATCACACTTCCTGGAGGGACTGAATAACTGTCTTCACATTTCCTATTAAAAATGTATAACAAGCCAAAGTGGCTTCTGGGTAAATGAATCTGCTTTTGGACAGTTATGAAGGGTCTAGGATAAATTAAAACTAATTTCCATCCCAGTTTGAAAGTTATTCAGATGTCTGCACGACTCAAATGATGCCGTCGGGCTGAAACGCTCTCGTTACCTTTTCTTCTTCTTCTTCTCTCGTTTCTTCAGTTTCTCGAGGTCTTTCTTGGCCAGCTCGATGATGTCGGAGGTCTCCTTCTCCGGGGCCAGCACGGTGGAGGAGAAAGAGCTGGGGCCTCCATACAACGACTGGCGGTTGGAGGCGCGGGACAGATTCTTCCTCAGGTTCTCGCTCACAGCTTCGCTCTCCAGGAGTTTGGCCCTGAGGACGGAGAGCAGACGGCTGAAGACCGAGCACCCCCACAACACACCACCCAACCTTAACATGAACTAAATCTACCCGCATGGCGACATATCAATATGTCCTGTTAGAAAAAAAAATACATATAATAAAATCTCAAATAATAAAGGTCTTCTCCAGATATTTACCGAAGCTCTTCGATCTCTTTGATGTAGCTCTGAATCATGTTTCCGATTTCCTCCGTTCCTCCTTCACCTGGACGGGAGACAGCGTTGATTTCAGATGAGGGAGATGCAGGAAGAAATGTCACGTTGTGCCTTAACAAATATAATAAACCACGACGACAATAAACAAGGACAGGTGTGCAGCCGTACCGGCCCGGGCCAGAGTCTGGTTGGCCTGGTCGCTGAGCAGCTGCGTGAGCCGCGCCCGCTGGGCGTCGATGGTCTCCTGCATGGCTTTGACTCGCACCCTCAGGTTGCTGTTCTCCGTCTGCAGCATGGAGATCTCGTGGAACATGTCGCTGAAGCTCTCCACGCCGTCCTCGCCCGCCATGCGTTTACCCTGCGGTGCAGGAGGGGGGACACCTCGTTACTTTCACTGCATCGTACGGAGCTGTTTCTGAAAACTCCTCCCGTCTCCTCACCGTCTTGTACTCCATCAACTCCATCTGCAGGCGAGCGATCTCCGTCCTCAGAGCGCTGATCTGCTGGCTGGCCTTGTCCTGGTTCACCATCACCTTGTTCTTGATGTTGCGCGCCCGGTTGGCGTATTTCAACGTGTTCAGGGTCTCCATGAAGTCTCGGTCGGACGGACTGATGCACGCGATCATCACGGTTTGGCTGAGAGAAGGAGAAAGAGGTGGTTGATGCAGCTTCTCTACATTTCCGGGTATTTCTATACACATGATAGATTTAATGAATGCAGTGTTTGAAAAATGCAAATTAGATTCAAACTAAGCAAAACATTATTTCAGACGGATGAAAGGTGATAATATTTTGATTTGTATCTGCCGGCAGCCTTAGATTCTCTTAACCAATAAACATCAAATTAAACTTCACGTGTACTGTTGTTAGATACTGATAACAATACAAAATATAGGAATACATTTTAATTATACAACACTTTACAAAATAAAGTTAAATGAAAGAACCAGGATTAAAATTTAAGTGCATAAAATCAGGCGATTAAAATAATACAAATAGAATGTGAAAAAATAAAACTAATTAATTATACATTTTAATATCACCATGACAAATTTCTGGGTTTAATTTAGTTTTCAGACGAAAACAGAATCTTTTAATGTTAGTTTGAGGATTACTGTTAAACTGTCGACTCATCAGTTTGCATCGGGTCGAGACGACGCTTCGCTCGAGGTGAAACGTGAAAGGAGTCGTCCACCGACCTGTTTCCTCCCAACGAGTCCTGCAGCAGGCGGGTGAGTTTGGAGTCTCGGTAAGGCACGTGGGACGCCCGCTTGCATCGGTCGCCCAAAGCGCTGATTACATTCCCCAGAGCGAGCTGAGCGGGAAGGACGGACATATTTCATAGTAATGCAGCAATTTACTGAGGATTTATATAGGTCACTAAATACACAACGTACGATCACATCTCATCGTCTCTTAAACAGCTGCTGTTGGTTTAATCCACCACTTTTCTTTTAGATCATTCTGATTAGTGACGTCTTGTAATCTTGACTTCGCCTCCTCAGTTACACAATGAATGAGAAACACAATCACAGCCAACAAATGCGGAAAAAAGGGTCAAACACAGCTTCTTATTTCCTGTTTAGTTCCATCATCGAGAAGGAACGAGAGGAGGAAAGAAAGAAAGAAGGAAACAAGGAAAGCTAGAAGGACGGAGGGAAAGTAGAAAAGAAAGAAGGAACAAAAGAAGGAAATAAAGAAGGATGGACAGAAGGAAAGGTCGCTGGAAAGGAATTGAGAAAGAAAGAGATAAAAAAAGAAAAAGAAATAAATAAAAAAAAACAAACAAACAAACAAACAAAAAAGGATAAAAGAAAAAAAGAAGGGAAGAAAGAAGGAAAGAGTAAAAAATAGACGGAAAGGAGGTCAGAGAAGGAAACAATGAAAGAAAGAAGGACAGAAGGAAGGAACAAAGGAAAGACAGAGGGAAAGAAGGAACAAAGGAAGGAAAGGAAACACAACCATTAACATTAAACATATAAATTCTATTGAATTTTCCATTGTTGAAAACTCAGCTATTAATGAAATAATGACTGAATGCATGTTTCTCTTCTTCATGAATGAAATCAGGGTTCAGTTGTCTCTGGACGGCAGCTGCTGGATGTTTTGGGGTAAAACAGTTCTTGTTCAAAGGTTTTGATGCAAACACAGTTTTACTGAGAATATATTCCTCTCTCCTTTCTGGGTGTTTCCTGTTGCATCATCACGGCTTCGTCCTCTTTCACTTATGAAGTTCAGCCACTAGGTGGCAGTCTGTCTCTAATGATCACTGAACACAGCCTGAGCAGTGAGGAGGAGGAGGAGGAGGAGGTGGAGGAGGAAGAGGAGAAAGAGGAGAAGGAGGAGGAGGAAGAGGAAGAGGAGGTGGAAGAGGAAGAAAAGGAGGAGGAGGAGAAGGAGGAGGAGGACTCACCAGCCCACAGTTGATGGAGATGCCCTCTTTGGCCCGGTCGCCCGTCGCTCCGGTTCTCTTCAGCCTCTCGGACCCGGCGAGGTCCACGAAGTGAAACTTGGCCGTCAGCGTCTCGTACTCGTCCATCTCCGAGTTCCCGTTGGAGACTTTGTTATCGGTCTCATTATCCTGCTGAGTGGAGACATGAAAACACGGTGAGCGACGCGTCCTGCTTTAAACCAAACGTTGAGGAGGTGTCCTGCTACTTTCCCGTGTTTCTCTGCTCTCACATTGTCGGAGGTGCAGACGCGGACTTGGCAGAGGTGGATGGTGAAGATGGCGTGAGACCGAGAGCTCTGAACGTTCATCTGAGTGCTGGCGGTGGTGCGAGACAGAGCTCCCAACTTCAGGCACTGCATCATCTGAGGAATCGCACAAATAATACCCAACATTAAAACAAAAACAACGATGCTCAGCAAATACTCTGTGGCGTTCATAAAAGTAAACATCAGTGCAGCAATGAATAATACATTAATTATGAATAAAGGAAGCTTCATTACTGTAATCTCTGTAATGGTAAAGAGGCTGTAAGCACAAAGACCTTTGATACTCAGTTATCCATAAAATATTTAGAGCCTTTGAACAAAGGAGCAATAAGATATTTCCAGAAATAAATCCCTCATGTGAAGGGTGAGGGTCGGCACCGGCATCTGTGGACCACATGTTCTGGAGTTACTCAAAAATATCAGATTATTAGAGCTCCAATTCTTGGAACTATAGATTCTAACATTGGGGGAAAAAAATAACATGGTATGTAATGTGATATGATTTGACCCTTTATAGACTATTTACACTACGTCTAAGGTTTCAGACAAATCCACAGACTGGATATAAAAGAGTTCGTAGCTTCAGGTCTGTAAAATGGTTCTGATCCAGAAGTGTCTTCAGCTGCAATACCAGCGAGTGCCACTAGAGGTCGGCTCCAAAAGGCCTCCGGCTCCATAGACTCCCATTCAACTTCTCATCAAATTCCCAGACAATAAAATTTCTCCACCAGTTACAGTAATAAACACAGTTTAAAAAAATAATAGTAATTAAACATATTTAGACCCTTTAATCATCGAACTGGTGCAAAAGAAAGAGCCACCAACAGAGTGCGCTGCTGAATGACTAATGACAGTCTGATGGTGTCCTTCACCTCGGCCTCGGAGGACACGGTCCGCGTGGTCACGCCCACCGTGTAGATCCCTCCGGCGGCGTCTTCGTGGATCTTGATGTGAGATTTCTGCTTCATGTCTCGTGTGGAGTCAAACAGGTCCAGAACTTCCTCGTTGTAAAGCTGCAGGACGGCAAACAAAAGACAAAAGACAGAAACAGAACTTTACATAATAGGTTGAATCATCACAGCTGATAGGAGCTCAAAGTTTTTATACTTCAGATCTTCATCGTTTCATCTTGAATTTCATTTCAGACAAGCACAAGAAGGAAAATAATGAAACAGGATGAACAACAGCAGCTTATTTCTGATTAAATAGAAAGAAACATGAAACCGCATGATGGAGAGAAATGATGGTGGAATGCTGACGCTAACACAACTATTGTTCCTGATTGATCTCCAACCCCGATCGGTTTCCTTCGTGGACGGCTGATGCTGTGATCTGATGTTAAATTTGCATCTCACTGACCTTCGATAGAATATTTACAGTAAAATTAAAATACTAACCAGACAACAAACTCCAAAATGTTATTTAGCCCCGAGTACTGTCTGCAGGTTCTACTGTCACGCTGCATGCAGGCCCAACAACCTTCAATAATAATAATAATAAGTATGAAGCTACATGCTTTGAGTGCTCAGTAACCACCATGTTGACGGTGAAAGGACAGTTGGAGGACGATGCTCAGAGTTCAGAGAGCCTGAAACTATAAAACTCTTCACTCCGTCCCCGGAGGACATTATTCCCTCCCCACCTAAATACTGAAATGTTTGGAAATGGATCTATTTAACCAGAGATAATATCAAAGACAACTGACGTTGGACAGTAGAAATATTTCAGGGCCTTGATTAGATATTAGCTTTTCCAATCATCATCCTCATCATCATCATCATCCTCATCCACTGGCGTATGAGGGGAGTTGTCTGCCTGAATCTCTAAAGCCTGCAGTGAGTCTCGGTGTCCGATGGATTTACCCTCAAACAGCTGTTACTCCTGCAGGACTTTAATCACACAGACAGAAACTGATTTACATCATTTGGAACAGGAACTGTGAATCTGTCTCTTCCTGTCTGGGATTTCTGAATAAATCTGGTATCTCTCCTTAGTTTCATCCTCCTCTGCAGCTCCTGTCTCAGTCTGACGGAGCAGCACAACTGTCAGCTCACATCATTCCTGTTAACTCTTCCTAACCAGACTCAGACCCCCCCCCCCCTCCCCCCCAACACCCCCTAATCCCCTACTGACAGCTGCTGCAGTTCAATTGTCACTGGATAGTTTGCGGTGATGGAGCGCTGCTGTCACGGCTTGTTAAACGGCCGGTGTCAACAATACGAGGCTGACCGTGACGTCTCTGTCTCGCCCGTCCTGGAGCTCCAAGAGGAACATCTCACGG
This sequence comes from Embiotoca jacksoni, assembly GCF_022577435.1. Taxonomy (NCBI): domain Eukaryota; kingdom Metazoa; phylum Chordata; class Actinopteri; family Embiotocidae; genus Embiotoca; species Embiotoca jacksoni. The sequence continues at coordinate 1,384,918 of NW_027185381.1, read as the reverse complement.
GTTTCTTTTGTTTGTTTAAACTTTGCTGTGAGCTGCGTTCGTACCTCGAGAAACTGGGCGTTGATCTTGAACTCGGGCACCGGGCTGCCTTGCTCCTGGGCGGCCTGCCGGCGCTCCTCGATGCCCTTGAAGAGGTGGTGGACGGCGCGCGGGATGATGCCCAGCTCCTCGTCCACGATGTTGACGTCGAAGCCGGTCCCCATGGTGTACGTCTTCCCCGAACCCGTCTGGATGGGAAGGAACAAATGTCAGAAAAAAAGCACAAAGATACGGACCGGACTCCCAGAACAGAGTATGATTTGTGACATCACAAATAGTTTTTTAAAGGTGATACTGGTGCGTTTCCACGGAAACCTGAAACCTCCAGAGCACAAACATTGAAAAATGGTTTTAAGGGTAAAGTGAAACAGAATATATTTACAAACTATACCAGACTTTTTACTGACCGAAGATGTAAATGTCATTTTAAAGTGGTATTTTATGTGTAAAAATGTCTGCAAGGGATCTTTAACTTCTTTATATGTCAGAGTTTGAATAATGTTCGACAAATAAAGATATATAATTATATTCTGTGAAGACGTGTCACTACTTTGTTCTTACTTCACTTCTGCATTATTAAATCTCTGCTATAAATGTTAAACTGCATTTTTTTTTTTACTGTTTTTATGTGCTCATTGCAGATCTCTGCTTACTAACTTTATTTTTATTGGATAAACATCTGCCTTCTTTTACCCCAGCGTTTCCTCGGATGTCCTACATTTCCCAGAATGCAGTGCCTCTCTACGGTAGCTCCACATGCAGCTGTTTGTTTTTAGTCAGGATAAAGTGTGCGACTCTGAAAAAGAAAAAGATGAAGAACCGATCCATCGCTTCTTTATTAATCTTTGTTTCTTTAGTGAATCATTTATGTTTGAGAAAGTTTTAACTATTCCAGAAAAGAAATCAACATGAATTAGAAATGATTCTTATACTTCTCGTCTCTCCCACAGTGTGTTTGATAAAACTGAAGCGGGGCTTTGAGCGATCTCCAGCTCTTCAGATCAGACAGATTTATCCTCCACATCATCACTGTCTGTTTCTATCTGCAGCCCAGTTGGGTCGAGTTCTTGTGATGCGGCCGAGTGGGTCGCTCTAAATCTAGATTAGTCCGTGTAAAGCCACGGAGGCGAGCGGTCCTGATCCGGGGGCAGACGGTGTGTTTGTGCCTCCAGAAGTAGGCCGGCAGTGACAACGAGCCGTTGCCGCGGAGACACATGGTTAATTCGGACACACATTAAAGATGTATGGCTGTCTAAAAGGTGCGCGCTTCACTTCACTTCACTTTTGAACCGTGCGAGTGCTGTACAGCGGGAGCTCTGTTGCCACGGCAACCTGAGCAGTAGGGGGAGGTACGGGGGAGGTGGGGGGTGTTATGGGGCTAAAATGTTCATGTTATTTCCACTGGTGATGGAAACGAAGAGGAGGAGCAGGAAGAAGAGGACTGATTGGAGAAAAAGAGGAGAGGGGGTGGAGCTTCAATATCAATTAATATGCAGATTATTTTTTCATTTAATTGTAAAATCTATTTGAAAACAGTGAAATATGTGCAAATGAATTTCCCAAAGCAAGATGCAACATATTCAACTGATGGAATTAATCAAATTTACAGACTGTCTATCACAAGACTGAAGAAGGTCGCACACTGGAACCTGCACATTTGCCGCATTTTCGCTCAAAAGGAACTTTATTTATTATGTTTATATAAATTGTTACACATTACTCATCCAATGCACCATCCACAGCAATAATGTGGCTTTAGAAAAATCCATGTAACGAAAGCTTTGTTAAAACTCAGCCAGATATCTGTTGTTCATTAATTGTAAAGATTTTTTTTTTAACTGTAAACAGCAAAAAAAAAAGTGTGTCTGAAACACAACAAATGTCATGTTACATTGAACTACAGATATCAGTTATATGGAAGAGTTGCAGCATTAATGATTGATATGTGTTCATGTGGATGAAGTTGCTCTGAATGTTCAGTGACATCGTGAATCAGGATGGATCTAATAAACCAGCTGTTCTTAAAGGTCCTTTAAGATGCAGCTGCACCAGTGAGAGAACTGGGAATGACTGTTTCTCCAGAAGAACTGGGAATGACTGTTTCTCTAGAAGAACTGGGAATGACTGTTTGTTTCTCTAGAAGAACTGGGAATGACTGTTTCTCTAGAAGAACTGGGAATGACTGTTTCTCTAGAAGAACTGGGAATGACTGTTTCTCTGGAAGAACTGGGAATGACTGTTTCTCCAGAAGAACTGGGAATGACTGTTTCTCTAGAAGAACTGGGAATGACTATTTCTCCAGAAGAACTGGGAATGACTGTTTCTCCAGAAGAACTGGGAATGACTGTTTCTCTAGAAGAACTGGGAATGACTATTTCTCCAGAAGAACTGGGAATGACTGTTTCTCTAGAAGAACTGGGAATGACTGTTTCTCTAGAAGAACTGGGAATGACTGTTTCTCTAGAAGAACTGGGAATGACTGTTTCTCTAGAAGAACTGGGAATGACTGTTTGTTTCTCTAGAAGAACTGGGAATGACTCTTTCTCTAGAAGACCTGGGAATGACTGTTTCTCTAGAAGAACTGGGAATGACTGTTTCTCCGGAAGAACTGGGAATGACTGTTTCTCTGGAAGAACTGGGAATGACTGTTTCTCTAGAAGAACTGGGAATGACTGTTTCTCTGGAAGAACTGGGAATGACTGTTTCTCCAGAAGAACTGGGAATGACTGTTTCTCTAGAAGAACTGGGAATGACTATTTCTCCAGAAGAACTGGGAATGACTGTTTCTCTAGAAGAACTGGGAATGACTGTTTCTCTAGAAGAACTGGGAATGACTGTTTGTTTCTCTAGAAGAACTGGGAATGACTGTTTCTCTAGAAGAACTGGGAATGACTGTTTCTCTGGAAGAACTGGGAATGACTGTTTCTCCAGAAGAACTGGGAATGACTGTTTCTCTGGAAGAACTGGGAATGACTGTTTCTCTAGAAGAACTGGGAATGACTGTTTCTCTGGAAGAACTGGGAATGACTGTTTCTCTAGAAGAACTTGTCGGATTATGAGATTATGAGATTATGAGCTCCCTCGTGATTTAACATGCTGATTTAATTTGGCCACAAAAATGAGACTCTGTATGGAAAACCAGGAGACACACATGAACCAAGATTATGGACGAATAATCTCCATGTTGATCACAAAGTTTTATCATTGATCTGCATTAAAGGTCAAAAGGTCAAAGGTTCAACAATCAATGCATTTTGACTTTGTAGACGACCACAGCTGGTAGTTTACTGAGAGAGTACTAAAGATCAACTGCTTATTTGTGTTCATATTTTCCTCATCATCTCACCTCGTTAACTTGTAGCTGCAGAAATATCTCCTGTGGTAAAATAACCACTGATCACAAATCACTGATCTTTTATAATAATGATCTGTTGTTTACTGTAACATGAAGCTATTACTGCCTGTTGACGCTGGAGCCCTCTCTGCTCTTCCCTTATATTTTGTTGAGGTTTCTTTCATATGTATACAATTGTTATGCACTTAATAAAGAATCTGCTATATTGCCATAAATTTTGTAAATCCACTTTTTGTCTTTCTTGCGGGAAGATCATCAGCGTCGCTCTGGAGCTAGCAGCCAGGTCGCTACCGTTAGCATAAAGACTGGAAACAAGGTAATAGGAGCTCTGCTGAGCTCTCTGTTTCCTTCCTGTTTCCTGTCTTTGTGCTGAGCTGAACGTCTCCGACTGCAGCTTCATATTAAGGGTACAGCAAGACAGAGAATAAGTGTGTTTCTGGAAATGTCTAAGTCGTTCATTAAAACTACGGCGGGACAAATACGAGCTCTCAGCGGTCCAAATTCCTCTTTTTACACAAATGTCAAAACTCTCCACCGCTCACATCCCCTTCTCTGTCTGTCCTCACACACACACACACACTCACACACACACACTCACACACACACACACACACACACACACACTCACATACTCACACACACACACACACACTCACACTCACACACTCTCACACACACACACACACACACTCACACACTCACACACACACACTCACACTCACACACACACACACACACACTCACACACTCACACACACACACACACACTCACACACACACACACACTCACACACACACTCACACACACACACACTCACACACACACTCACACACACACACACACACCCCGAGCAGCGTCAGCGCTGCAGCTGTGACACCGAGGACAAAGACTCGCCTGTCCGTATGCAAACACGGTGGCGTTGTAGCCCTCGAAGCAGCCCTCGATCAGCTTCTCCGTGGAGGTGGAGTAGATGGCGTCCTGCTGGGAGTCCATGTCGAACATGAAGTCGTAGGTGAAGGCCTTGTCCTTCCCCAGGATCACCTGAGGCTCCCCGGGCATCACGTACGTACAGATGTGACATCCCTCGATCTTCTCGCGGGCCAGCTGAGGACGAATCCTGCAGGAAGGACAGAAACCGTCAGAGACTTCCCGACGTACAAGGCGTGTTTTGTTTGGGTGTGTGTAGACGGATGATTCAGGTAGAAGGCCCCTTGGAGCTAAATATAAATGAAACAGAGGTGAAAGGAAACATCTGATACACCACTTTGTTTCACGATAACTCGAGAGTGTTTCTGAGACTCCGATCGGAGCAGCAAAAATACAGAAATAGAAACCGAAGGCATCACGCAGCCAGAAAATGTAAAACACCAAAACCACTGAGCCAAACTAAAAATAGAAGGATCCAGATCTAAGGTGTGTTCTTTATGTATTTGTTGTGGAACTTCTTCTGATCTTAACTATGAAGCGGAATAAAAATATTTCCCTCTGAAATGTAATGAAACAGTAAAATGGCCGTCAAGTAAAGTACACGTTCGACAACACTGCACTTATATACAGAAGTTTGGAAAACGTATCTAGTTACTTTCCACCTTAATGTCCTTTAAAAGTAATCTAAGTATTTATTACTGAGAATAAAATAGATTTAGTAATCTGTGGATTTTATTGCCATCAGAATACAGGAACAAATATGCAGCAATATCACATTACTGTTGTTTTTTTTTTTTTAAATGGGGGCAGGATTGCCGTTTTTGTTTGTAGTATTATTTTTTGAAAGGGACTATATAAATATAAAGCACATATATATTATCTTTACAATTATTATCTACAAAGAACAAAGGGATTTTAAATATTATAAATTATATTCATATGCTGCAGCAGCTTCAAACAGGCCTCATGTTGGAGGACGCTGATGAAGGTCCAACGGCTGCCGGAGGATTCGAACCTGCGACCTTCACGTGTCACTACGACCTCTGGAAGCTCACTGCTGAACAGTTGAACTCAATCCTGGAGCTGCTGCATGAAGCAGTGAAGGGATATTACTAATATTTCATCACCTGGGTATTAACAACACGTTGTAATCAAACTGATTGAGATCTGCCCGTCCAACATTAAATATCCATTATTTTTGACTTCATGTGAGAATCGTACCACGATAACAAGACTACCATGAATTCAGCTTTTAACTGCTTTTTAAAAACACTGAAACAAAAGAAATACGGTCTACTTTTGACTCTTTTTAACATATTATCTAAACAGTTAACTGTCCACATGGATTTTTACTGTGCTTCACTTAGTTAAATCATGTATAGGCTTCTTTTTAACCCTGAACAACATAATCTCATCTGCTGCAGATGTGCGGTTCTGCGCTGCCAGAATCTCCTCGACCCAATAATTTGTTCCATGAAAGCTGCCAGCTGGGTTCAAACGTCCCCGTCGATCAGTGTGAGCGGCGAGATGCTGAGGATTCATTATGCTGCTTGGAACTGAAATCTGACAGGGATTAACGACTTTAACGTGGACGATGTGTGTTAGAGCGCGCGCGCACACACACACACACACACACACACACACTAGAAATAAATAAATATTTATATATATATATATATATATATATATATATATATATATATATATATATATATATATATAAATGAGAAAAAACATGGGGGGAATCCAGTTATATTTATATAAAATTATTCGAAAGTTATGAATTTAATGATTTTTACATTAAAACTAAATGATTTATTGAGGTTTTTGTTTCAAATTCATGAGGATATTACAAAGTATTACACAACATAAAATAGTGCAGTTTGGGTCAGAAAGTGATGATTATTATTGTTTTCTATGAAATATCAAAAACAAATTTAAAAAAATGTCCATCATAACTATGTCTCCTGTTGTAAATATTAATTTGTAGTGACACAGGAGAAGATGCAGCCAGCGTGCGGGCGGCTGAAGAATGACTGTAATGAACATTTAACGAAGCGGTTCGTCACTGACGGAGGAGACACTTCTACATGATGAGAACCTGAGGACTCGTCTCCTGAAACATTACTTTGATGGACTGATTTAATAAATGTCCTTCAGGAGATACTGAGCTGTTTGACTTCCTGTGTGTCACCTTCATTAAAACTCCAGTGATGGAGGACATCCATGCTGAACCTCAAGTGAACCGACTCCGTGCAGGTCGGCAGCTTCTTCCTCAGAACTGATTCAATGCATTTCATTTATTGTTAGAAGGGAAGGTTGCTCTCATGCAAAGTGTCCCTCAGAGAGAATCTGCTTCTTTAGGGAAACTCTCCAGGCTGAAGTGCACCTGACGGCGGACCTGCCGGTCCCTCCCTGCCGGTCCCTGCCTACCGGTCCCTGCTGGTGCCTGCCGGTCCCTCCCTGCCGGTCCCTGCCGGTCCCTGCCTACCGGTCCCTGCTGGTGCCTGCCGGTCCCTGCCGGTCCCTGCCTACCGGTCCCTGCCGGTCCCTGCCGGTGCCTGCCGGTCCCTGAGTCCTGCCTGGATAAGGGCCTCTTTGTGCCTCCGAGTTCAGGCGAAAATAACACTGCGAGCGACTACAGAGCTCCATTGTGTCGGTCTGTGTGAGTCTGGATCTCAGCGCTGAGCCGACGCCGCGGCTGCAGGATTACACGGCCGGACACAGGCGAGGGAGGAGAGGCAGCGGCCCGCGTGGAGGTCGGGACACGGATGAAAGACACCTCAGATGGACACTGTTCAGACTGTTTTTGATACCACACACCCCTTCACATGAGTTTTATTTTCATTTTCAGGCATTCAAAATAATGTTAAAAACATGCAGATATAATGCACCATGTGAAGGAAAAGACCTGCTGAATAAGATGAAGCAGCAGCCAACAGCCGGTGAGTCTGCTCACGTCAGCTTTGGATCTTTAATATTTAATACGGTTAGAAGCTGGTTTTTTTAACCTACATTTGGACATTTTCAGCCCAGTTTTGTCAACAGAGCACTTTCACAAATATGGGAGGAGCTACAGGTTTCATGTTATTCTGCTGAGCAACACACGAGTGAGAGGAGCTTTTGGTGCTCAATTTAATACGGAAAAACTTCAAGCCGGGGTAAACCTGTGCTCAAATCTCCTCTCCAAACCTCCGGAGTTGGAAAGTGAGAGTGTGGTCTGTTGTTTCTGACGTCTCATCCTGTTTAACGAACAATAAACATGATCAGAGTCCGAAAATCAATTAGCTTCTGTGTCAAATTCACCGTATTCACCTCATTGGTTGGAAGAGTCTTCTAGAAATCTAATCCCACCAGGGTGTGTGTGTGTGTGTGTGTGTGTGTGTGTGTGTGTGTATCTTATGCATCTGTGTGTGTGTGTGTGTGTGTGTTTGGGGGGGGTCTTTGTTTCAGACTATTTAACTCCCTAATTGGGTTTGTAATCCTGTCTGTCTGTCTGTGTGTAATCCTGTCTGTCTGTGTGTGTGTGTGTGTGTGTGTGTGTGTAATCCTGTCTGTCTGTGTGTGTGTGTGTGTGTGTGTGTGTAATCCTGTCTGTCTGTGTGTGTGTGTGTGTGTGTGTGTGTAATCCTGTCTGTCTGTGTGTGTGTGTGTGTGTGTGTGTGTAATCCTGTCTGTCTGTGTGTGTGTGTGTGTGTGTGTGTGTAATCCTGTCTGTCTGTGTGTGTGTGTGTGTGTGTGTGTGTGTGTGTGTGTGTGTGTGTGTGTGTGTGTGTGTGTGTGTGTGTGTATGTGTAATCCTGTCTGTCTGTCTGTGTGTGTGTGTCTGTGTGTGTGTGTGTGTGTGTGTGTGTATGTGTAATCCTGTCTGTGTGTGTGTGTGTGTGTGTGTGTGTGTGTGTGTGTGTGTGTGTGTGTGTGTGTGTGTGTGTGTGTCCTGCAGTACTTTCACACGTGGGAATCTGACAGCACGTTTCCAGACTCTCTGCTTCCATCGGAGTGTAAACAGGAGTTTCTGCTGCACCGTCAGGATTCCCGATGCATTAATAATCATTAATCTGAGAGCTCAGTTTAAATCATTTACATCCAGATTCCTGCATCTCTCCACCACAAACAGAGAGTACTTTGCTTTGACAGTAAAGATTGGAGCAACCGTCTGAATGTGCAGATGTTTCCTTCAGTCAGAAATTGAGATCAAAAACTCAGATTAATTATCAGTAGTATACAAATAAATATATTATTATTACAATTGTTATTTATTGAAATGTAAAATCAATTGCAAAAAAACATTTTAAGGAATGATTTGTTCAGTTATTCTAATATATCTGGTGGTCATATTTTATGTTTTTGTCTGAAGTCTAAACAAAGAAATTAAACTTCCCAATAATAATAAACTCTTATCAAGCATGTTGTTATCATGTAAATTAATGTATTCATCTAGTTTTTGTATTGTATTTTCCTTCAGGATAATGAATTCAATTCATTATTTGAATTTTTTATATATAAAATATGATTATAATCGTGTCAGACACTAAATTTCTGAACTCAGTACTGATTTAGGTTTGTGCGTTTCATCATTCGTGTTTGTAAGAGCTGCAGAGCAGCAGGAATAAAAACAGATTCACTGCAGCCTTTGTTCACGCAGTCAGAAATCAAAGTGGAGCTGCAGACCGCTGACGAAACACTCGTCTTCTTTATGAGGATCTGCTGAGAGCAGCAGAGGAGCTGCTCACCATGAGGTCACCTGCAGGACGTCTGTCCTTTACAGGGGAGACAATAAAGCCTCTGTGTGTGTGTGTGTGTGTGTGTGTGTGTGTGTGTGTGTGTGTGTGTGTGTGTGTGTGTGTGTGTGTGTGTGTCGATAACAGGGAGGACGGGGAGGACGAGGGTGTGCAGGAGACAGAAGAGAGAAAGTGTGTGTCTGGTTTAACAGATCAGGTGAGCACTTCGAGGCCTTCTCACCTTAACGAGACATCACCATCCAGAGGGGCGGGGCTTAACCTCAGTTTAACACATCAGTGAAGTTCAGAAGGAGTCGGGGCAGCTGAAACCTACAGGAAGACCAACTTAACAGCTTTTTCAGCTCTTTGCTGTCGTTTGTTTTGATATTTCCTGTCGATCAGCATCGTAAAATGTTCAGTTACCTATAACTTCGGAAACAAACTTTCTACCATCTAAAGTGAGACTGCATGAAGCCACAGTGAGCAATACACACGAGTCCACTATAAAATACCCAGCAGAGTCAGACTCTGTCACATGACCTCCTTCTCCGACCCGGTCATCAGTGTCCTTTTCCCGCCTCTGCAGTGACACCGGGCCGGAAGTTAAAACAGAAAACTGCTATAAACTCTCAAAAAGTTCAGCGTGCCGGCCAGTAAATTAAAGTTCAGTGAATAACAGGAGTTATCTTCTTGTTTTTAAAAAAAAAAAAAATGTAAATACACAAAAATAAAAACAACAACCTCTCTTCTGTTCCTGTAAACACTTCATAACAATAATACATATGTATATTACAACTATTAAACATGTTGCTACTGCACGCTGCCAGTGGTTGCATGTTACACTGATATGCAACTAATCACCTCTTCAGTACAGGATTACAGCAGGAGGGCTGAGCTGGGGGGGGGGGGGGGGGGTAAATTGAATGCAGGAGTGAGATGTTACTGTACAGAAGTGGATGTTTCACTGAAATCTTTGTTCTAGCTGTGGGATTTAAGAGAAAACTGCTGCGGGACAAATACGTGACAAAGGTCCTCTGCAGCTTCTATTTACAGAACGCTTTCACAACCAGAAGAGACATTTATAGCATCAAAAACTCCAGAAGCGGTTTCATGCTCTGCGGCAGCGCCGACAGCAGCAGACAAAGAGCTCGGAGCTTCAGACCGAACGGCAGGCGGCAGGACGAGCTGCAGACACAACGCCAGTCGAGCACGAATCCATCGCCGACATGTTCTGTGATCCAATATTCACCGAAGCCGTATCGGTGTGTCTTTACGTGCGCGGAGACACGACGCCCTCTGTACCCTGCGTGACATAAAAGATGGGGTTGCCATGGCGACCGGCAATAGAAGCAAAGAATTAAAGTCGTAATCCGATTGCGGCTGGATATAATACCGGTGTGGCCGACTAAAGGACGGCAGGAGGGTGGGGCTTCAGAGGGAGACGCTCAGCATCACTCCCCGACCCCACGTTTAGGATTATTTATCCCCCACATGGGATCATTATTTTTGCCTGTTTCAAGTGAAACCACGAAGCCAAGCTGAGAGTACACACTTAACTTCAAATCTTAAATCACTGAAACACAAACAAAGCTTGTTTTTCAACTGACATCACTGAACAACTGTGTGCTGAAGCAGGTTAAAGCTCATCTCTCTCCAGGAAGCCACAGCGCTGCTCCTCCAAACCGTCCTGCAGAGGCTGAAAACGCTCTGAAGGACGGACTCCCAACATTCCTGCACTGAAATGTGATACGAGAGAAACGGGGCGCACGGCGAGCTCTCCGTAACAACAAGCGCTTCGAGTATCACCTCAAGATGATGAGGAGGAAAAAAGGAGTGAATCCATTTTATGACCTCACAAGAGAGGGTTTTTATTTATATTTTTTCCATAGATGAACTATTTCCATGGACGTCCCCGTGGTCCGACAGACGGACAGCTTTTTAGGAAAATATGTTTTCAAAAACAACCGAGGGCGCGGCGAATCCCTGCGGCACGCTGATAACGGCTTTACTGCTTCCTGTAGGTCAAAGGTCGGGGAGCAGACGACCTCATCATTACCAGGTTAGGCAACAGGAGGTGTCAGTCAGGGATCATCTGGAGCTGTCGACATGGAGAGGAAAACCGTGACTGCTGGACGGATGTCGACCTCTTCTTCTATTTCATCCCTCCAGGAGTTTTTTTGTGATTTTTGTGATCAAAAATATTTGTTTTTGCGGCAGATTTTTTTTACGTAAAATCGCGGGAATTAGAAAAAATTGCAAGACAAAAAAATGTAATTGCTTTCTTAGCACTACCTGATAGAGGAATAAATCTGTCATCACTTCCTGTGATCATAATCCTGCTGCACATCACAGAAATATTTTAGTTCTCATCTTTTTTTATGTATTTATTGAACTTAAAGAACCGTGGAGATAAAAGCTCCTAAAAGGTCCTAAAAGCTCCTAAAAGGTCCTAAAAGCTGCTAAAAGTTCCTAAAAGCTCCTAAAAGGTCCTAAAATCTCCTAAAAGCTGCGTATGTTTCCAGAACAGAGCGTCTGTGACTGGAATATAGAAACAAGGACTACATCAGCCTTTCAAAATAAGAGCTTTAGATGCTGTTTAATTCATGTTCATTCAACACATAGACCTGCTGGATGAAACAAACAAAGAGACGTCTCTGACAACTGGACGTGTGGAGAAAACTCATTTAACATCCAGTAATATGGAATCACTTCCTTTGATCACAAACATTTAATCACATCATTTTAATGTGAAGAACACATTTCACTTCCTGTTTCTCCTCTTGTTCCTGTTTCTCCGGTGAACAGAGTTTTATTTGGAGATGAAAACAGGAGCAGAGACTTTCTGGTTGGAAATGAGGAGTTATTGTTAATAAAGTCAGTTTTGTTTGAAAAGACTTATTTTATGTTGTTAATACTTTCAGCACAGATTCTGATGACGATGTTATTCACACTGAACAGCAGGGAAACGTGGTGAAATTATTAGTGGCCGTCGGCAGCAATGAATTCAGCAGCTTGCTACGTTTCCACGACAACAAGGTGTAAAAAAAACTCTGTAAAGCTGAGCTGCAGGTTCATTTAGAGTCACGTTGCCAAGACAGTCAAACCTTTCTGTCCGTCACCTCGTCGCTGTAAACTCTGAAATCTGTCTGCTCACATCCACTACAACAAATCTGACTGAAGAGTTAGTCTGCTGTGAACTCGGCCACAGAGAAGAAAGTGGATCCTTTTCCCTCCTGATTATCCCGTAAACGAAACCTGACCATGTTTTTAAAGCCTCCTTGTTTTTCTGACCTGGTTCAGACTCCATCTGGTCTCACTAGTCAGCTATGAAGGATGCATCCTTTTCAGGAGTGGAAACACTAACACACACACACACACACACACCTAATATAAGACGTGTTTAATTAAATTTGGATCATCGAGCACAACAAATAAACTCTCACCGTACACTTAAAGCATCACTAATATAGATCTGGAGCAGTAATGATGCCGAGCGTCTCGTGTGACATCAGCTGATCTTTAAAAAAAAAAAAACAGGTTACAATGATGAGCAGTTTAACTGTCATCATCTCCATAGACATGATACACATTATAAAATAATAAGTAGCTCCGCCCCAGAGATCTGATTGGTCAACTGAACATCTGGAACAAATCATCACGACATCACACCCTGCTCATCACTACAAATATAACTCCACCTCCTCAGTGGGAAAATAGAATTAGAATATAATGTCATATATGTAATATAATGTAGTTTCTACTTGTTATAGGTCTATTAAATGACACATTTGGTAAAATCCTAGCGGCGGCTAGCTGGACCAGTTTGGTTTGAACACACAACACGGTGCTCGTCCATGGATATCTTTGTTCTTCAGATATCTTTGTTCATCAGATATCTGTGTTCATCAGATGTCTTTGTTCATCAGATATCTTTGTTCCAACCAGACTGAACTAGCTGATCAGTTTAGTGTTTCTATGTTCTGTATTTATTCAGTTAGAGACTAGAAGTCCTCTCTGTTGCTAGGTGGTTGCTAAGGGTCCGACTACTTCCTGGAGTAGTGATTGCGTAGGTTACATAAGAGTCTACTGAAGGGACTGATTGTCCTCCAGTTGTTAGTCATACCCTATGTGTTGCCATGGAAACGGTCATCGCACGAACAAAAAGTTTTATATTTTAGAGTGAGTTGCTCCACAATGTGAAAACATTTAGATTACATGTTTTATTTAGTTGGTAACTTGTTGTATGATCGCAGTATTACACTGGAGGGTGATGCTTTAACGTCGTTATTGGCACAACAATGAAGACTTTAAAACATCACCCTCTCGTGTAATATTACTTCATTAAAAGTGATGCCGAAGCTGCAGAATTAAACATCAGAAACATGTGTTTTAGTGCATAATTTATTTAGAATTGTTTGATTGCTGTTTGATTGTTGCATAAAGGACCAGATAGCATGCAAATACTGTAAAAAATGTTTAAATGCTTTTTCAAAAGCTTTCCAAGACTCACAAAAATGTTATTTGTAATGGATTGTGTGCAGTATAGCAGGCAGCATTTGATTTATGCTGTGGCACGAAGAAGTCTCTCCATCCAGGATGCAAAGACTGAGTGATATCAACCGTGACTGAAACCAGTCTCAACCTTTTCAAACCAGACAACTGAGCACATGGACAGAAAAATAGATGTGATTTCATACAATTTTCTAGAGAAGGAAATTAATAACAGTTTGTTAAAAACAACAACAACCTCCATTCAACTGCCACAGAGTGAAGCCTCGACTGTCGTGTCATTGAACCGTGTGTTGACACAGGAATCCATCTCTGTGTCAACCGCCGGCACAAAGCTCCCCGAGGAACGTGTGTGTGTGTGTGTGTGTGTGTGTGTGTGTGTGTGTCGGTTCAATCCAGAAAGAAGATAACAGGTTGGGTAAACACAGCGTTCTTGAAGCAGTGGAAGCCGCCTCAGCTCCAGTTAACTGTTTGCATCTCCATCTCTGACATTATTTGCCAGCAGGGGGCCAATCAACACAAAGACTCTGCCCACTCTGGGTGTTCACACCTGTGGCAAGATTTCAAATTACCGCCAGCTCATGAATATGTAGATTTAGACAGCTGCTGCCTGATGCCGGCGGGCGGTGGAGCTCATCTACACAGTGCCTGAGTTTCAGGTGAAAGACTGTCTGACAGGAAGGAGCGTCGACAGATCATCTGATCCAGAACTAATTGTTGCAGCTCTTTTTTTTAAAGATTTAAAGTCAGAATTTATAGTTGTATTAGTCCAACCTGAGTGGGAGTCATTTCTCTAAGGTAAGTCATCACCCTGAAAATAAAAAGGCAATTTTGCACCATTTTCTGACATCACAGAGTAAAAAGGACTGACCATAAAGATGACTGACAGATGTGGAGTGTGACATTTTTGTTACACAACCTGCAGTAGGCCGATCACACTTTTAATAAACTGAAAAGCTGTTTAACTCTCGAATGCCTGAGGCGGTTTCACATACTGCAACTCGGCAAGAACAGGAGTCAAATGAAGTCATGTTGCTTGTAATAGTTTCAAACGTACTATTAAAAATAACTAACATGACAAATATGTTTTGTCATTTATGAATATTTACAATTATGTATCGATGTCTTCTTTGTAAATGTATAAATGTTTCTGAGTGTAAATGGATCGTTTATACCGTCTTATCCTGCACACGGGCAGATCAATCAGTCAGATCAATAATCACTGATCAGATTCCAGCTCAAGTGATTCAGAATAAAACTGAAGACTTTTGGAGAATCGGTCCCGTTCAGGAAGTCGTGGCTCCTTTTCTCCAGCTGTGGTTTCAGCAGCTGACTTCTTCCTGTGAGACCTTCTGGCTTCCAGAGGTGAAAATCTGACCTGGAAAACTATTTGTGCCTTTTTAGGAGGAGGGTCAAGACAGCTGAGGTAACTACATGTCAGTCTTTACTTCTGTTGGCACCTCCAGCTGGATCCAGACTGCATATTGTCCGATATACACTCTGGGTGGCTGTTTTTTTAATTTTCATGCTCTGGTTCTGCTTTTAAATGATTAAGCGTGAAATAAACACGCAAAACATGAGATAGCCACGCTTTGGCCTCTCTAGGCGTGACAGTTTCACATTTTGTAAGCGTGAAACTGTCACGCACGTAAAAGTAACGTAACAAAGGATCATGTGACCTACGTTTTTCATTTCATTTTCGTCCGCTACAGCAAAATGTGAAACAGTCACGCCGAGACAAGGCAAAGCGTGGCCATGTCACGTTTTGCTACAGTGTGACCGGCGTGTCTATTTTACGTTTTGCCGTGATACCGGGTTGAACAGCGACACGACAAAACCGGCGGGAAGTAAAACTGGAACATCAGCCTTGATAATTTACATTCATGGTTACTAACTTATGTTATCAAATATATAATATACACATTTTAGATTAAAAAAAAAAAAAAAAAAAACACTGAGCTGAATGCGCAACTGAAAAAAAGTGGAGGTGAAACATGAATCATCCAAATTAGAGCAGTGACATCTGATTCATTTTCGATGTAAGCTTTCAGATCACAACTGACATGAATAAAAAACAGCTCTCTTTATAGTGACAACACATCTGCCCCCATCAACCGTGCAGATAGTCTGCTGACATAAATAACAAGGTGGCAGCTCGCTATGCAAACACAGCTATTTGTGACCGTCTGACTCCTATTTGTGACGCTCTGTTGGCAGTTTGATGATGGAAGTTAAGTTACATCCACATCCTATTTGTGGCACCGGTTCCACATTTAGACATCATCGGTTTGAGCCGAGCCCTTAACTGGACAGATCTGCACGGCGAGGAAGAGCCACCATCATCATCATCATCAGACTGTGGGAGACTGGAGGGTAAACTAAAGTGACGAGGAGGAAAATAAAAGAACAAATTAAAACTGCAAGCAGTGATACGCAGACCCGTCGGGGAGCCAGCGAGACGTCGGTGTACGAGACCTGATTTGAGGTGGATCCGTTTAACCTGCTGCCACTAGGTGGCGCTATCACTGTGACTGAATATGACCGTGCACATGTCTTCCGTCCGGCACTTTTATCAAACATTAAAAATTTGCGGATGATCTGACAACGTACATTAACGTTACAGCAACATATAGTTTTATGGCAAAAATGCTCAAAATGGCCGCCGCGGCACGGGCACACCGTCTGACGGAAGAACATTTTCTTTAATAACTTTTCATCCCAAATCGGAAGCCGGTCTGAGGAATTTTGTAAGACGAGTTTGTTAACGTACAACACGTGCAAATCCCCAAAAGTGGCCACTAAATTAAAAATGGCCGACTTCCTGTTGCGTTGAGGTCATGGTGCCAAGAGACTTTTTTGTAGATCTAGGATTGGTACACATGTCCACCAAATTTCGTACATGCAGGAAAAAGTAGCTGTGGGGGCTGCAGTTAAGGGTGCCACTTGGCCACGCCCACACGCGGAATAATAATAATATCCTTGCATGATAATAGGGTCTTCACACCACTCGGTGCTCGGGCCCTAAAATGGAGGACAGTAAAGTGCAGCAGAGGCCGACATCAGAGCCGGTTTGAAGGGTGTGGACGCTGCGCTGCTCTATAATTACATCCACTTTCTCCTGCGTGAGCAGCTCGTTTCCTGAGAGCCTCGTAATGAAGGACAGAGAGGAGGAAGTACAGTAGGTAGTAGGTTCCCTGTCACAAACATGTGGACCCCCCACCCCCTCCCGACGGCACGCTGCAGCGCTGCACATGCATCTGGCAGAAATGCGCTGACTCCTCGGGTCGCGTTAAAGATAACTGAGGTCTTCCAGAAATGTTGCGGCCGGCCGGTGGGGAGGCTATTCTGGGGCAAGTTGAGCTTCAGTGGCGGCTAAGCTTAGTATCATCTTGGAGTGGAAGAGCCTTCTGTCTATAGAGGGAGGTCACGGTGGCCAAAACCCTGGAAATCTATCTGGGTTACACTCAAATTACTGGGTTACAGGACAGCCTGTCGCCATGGAAACCACTTATTAACGATCATTTGAAAGTGTAATAATTGTAGTCCTGCTGCAGAGACGGTCTTGAGTCCGATGACAAAACGTTGGATGACTGTCGGAGCTGCAACAACTTCACATTTATCTCATAATCTGCAGATTTTTCCTGGAGGGGAAGTCTTTAAACTGCTTGTTTTGTTGGACCAAAACCCCAAAGATATTTAATTCACAATGATATAAGAGAAAAATGACTCTTCATGTGTCTGAAGCTGGAATGAAATAATGCTGATCATGTTTGCTTGATAACTGACTTAAACCATTAATAAAATGATCAAGTCTGGAGATGAAAAATGGACAAAAAGGAAAGAATGGACATGAAGGGCTGAAAAAAAAAGTCAGCAACAATTCTGAGAAACAGTGATTCATCATGAAGTCATTCATCCATCAGAAATGTTGAACACTCGTTGGAAGCATTTATTTTCTGTGTTGTTTGAATTAAATGTCTTTGGGTACATTGGGGGCGTGGCCAGTGAACAACAGAAAATATTTGATGAACTCAGAAGAACTGACTTTCTTCTGGGGAAAAAAAGGGAATTTTATATTTGCATCCTGCATCAAAGTACTGATGACAAAAACAGCAACAATGACAATAAAGATATTGAAGTTTAAAAAACAAAACAAAACAACGTCCCCGTGTGTGAAGACCTTCAGACCACATTTTTGGACAAAAGAAACAATTCAAAGACGTCACGTCAAGTTCTGGAAACTTGTTTGTCCCGATCTGTTGACGTTTCACTGACTAACCAGCGACTGTAATCTTAGTTAAGTGCTGCACTTAGAAGAGTGTTTGACACTATGAGTGGACTTTATCAGCAGTATGAAGTCGTACTGGCCTGAGGACACTCACTCACTCACAGTACAACCATAAAAACCCAGTGATGTGGGCCTGTTGTGTTCGCCTGTAATGACCCGAGTCTATTCAGAGCTGCAGCTTCCTCGCTCAGAGCGCACGCCTCCTTCAACCAGCGCTGCAGGCAAAGTAGGTGTTATTCAAAGCTTCTGTCTGGCTGACTTAGATAGCACTTTCACACTTTGGCTAACACTTGAGAAGACAAGTGGCATGTGAGGAGATGTAATACAGCGCGATGAAAGTTCCCTTCAGGGTCTTTCTTTAATAAAAGCATGTGGATCTGCACGGAGGGCACGCAGGTCGCAGCACAACAGTCTTCATCACGCTACACAAAGCAGGAGAGACTCATCCAGACTCCCCGGAGGCAGCGAGGAAGATTTAACCTGCAGACAATCGACTGCTGCTCACCGTACAGAAGCATCCAAGCAGAGGTTTACATTTTACATTTTGGACCACCGACTGGATATAAAAGTGTTCGTAGCTTCAGGTCTGTAAAATGGTTCTGATCCAGAAGTGTCTTCAGCTGCAATACCAGCGAGTGCCACTAGAGGTCGGCTCCAAAAAGCCTCCGGCTCCATAGACTCCCATTCAACTTGTCTCATCAAATCCAAAGTGAATAAAATGTGTCCATCAGTTATCTCGGTGTTGCTAGCTAAAGTCACTCCTTGCTAAAGCATTTTTTTTTTACTCAGAACAAATAAAAAGGAGTAAAACCTAATGTTCGAGAAGTTAAAACTAAACACTAAAGTGTTTCTGTTAAAAGACGACAAAAACCTTTAACTTATTGTCAGAATGGTGGCTGATGGGAAAACACAACCACACCATCACATCCTGGTATCATATCATGATAGATAGATTTTCACCTGCAGAGAATAAGTTATACATTAAAGTTACATCCAGCCTCTCACTTATTTTCACTGACAGAAGGATTCATGTTCAGGTTGAATATCTGACCACATGAAAGCTTTATTGTGTGTTTCATATGAAGTGTTGAGCTGTAAGAAGCTCACAGTCCTCTGAACAACGGGAGATTCATCCACAGACAGATTCCCAGGCCCGTGGGTCGGCGGCTACCTCCCGACAGACCGGCTCGGCTCAGTGGACGCGAACAAAGCGGGAGGTCCGGAGGCTTTAAACCCGTCTGAGGTTTTTTTGTGTTTGCACGGTGTTGCCATGGGCGACGAGCACGCATCTGAACGTCTACGATCTGAGCTCCCACCGGTCCTCCGCCAGCCCTCACGGCCAGACCCGGCCTGCCGGCACTTTCTGCCCCAACAAACACCGTCCTGTTGAACTGGATTACAGCATTTCTCCATGTTTTTTGTTCAGAAAAGGAAATTTTTGGATATAAATCCTGAAAGAACTTTGATGTAAGACTTTAAAACAAGCATGGGGAGAATATCTGCACAACTCCAACAGATGATTCTGTACTTTGCCGGTGGCCTCGTCTATTCTCTCTTTTAGCAGTTTTTCACCTCACTCCTCCTCCCACTCCAGAGGCCCCCCTCGCCTCTGTCACACACCCCTCACTCCCCTCCTCCTCCTCCTCCAGCTATTGTCAGCTGTTGTGTCTCGTCAGCTGACTCGAGGCCCGTTCTGGTCGTTAAGTAATAGTAGATATCTGCTGTAATCGTGCAGCTCATTTTAACAAGATTTTTCAACCCTGCCGACGCGGTAGCTCCGACCTGGGGGGCTTAGACTGAGCCACTTATACCAGTCGCTGCATGCCTCCACGTCATTACATTAAAGTGCGCCTGTAACTTAAGCCTTAAGAGGTTTCGGGACCTATTTAATGTCATTATTGTCATTGTTGTGCCCTTCAGCTACACGTCATTATCAACAAGTCCTTACAGGGAGACGGAAAACATTCTTGATGCGTCTCATTATTTTGCTTGGCAACAGTTCAAATGCAGCACACACGTCTGTCACCACCGAGAAAACCATTGATAGCTGCTTTCTGTTTGTCATATTGTAGTCAAGAGCCTCAGCAGGCAGGTTCAGTAAGTCCTCAGTTCAACCGAGCCCTTCCCCTCAACCTACACCTTCCACTCAACAACTATTGTGACGTCTCACTGTGCAAATAAGCCGAGTATACAGTTGGATCTATACACTGATGTGGACTCTGCAGCTCTGCAGCTCTGCAAACCGGCAAACACACACTGCTGACACACACGCACCATAAAAGCAAACGTTTTGAGCTTTGAGATCCTTTGTGGGAGTCTGAAGGAACAGGACAGCCTCTGTTCAGATAAGCTCGGGGGGGTCTTAAACCGAGTAAAAACCCCTCAAGTGGAACCCTCGGTCCCTAAAGCAACCCCCGTTAGAGGAGCACGCAATCGGGATTCAAACATTAGGGCTTAAACTACACTTTGAAACCGCTGGTGAGCAAGATAAGCTCAACGCTGTTTCCATTCAGGCCTTTTGTTCACACACACACACACACACACACACACACACACACACACACACACACACACACACACACACACACACACACACACACACACCTTTCCCTGCGTGAGCACACCCAAATATGTGGAGGCTAGTTGGGTCTGTGAGAGAATGAACTCTCCAGTGGGAGACTTGTCAACAAATAATTCGGTGGCGGTTAAAACTCCGATCAGACGGGCTGCGTGTCACCGACGACAACAGGAAACCTCTCCGTGCTGGTTTTACAGGCATCATTACTTCGCGAGAGAGATTAACTGAGCTTTTCTGGGGAGTTTTTTTTGTTTTGTTTTTACAAATAACTGGTTTTACAGACTGTATGTAATGTAGTTCGCTAAAATCAGAGCTGTAATTTTAGTTCCTGGAACCACAACACGAAACATCCACCTCTCGCTGAATGAACGCTCTCCGGACTTCTTGCACGCTTTCAGACGGACTCTCTTAGAAAGTGCAAGTCATCTCAAACACATACTTACAGCCGAAGCATGTATTTATACTCCCACTTACATTTTTGCTCTGTGCCATAATTGAGAGAAGTGTAGTCGGAAACAGCATCCATGACAATTATACTTTTTTTACACACGTGTGAAATTAGAAACAAGGTTACGTGCTTTGATCAGATGTAATGTTCAGTTTTTGTGCAAACTGTTGCTATTTGATATCAAATGTGTTTAGATAGATAAAAATGTAAAAATGTTCAGTATATATAAATAAAAATCCAACACAACAGTGCAAGAGTCTATTGCATGTATTGTCATATTTATATGTATTTCCTCCCCTCCAGGACAATAATAGTACTAATGGTACCACAGATTTGAGGTCAAACTGCAGTATCTTTTTTTATTGTTCAGCACCAATCAGCAGGTGTTTATTCTAACAGTGCAGCTTCAGGAAATGTTGGTATGAAACAGCATCTTTAGAAAGCAGCTGTGGGTCTCTGCTAAAACAAACTGCTGCAGGAAAATGTCTTAAAACTTGAAAAAAAAAAAAGTGTTCGTAGCTTCAGGTCTGTAAAATGGTTCTGATCCAGAAGTGTCTTCAGCTGCAATACCAGCGAGTGCCACTAGAGGTCGGCTCCAAAAAGCCTCCGGCTCCATAGACTCCCATTCAACTTCTCTCATCAAATCCAAAGTGAATAAAATGTGTCCATCAGTTATCTCGGTGTTGTTAGCTAAAGTCACTCCTTCTTATTAGTTTTCTGGAGGTCCATCTGAAAATAATCCCTCATTCATTAGAAAAGAAGATTCAAGAAGACCTGTTTTTGGGGGCGTGTCTGTTTGATTGACAGGCCTGTGGTGCAGTCAGGTTACAGCTATCGGTGGGCGGGACGTAGTATCGTCAGGTTTCCGATCAGATCGGTCAGATCCACCGCTGGCTCCTCCCCCAGCTCGTCCAAATATGGTCACTTCCTGCTCCAAACCGCTCCGAACTAACAAAGATGGTGACGGACAGAATCTGAACTGGAGGATTCATAACGTTCACAAACCAACGATGACATCACTGATGGTTAATGACATCACTGATGGATGATGCTTGGTCTTAACATGACATCATATCCTCCGAGTTTAAAACAAACCCACCAGTGAAACCACACAAGCATTAGTGCCGATCAATAAATCATATTTTCATCATCATCACCACACGAACGTGCACAATAAACACATCGCAGATGACTTCCTGTGAAATGTGACCTATCAGACGGAGGCACGGAGACTTGGACCAATATTGTTCTGATTAACGGCACTGGCATTCAAAGCCCATTCCTTTATTTATTTAGTGGGCGTCGGCTATTCAGTGTCTGTGGTCCATCTTAGACGTGTACTTATCAAAACAGAAGGACAAAGGAACTGTGTGGTTCATATGGTCACTTCCTTATTTATCTATTCATCAAATGCAGCATGTAAATGCATCAGGACGCTGTGCATCATGTGCACTCACAGTGATGATGCACTTTTGTGAACAGGTTTGACTAATATCACGAGCAAATGTAAAACTACACAAAGGAAAGAGACAACATATGAGCAACACTGTTGCAGCTGTGGATCATTTTCAAGGTTCGTCAATCAAATCTTGAAGAGGAGATACAAAAGAGGCTTTGAGGGAGAGACTCGGCGTCCCATCATGCCTCTGTGCCACCTCACCAGCTGGGTGGGAGCGGCCTCCTTCAGCATCACAGCACTCTTTATTTACATGAAATCAGAGGAGAGGGAGCCGGTTCTGGTTCTGTTCCAGGCCTGGATTGATCGGACCGGGCTGGGATCAGAGACAAAGAGAAGGAGCTGCTCTGAACGCTCCGCTGTGCTTTCCTTGAACCCTGGCTGTCAGTGAAGCTCTGCTCTCATTGATTAAGTGTCGCTCTGCAGGAGGTGGAAACACAGGCTGACTGTCTCCCTCTCACACCCTCGTTCTCGGTCTTTCTGTGCGTGCTGAAGATGCACCTGAGCGGAGGCCGTGATGCTTTGGGATTTTCACCATCTCTGTCCAAACGCACGTGAACATCAAACACACCAGAAATGTGACCTCCCAAGCCGGCAGCAGCATCAAGTGGTGCCGGGAGGAAGTGGGTCACTGCAAATGAGGCTGATCTGATGTGGTCCATTCAGTTCTGTGATGAGCTGCAGGTGTTCGCGGCCCGCGGCGCTGACTGACAGGTGGCACCGGGCAATTAAGATAGCTACGCATTTAGCGGTTCATGGTCAAATGAACAGACATGTGAAGAGACTTACCTCAGCGCCACGCGGACTGAGCTCTCGTCCTGCCCCGTCGTCATGATCCCTCCAACAATAATCGGTAGAAAAAAAGAACAAAAAGCGGATTTTTTTTGTGTGTGTCTCCTGTTGGC
Organism: Embiotoca jacksoni; assembly: GCF_022577435.1. NCBI lineage: Eukaryota > Metazoa > Chordata > Actinopteri > Embiotocidae > Embiotoca > Embiotoca jacksoni. The sequence continues at coordinate 1,361,691 of NW_027185381.1, read as the reverse complement.
TCTCTGCCCTGGCAGACCAGCGAGAAAAGAGTGCGCACTACGCCGGCAGGCGAGCGGACGGAGCCCGGAGCTGCTCACCTCAGCGCCGCCATTTCAAAACAAACACAAACCCGATCTTTTCAGCATGTTATCAGCGAGGAGACGAGCCGCTGTGTCCGCATGTCGCGTCTACCTGCGCCGCATCTCTGCCGTCACAGCGCGGCCCGGATGCTTCAGCTCCGGCTGAGCCCACATGCACACTGCCGCTCCGGCTGCTGCTGCTGCGAGGTGAGCCGGGGAAAACGCACGCGCGCGCGCGCGCGTACAGAAGTACGCACACAAACACACACACATGTCCAAACGCGCGCACGCGCGCGCCGCCGTGCCCCTCTCTTTCTGCGTTTACGCACTGGGGAGGGAGCCGCAATGCGTCAGCAAGCCACGCCCTCTCCTGGGAAAAACGGCTGCGAGATTACGTCATAAAAAGGGTATAAAAATGTTATCAACAAGATTAAAAAAAGAGTCGCTTTAATTTTACAGAAATTGAAAGGATGAATTGTGATTTTTTTTTTTTTTTTTTTTTTTTTTCCAAACAAACTTTTTTGCATGTGTCAGTGCAAATAGAACACATTAATTCATTCCTTAACGATAATATCTGCTAGGGGTAAATAAGATAAATAAATGACAAAATAAAATTTAAATTCAATAAATAACTAAAAGATAAATTCAGCAGTTTAGGGTATTAAAAAGTTTCAATATTTTAAGACTGTTTAGGGATTTTAAGTATAGTTTATATTGTGACATGTCATTTATAAACATTTTAATTAGAGGTTTTCTGCTGGAAAATGTACTTTTGTGAATATGGAATTTTGCCAATATTATCAAAAATATGATCATATTTATGATGTATGGCTTTTACTTTGGCCCGCTGATATCATAAAAAACTAAAAGTACATCTTTGAACAGTAAAAGCTAATTTTCAGGAATGTTACAATGAATATAATGGGTGAAGTCTTTCCAAAATATAATGGTATGGGGGCAGTTCCAGAATAAATGTAAGGTAGTTTCAATATCAATTCCACAGAAAGAGAAATTAGTATGAATGTCCTTTCTTAATTGGTAGGTTGTGTTTTGTTGGGTAACATCAGTGGAGAAGTTTGAAACAGACATCAAGGTTTAAGATCAAGGTTTGGTGCTTTCTTTGAGTTGGGTCCTTAGAACTACAAAATGTGATTGATTTAATGATACAATTATGCATGAATCTAATTTCTGATTCTTCCACCAGCAGTAGCCAGTAAAAAAAAAAAGTTTTGACTATTTGACCACATGGAAATTTCACTGCCAAATGTATTTTAAATATCTGTGGAATATTTCTGTGGAAAAGAGTTCCCTACATTTGTTTAGATATTCTTCTTTTTTTGTAATATTCATTTTTACTTTAATGTAATTTCTTGTATTTCAGTATATTGATGGATTGACAAATTTTCTTTTAGTGTCGTTCACCTGAGGTTCCCAAAAGAGTTTAAAAACAAATCCATATCCGAAGGTCCATTTACTAACTTCATGTTCTAATGATGTTTTACATGCCATCAACTAATCAAGTCTTTCTTAATAAGTCTGGATTAGTTTGTCGTTGTTTTTTTGAGTTATTGTTGTAAAATGCACACATCCTGACATCTGTGCTCCTTTGATTACTTTTTGATTTCTCTCATGGTGAAATTAACATAAACCTAAAGTAAGTAGTAAAATGACATGTACATTTCTTATTTTAATACTAAATGTTATTAAAGATCATGAATCTGCTCTTGAGACTGACCGGTGCACCACTGAGCATGTCTTTGTACCTCTTTTTATATTGGCAGACTATCCTTCCAATGCAGTTTTAGTTTATTCTGAAAGTCATGGCATGTAATTAAAAGTGCTTCCAATGTCTGTTTGACAAAAGGATAAGAAGATCAACTGAAGACTAAATAAGTGCAATTTCTGCTTGAGCTGCATTCTTATGTCCATCAAACACCTGCAAATTACAAGCAAGATTTGATGTCAGGACCTCTGGACAATACTGGTTAAAGTCACTGAAGTTTTACTGCCCCCTTGTGGCTTGAATCATCATGATACCAGACGATAAGGTGCTCGGACAGTTGTTCAAACAGAAGAGCAGGACGCTTCGACGCAGCAGGTCGGCAGTTTACGTTTTGAAATGGGAACTAAACTGACTGTTTCTAATTTGCCTGCATCCCAAACTGTACTGAATCATTTCAACACCTTCTTTCAGAATAACCTTTTGACCGCATCTTTCCCAGGTGAAGTTAGACGTGCGTTTGAAACATCTCTTTAGTTCAATTTCAATTAAAGATGCTGTCAAGCAAATTCCACGATTTGCTTCTCAGTACATTATATACGTGTGAAAAGAGTCGCTGAAAGCTTCTGCAAAGCTGGAAAACTTTGTCTCACTGAAATGTGGAGTTAAACTGTTGAACAGTTTCTCACCCGTCTTCAGCTCAGGTTTTTTAAGGCGGAGCTAAAAGATAGCAGCGGTGCGTCACCCAGCGTTCTCACAGCCGGTTTCTATAACCTTCTGCATGCTCCTCCTCTCACGGTGAAACGCTATAAAAGCCTGCAGCTCATTTACATAAGAGGTCGTCCCACTGGACTTCAGTTCTCGTCCTGACGTAGTCAGATTGTTATTGTACATCAGCTAGCTGCTACAGGATGTCTCCCTCCACCTGCACGTCCATCTTTCCTGGAAGCAAGAACCTCCAAAGCAGCGCTGCATCTCTATTTAAATGTCCTACTGATGAAGGAAAAAGAGGTGGATTGATTTCATGAAGATCTAAAGGAGACTTTAGGATGAAGACCAACAGGCGTCTGCAGGGATCATTTCATGGTGGATAGTTTCACCAACTTCCACCGGAGACGGACGGATTTCACGGACGCACCGCTCCTCCTGCAGCGCCGAGCCGAACCGAGCTTCACCCTCCCGGCCGTTCATCTCCCGGTCGCACCGGCACCGTCCGCTGCTGGCAGAGTGTCCCAGAGTGTCCCAGAGTGTCCGCCACCGGCCGAGTGTCCCTGCTGGCCGAGTGGCCCAGAGTGTCCGAGTGTCCCCCGCCGGCCGAGTGTCCGAGTGTCCCCCACTGACAGAGTGTCCCCCGCCGGCCGAGTGTCCCAGAGTGTCCCCCGCTGGCAAAGTGTCCCCCGCCGGCCGAGTGTCCCAGAGTGTCCCAGAGTGTCCGAGTGTCCGAGTGTCCCCCGCTGGCAGAGTGTCCCAGAGTGTCCCAGAGTGTCCACTGCCGCCAGTCCACCACTCAGCCTAAGTTCTATGTGCTTGTTATAATTATACTAGATAACTTGTCCACAGTAACTCTGCTATATTTAATCCGCGGTTCAAACCTCTAACGTGATTTTATTCGGTGTAGAATAACTTTATTTTGGTGAAATGGGAGCTAACGTGCTAATTAGCTTCTATTGAGCTCGTAGCAGAGTTCAGAGGAAAATGCTCCGATAACCGTGGATTATTTTATGCGTCTCAATAAAGCTCCGATAAGAACTATAATATATGTAACTCTGTATTTTACATGTCGGGGTGATGGTGAACATGGACCAGAGGAGATCTAGTCCTCACATTAATGAGGGTTGTTGTTGTTGTACTCCGGTGTAACGTTACAATCACCGACCCTCTCGGTTACATGTACCGGTACCGGTCCGGATAAACGAGCCCAACTACATGTGGAGGAGGCTGCAGGTGGAGGTGGAGGTGGAGGAGGAGGTGAAAGTGGAGGAGGAGGAGGTGGAGGGACATCAGTGGCAGCGTAATGAATTAACGTGTGATATAATGAATTGATGTGATGTAATGAATTGATGTGATGTAATGAATTGATGTGATGTAATGAACTGATTTTATAATAATGAATTGATTTGATATAATGAATTGATGTGATGTAATGACTTGATTTGATATAATGAATTGATTTGATATAATGAATTGACATGTGATATAATGAACTGATTTGATATAATGAACTGATGTTATATAATGAATTGATGTGATGTAATGAATTGATGTGATATAATGAACTGATTTTATAATAATGAATTGATTTGATATAATGAATTAACGTGTGATATAATGAACTGATGTGATATAATGAACTGATTTGATATAATGAATTGACATGTGATATAATGAACTGATTTGATATAATGAATTGACATGTGATATAATGAACTGATTTGATATAATGAACTGATGTTATATAATGAATTGATGTGATGTAATGAATTGATGTGATATAATGAATTGATGTGATATAATGAATTGATGTGATATAATGAACTGATTTTATAATAATGAATTGATTTGATATAATGAATTGATGTGATGTAATGAATTGATGTGATGTGATGTGATGTAATGAATTGACATGTGATGTAATGAATTGACATGTGATGTAATGAATTGACATGTGATGTAATGAATTGATGTGATATAATGAATTGATGTGATATAATGAATTGATTTGATATAATGAACTGATGTGATATAATGAATTGATGTGATGTAATGAATTGATTTGATATAATAAATTGATTTGATATAATGAATTGATATAATGAATTGATGTGATGTAATGAATTGATGTGATATAATGAACTGATTTTATAATAATGAATTGATTTGATATAATGAATTGATGTGATGTAATGAATTGATGTGATGTGATGTGATGTAATGAATTGACATGTGATGTAATGAATTGACATGTGATGTAATGAATTGACATGTGATGTAATGAATTGATGTGATATAATGAATTGATTTGATATAATGAATTGATTTAATATAATGAATTGATGTGATATAATGAATTGATGTGATATAATGAACTGATTTTATAATAATGAATTGATTTGATATAATGAATTAACGTGTGATATAATGAATTGATGTGATATAATGAACTGATGTGATATAATGAACTGATTTGATATAATGAATTGACATGTGATATAATGAACTGATTTGATATAATGAATTGACATGTGATATAATGAACTGATTTGATATAATGAACTGATGTTATATAATGAATTGATGTGATGTAATGAATTGATGTGATATAATGAATTGATGTGATATAATGAATTGATGTGATATAATGAACTGATTTTATAATAATGAATTGATTTGATATAATGAATTGATGTGATGTAATGAATTGATGTGATGTGATGTGATGTAATGAATTGACATGTGATGTAATGAATTGACATGTGATGTAATGAATTGACATGTGATGTAATGAATTGATGTGATATAATGAATTGATGTGATATAATGAATTGATTTGATATAATGAACTGATGTGATATAATGAATTGATGTGATGTAATGAATTGATTTGATATAATAAATTGATTTGATATAATGAATTGATATAATGAATTGATGTGATGTAATGAATTGATGTGATATAATGAACTGATTTTATAATAATGAATTGATTTGATATAATGAATTGATGTGATGTAATGAATTGATGTGATGTGATGTGATGTAATGAATTGACATGTGATGTAATGAATTGACATGTGATGTAATGAATTGACATGTGATGTAATGAATTGATGTGATATAATGAATTGATTTGATATAATGAATTGATTTAATATAATGAATTGATGTGATATAATGAATTGATGTGATGTAATGAATTGATTTGATATAATAAATTGATTTGATATAATGAATTGATATAATGAATTGATGTGATGTAATGAATTGATGTGATGTAATGAACTGATGTGATATAATGAACTGATTTTATATAATGAATTGATGTGATGTAATGAATTGATGTGATATAATGAACTGATTTTATAACAATGAATTGATTTGATATAATGAATTGATGTGATGTAATGAATTGATGTGATATAATGACTTGATTTGATATAATGAATTGATTTGATATAATGAATTGATTTGATATAATGAATTGATGTGATATAATGAATTGACATGTGATATAATGAACTGATTTGATATAATGAACTGATGTTATATAATGAATTGATGTGATGTAATGAATTGATGTGATATAATGAATTGATGTGATATAATGAATTGATGTGATATAATGAACTGATTTTACATAATTAATTGATATGATATAATGAATTGACATGTGATATAATGAACTGATTTTATATAATGAATTGATGTGATATAATGAATTGATGTGATATAATGAATTGATCTGATATAATGAATTGATGTGATATAATGAATTGATGTGAAATAATGAATTGATGTGATATAATGAATTGATGTGATATAATGAATTGATGTGATATAATGAACTGATTTTATATAATTAATTGATGTGATATAATGAATTGATGTGATGTAATGAATTGATGTGATATAATGAATTGATGTGAAATAATGAATTGATGTGATATAATGAATTGATGTGATATAATGAATTGACATGTGATATAATGAATTGACATGTGATATAATGCAGCATTGTTCATGTTGCAGTCGTTACAGAACTAAATCAACTCCTCCTCTCTTATTATCTCCACTATTGTAATGCAGGTCGTTAGAAGTAGTTGGAGACTCACTGTCTTCTGTCTCTGGTGTCCAGTTTGACTCCTGTGTTACAGATCAGGGGGACAAGCTTAATTTATATGCATCTGTATGTTTCAGTCATTGGACAAATAAATTCGGATTCTATTGTTTTCATAAAGCAGGCTGCTCCGTCCACCAGAGACAGAGGACCAGTGGGACATCATGCATAAAGTCACTGAGAGGTTGGATGTCAGACGGACCGCTTAGTGGGGAAAGAACTGCAGCTACAGGACTGTCCTACTGAACACTGAACACCTTCCAGCGAGTGGGCGGAGCTTCAGCTCCTTCAGGACACGCCCCCCCTCCCCCCAGTCTCAGAGCAGAGAAGACTGATGATTTTCTCACTATTTCAAAATTTCAAAGCCTAATTTAACAAACTTGTCGGTGTTTTTTTTTTCATTCAAATTTGGATGGGTAGTTAACAACCCATACTTCAGTGGTGTGATGAACTTAAAACTCATTTTCATTTCTACTTTACAGCATCTTTAAAGGAAGGTCGCCTCACCTGATTTAAAAACTCTCCATTTTATATCATTTTACTGTACTTTTACAGTACTTTAAATTCTGAACTGTAAAGTATAACATGAAAAAACTTTATTGTTTCATTTTAACTGCTGTATATTTTTTTGAATTACAGTTTTGTTCAGAGTTTTACAAATTAATACAGGTAAATTAAAAACTATTGATTTTCTGTTTACAGTTTCTTGATGTCATTTTACTGACTTTTTTCACATTATTTATTGAGACCAACAAAACTATAATTTGTAGTTTCAACTTAACCTGATTATGTCAACAATTTCCACACACGTTTAGTTAAGTAAATTCAAATGACTCTACTTTGGTTCATTTTATAGCAATAAAACATAACATGGAACCACAACCAGGTCAGCTACACAAGTTTAAAATATAACGGAGACCTGAAGACTGAATTTTATCACATCATCAATCAACATCTTCTATCTTCTTATATTGTTCTTCAAAATGTTTTACAATGTTTGAAATGTGGAGAAACCAAACACAAACCTTACTAATACAATGAATTCATATTTTTCTTTTTGATTTGTCAACAATAGGATTCAAATAAAAAATTGCCAGTTTTACCTTTTTAATTTAACAATAAAGAGCTGATCTGTAACCAATACTTCAAACATTGAACTTGTTTCTCAACATTGCTGTCAGCACAACTTATTTTGTTACATCCCAGTTGTTAAGTTAACAGATGATGAGCTTCCTGTTAGAGTTTAAATGTTAAACGTCTGCTGAGCATGTAGCGTAGGTAAAAACATGCATCAATGAGGATTTTAATACATAGTTTGATTTAATAAATGACTGATGAACAGACACGCTCAGTGCATGTTATAATGAAGACAAATCAGAAGCTGCATGAAGGGAGAATGTGACCGGCTGTCCAAAAGGTTCTTTGAATGTTAATATGCAGATTAGCGGAATTTAAAGGGCCAGTTCACACAATTTATGTTAAAAAAATATTTGTGGAAATCACCATGCAAGAAGTTTTGGTTTTTACTTTTTCCAAGTTTTGGGATACAAGATTTTCAGAACAATGATGGGGAATTTAAATGTGATTTTTTTTTTTTTATGTTGTGAGCACTTCAAATTAAATCTTAAAACCTGTGTAAAAAGAAATAACTGCCTGGCTAGAAACAAGAGGGAAGTGAAACAGAAAAAAACCTTTAAAAACTAAAATGATGAACTCTTGTTGAGTATTTTTCAAATAATAAAAACCAAAGATTTTGCTGGTTTCAGTCTCTAAAACCTGCAGATTAGTTATGTATGATGGAGAAGTGAATATCTTTGGGCTTTGGACTGTTTGTTAGATGAAAGAAGCAAATTAAATTAAAACTGCAAGCAGTGATACCGGGCCCTCACACGCTGCGTGTCGGCTCCCCGACATCGGCTCCCTGACATGCACCGCGCAAGGGAACGCATTTCCCTCCTTAAAGTTGCAATTTTTGTCTCGTTGCCTGTCTCCAGCAGGCGGCGCTACGACTATGAGTGAATATGGGATGCATGTGACACATTTTGTGAGGTTTCAAGCATCCTTTGACCTTAAACATCAACTTCCTGTGTCACGGCAAGACATCAAAGTTTGCCGCATCGCCACAGTGATGCCCTTAGACAAAGTCGAACGAAATTTCTCAATATATCATCAACTTCATGTTTACACTATTCTGACACGACTTTAGGTTCATGGGATTAACCAGCTCGACGTGGCATGTGAAAGTATGAAAAGTGTAATTTCCAGTTGCCAACAGGGGGCGCTATGACTATGAGCGAATATTACCCCACAGGGGTCTTCAGGGCAGGGCTGTTATCATACCTGTGATGTTTGGAGAAGGTCGGTCCATGTACATAAGATTTAAAGCAGCTCGTAGTTTCATGCTAAGACCTTCAAAATAGACGCCATGCTGCGGGCACACGCATCGACGAAAACTAATTATTTTGATAACTTTTAATCCCAAACATGTTAACTGTGCACAGAAAAAATTTCAAGTCCGTCCGACAAAATCCCTCGGAGGAGTTTGTTAAAGTACAACATGTGTGAAATCGCCCAAAATGTAGACTAAATTCAAAATGGCGGACTTCCTGTCAAGTTGACGTAATGGTGCAATATAACTTTTTTGTACGTCTAGGTGTGATACACATGTCCACTGGATTTCGTACATGTAGGTGAATGTGGCCGCCAAGGCATCTCTTTAGGGGGTGCTAGCGAGCCATTTGGCCACGCCCACTCGTGACTCCACTAGAATACGAAATTTTTCACCAGGGGAGATGTGTAAAAACTTTCATGAGTTTTTGAATATGATAAAGCCTCCAAAACTGCATTTAAACTTTCAGGAATAAAAGAATAATAACTTTACGAATAACAATAGGGCTTTCGCACCATCGGTGCTCGGGCCCTAATAAGTGGGTAGGTTTACTGTCGTAAGTAGAGTACTAATCCAAGGCTTTAGTGCTTCAATCGGTCTCTGTTGTAGTGTGATATCAGTGTACAAAAACAATGAAATGGAACCTTTATCTGGTCTATGCCCAAATGGTAAATGGTCTGTACTTTTAAAACTCTTGATCATCTTCATGGTCTCAATGCACTTTACACTGTTTCCTACTCACCAATTTTACACCATCAGGAGAAACTCGTGGTCTTGTCCAAGAACTCTTTGGCATGTGGACAGGAAGAGAAAGGAATTGAACCACCAACCTTTCAGTTATGGGGCAACCCGCTCTACCATCTGAGCCACAGCCACCTATGAGGAGATCCAGTGAGAACCAAGTAGAAGCTGCCCTCGTCAATCCTCCGGTTCTAATGAACTACACCTTTGTGTCGTCCAGCAGCAGCTGTTTCCACTGATCAATCAGTTCCTCCACACTGAGGATCATGTAAAAGCAGCTGCTGCAGGTTAAAGCAGCACTGAGGAAAAACTGTGCAGTGGATCAGAGGCAAGTCACAGTCAGCTTTAACTCTACCCACAACCAACTGCAGCAGAATGAGGTGAGTACTTTATTGTAGGAAACAGGACGGCTCATGGTGACTGCTGGGTTCAATGGGTCAGAACCACTGGTGTTAAACTGGATCCTCTGAAACCACCATGTGTCTGCAGGCTGTTGTGGATTTCCTGTCTGCTGATTGGAAGCATCACCTGCCGTCCTTATGAAAAGGGTAAGACACCAATGAAGCAGTGAGATGAGCTGTTAAAGCTGAGCTCTACATGACCGCTGCTTCTTCCTCCACTTGTTTCTCCTCAGCTGCTCCACCGAGCATGTGGCAGTATGTGTCCGGGGGACCGGGGAGCTCTGACCAGAGCGCCAGCTCCCATGATTCTGGAGTTTCCATTGGTCCTGGCAGCTCTTCAGAGTACAGCAGCCGCTTGGGTGGGGGTGACAGGGCGTACGGCGGCCCTCACGTCGGTCAGTACGCGGTTCAAGGGAGCAGCTCTGACAGGGTTGTGGTAGACAACGAGCCGGTCTCCAGCGATGTGTCCGATCTGGACCAGGTCTACTTCGGCTCTCGTTCTCGCTACTGGCGAGGAAATGCCTGGTTTTAGCAAACCTGCTAAAACCAGAGGCTTTGTTCTAACCAGTGCCAGTGTTCCAGTACACCAGCAAGACCTCCACGCAAAGCCAAGGTCCAGTTAAAGGAGTCTTCTGAGGATCACTTCCCTCGGTATCTGATGACGGTTCACTGATTCTGGTCTTTTGTCTTGCAGGTCTCCATGGTGCAGAGGTTTCACTGCTGTTTTTATCTGTCCGTGAATCATTATGACTCATGTCACTGTGTTTTGTGCCCATTTTAAAACAGTTGCCAATAAAGCTCATGTTGAAATTTAAAACCCATGTATTTGGTGTCTGATTTTCCAAAGTTGATTCTTTTGAATCAGGTTCCAACTGTTGGGAGAAATGTACCTTATTTCCATGAACACTGTAAAGTTTACTGATCAGGTCAGTCAAGTTATCGGAACGTTGCGGGGAAAACTAAAACTACTAACTAGTGGTTGTGTGTCTTCTTAACTACTCCAGTTGTAGTTTAAATTCATATCTATACAAACTACTTTTTTTTCCCCCTTATGTCTGTTACCTTTGACCAACCAATTTTAATTGGTTCATCCCAGAGTCCAAGTGAATGTCTGTGCCAAATTTTAAGAAATGACCTCAAGGCATTCCTTGTATTGCTGATAAGACTGATAAATGTGAGGTGACCAACAATCACTTCATTGTTAAGGCCAAGTAAACCTTTGTGCCAAATTTGAAGACATTGCCTTCATGTGTTCCCCAGGTATTGTGCTCATAAGCATGGTTTAATATGTGGTGATGTTAATTGTTGAGTCGAAGTTAACTTCTGTTCCAAATTTGAAAAGGTCCCTCCAGGTCTTCCCGAGTGATTCCGTTCTAAAGAATGGAGTGTGTGGATAGATGGACATGAGGTCCCATTGACCTTAACTATTGAACTTTGATCACCAAAATGGAGTCAGTCCATCCATTAGTTCGTGAACATTTGTGCCAGATTTGGAGAAGGTCCCGGATATATTACCAAGAAAGGGAAGGATATAAGGTCCAATGACCTTTGACCAGCAGAACCTCATCAATTCATTGTTGCTACCAAGTGAATCTTTTACAAAGTTTGGAAAATCCCCCTTTAGGTGTTTTGTGTTTATAAGAATGGGATGGATGAGAGGGCTGAGGTCATAGTGACCTTGAACTTTAACCTTTTCACTACCTGATTAGAATCAGGTCATCCCTGAGGTCAAGTGAATCTTTTTGCCAAGTTTGAAGTAATTCCCTTGAGGGGTTCTAGAGATATTGTTTTCAGTCTACAGGAGGGGGCGGTACGACTGAGTGAATATAACCATACTGGTGTCTTCAGGGCGGGACTGTTATCAAAGATGTATTGTTTGAGGAAGATCGGAATATGTACATAAAAGTTAGTCACTTGTAGTTTCATGGCGAGATGCTCAAAATGGCCGTCAAGCCACGTGCACACTGATTGACAAAAACAAATTCATGATGCCAAGAGACTTTTTTTCTACATCTCGGTGTGATACATGTGTCCAACAAATTTGGTGCATGTAGGTGAAACTAGGTGCCGGGGCTGCACTTTAGGGGGTGCTGGCGAGCTGTTTGGCCACGCCCACTCACAAAACATGTATCGTCTCACTGCGTTGGATGTATGTGACACGTTTCGTGAGGTTTCAAGCATCCTTTGACCTTAAACATCAACTTCCTGTGTCATGGCAAGACATCAAAGTTTGCCGCATCGTCATGGCGACGCCCATAGACAAAGTCGAACGAATGTCTCAATATATCATCAACTACCTGTTTAGGTTATTGTGACCCGACTTTAGGTTCATGGGATTAACCAGCTCGACGTAGCATGTGAAAGTATGAAAAGTGTCATTTCCAGTGGCCAACAGGGGGCGCTATGACTATGAGCAAATATCACCACACAGGTGTCTTCAGGGCGGGGCTGTTATCATACCTGTGATGTTTGGAGAAGGTCGGTCCATGTACATAAGATTTAAAGCAACCCGGAGTTTCATGGCGAGACGCTCAAAATGGCCGCCATGCTACGGGCACACGCATCGAGGAAAACAAATTCTTTTGATAACTTTTAATCCCAAACATGTTAACTGTGCACAGAAAATATTTCAAGTTGGTCCGACAAAATCCCTAGGAGGAGTTCGTTAAAGTACATGTGCGAGTTGCCCAAAATGGCAACAAAATTCGAAATGAAAAAAATAATAACTTCACGAATAACAATAGGGCTTTCGCACCATCGGTGGTCGGGCCCTAAAAAGTTGTTTCCAAAAATATCACATTAATGAAGAAATTAAAATAAAAAAAGAGACTTCACAAACAGTATGAGCATCCCATACAAAATGTTGACGACAGAACGCATCTTCTTCCTGAAGGTAAATTATTTCTCTTGTACAAAATGTCTGTATTCTGAACATTAGCAAATTTTCCTATATAAATTTAAATACCCTGCCTTTTTAATTTCCCACACAGGATGGAAATCAGTTAGTTTTACATAAATAGTGGATGGCTGACATAAGTGCATGATTTTTTACAACCAGTACGACCCAGCATGTGAAAGAATGTCAGATCTGGAAGCATTAAATATAAATATAAAGTATTTTTGTGTTCCCATGAGGAAGTTTTATGCAATTTCCAAACATTTCATAGCCTGTGCTTAATCTTAAAAACAGGGCAGCATAAGAAAACTATTTCTCAATGCTCACAGTACCGCAGAAGGAAATCAGCAATTAACAAAGTACAAAAAGGACATTCAGCACGAAGGTGCTCTTGGTCACAATTATCTGAGCTGTAAGAACAAGGACATGAAAAGAAAGTATTGAAGCATCTGGCATATTCGTATGAGACACCTTGGTGCTTTTAAAGTGCAATCTTTCCCCCAACAGCAGCAACACACAATCAGCTCCGGACCCACGTTCGTGAGTTGAACAAGAACCGGTTCCCACAAAGGTTTACACAACAAGCAGACCTGGAAAAGTCCAAATATGAATCTATGAAATCAATTAAAGCATCTGAAATGGTCTGAAAGTGGATTAATATTAAGCGACAGATCTTTAAGGCTTGAACACAAACACATTCTTGCTGGTTTATTAAGTGTGTAGTCGCAGTGTGTTCAAAATATGGGTCAAATAAAACTTTCTGCTGAAACAAAAATCCTTCAATCAGATCAGAGTTTTCTTGAAAGAGTTCCAGATCATCGGTTACAGTTTCAGGTACTTTATGATTTTTATCATCCCAGCAACATTTTAACAAATGGACCCCATCCACACTAATACTGGCCAGTGTAGCTTCCATGTTAGCTTTTATCACGACAGAGAGGATGATGGGAAATGAGGAGAAAGCACAACAGAAAAAAAAAATGTAAGGCAGCCCAACTTTCAGGTGAGATAAAGGCAGATGGAAAAAAAAAATAAAAGATGATTTGACAGATTGGAAAACTCCAGTTCTAGTCAATCAGCCTGTTTCTGCTCATGTCTGATCACAGCCACCAGAGGGCGACGTGATCCCTTCTCCTCCTACATGAGCGGTCTTCCCACTCTCCAACAGAAAGAAAGAGAAACCAACAGATGGTCTACTCTATGTCGGAGACCTCCTCATCAGAGGGGAGGAAGTTGTTTCCTTTTACCCGGGTGTAGTGGGCGTGGCTGCTGTCACCGGGGGAGGAGCCTCCGCAGTGGCAGAGCTGACCGGTGAACAGGTTCTCCATGTCCTCCAGCTGTAGGCCGCGAGTCTCCGGGAGGCAACCGAGCACGAAGAGGAGACCCAGCAGCACCAGGCCCGCGTACATGAAGAAGGCACCTGGAAGAGGGAGATCCACGAGTCCTTTATATTATCAGGTTCTGAACCAATCAGGGCTGCAGGATTACTGGGGTCAAAGGTCACACAGCATGAGAACACTTTGTTCATTTAGAATCGCTGTCTGGTTGCTTTCTTTGGGTTTCTGCAATTATTATTATAATTATAATTATAATTATTGTATTTTGTTAAAACTTGATGTAAACTTTTGAGGAATTTTAAGATGAGACTGAAGAAAAGTCCTCAGACTGAGGTTGAAGAAGTTACTTCCACCAACAACATATTCTTACATGTCTATTTAAAACCCATCCATCCCTCCATCCCTCCATCCATCCCTCCATCCATCCATCCATCCATCCATCCATCCATCCATCCATCCCTTGTACCGTAGTAGGTCAGAAACTGGGCGACGTGCAGGAAGGTGAGAGACACCAGGACGTTGAAGATCCAGTTGACTCCAGCTGAGCAGGCGTTGCCGGTGCTGCGAGCCCACAGTGGGTATATCTCCGAGTTCACGGTCCACGGCGTGGTGCCCATACCTACAACAAGAAGCACGGTGTCATTTACTCAAGTCAGGGATGTAATAAAACATCAACTGTTGGTTCTTCTTCTTCTTCATCATCATCATCATCGCACACGTTTGTTTTTTGGTCGAGGCATTTTTTGGAGCTGCAGTACAGACAATCATTCAAATATGGGTTTATGTGATTTGCAAATCATTGCAATGTGTTTTATTTACATTTTACACAGCGTCCCAACCTTTTGGGAAACGGGGTTTTAGAAACTATCTCAGAACAGCGATGGTCACGATGGACATGACTCATCTCTGGATGACAGGATAAGTGATGGATGTTCAGAAAAGGAGAGAAGCTGCTTTCAGACCTGGAGCGAAGAAGGCCAGGTAGAGGATGAGGCCCATCAGGACGATCCAGGAGTACGATGTGGGACAGTAGTTGTACGCCCACATCGGTCCGCCAGCTGCTTCTGTCTGGTTCCAACACCTACATGTAGGAAATGAAAGAAACTGCTGACGAGGCCGTTTCAATTCAATCTCAATTATCCAGCAAGAGAAGCCTGCATCTTTTATCTATTACTGTAAGTACACGTCCAGACAGAGGCGACTTGTGATGATGAGAGCCACGAGTAGGATGTAAACTGGTTTCTGAGTTACACACGTCTTTGTGACCAGCGAAACTCGTGTCAAACTTTTAGGGAACAGAAAGTTGCCGAAGGAAGCCGAACGTGGCGAGTGGCGAGCAAAGATTGCGTTTCAACGCACTGTGAAGGCACGTTGTCATGTTGGAGAAGCATGTTGCCATGGCGCCACAGTTCAGGTGGTTTTGCAGTGAATGTTTTCCCTCATCTGCCTCCGAACATCACAGTAGAAGTCAGTCTGACTCTGGAGGATGATGGCTGTCAGAAAAGTGACCATGAACTGGTTTCACTAACTTCTACTGCTCATTTTATGCCCGTTACAGTATTCACTCGATCATAGTTTAAAAATACAGTTTATGGAGAACAGGAGCTATTCACTGCCTGCGGTGTTTGGCTTTGCAAACAAATCTGTTAAGCTTGTGTCAACAGAAGCTGATTGAAGTGTCCTTGGTTGAATACTGAAGTTGACCACCTCCAGATAGACTGTAGGTGGCGCTAATTCTCTACTTATGTGCCTTTAAACCACAGCAGAAGGCGGTCCAACAGTCAAACCTCAAACCGCGGAGACATTGATGGGAATACGACATCTGTTAGTTTGATGCAGCTGATTTTATAGACTCTGACAATTTTGAAAAAATTATGAAGAGTTCTGCCTCTTTTCAACTGCAAGTGTCACTCCAACAACCTCTCCGGCTCTTTGCTTCGATGCCGCAGGTTTTCTGAAACATTCAAACATTTCAAGGGTCTCGACTCCAGACTTCCAAAGTTTGACACAAAATGAAATGTGTTCTCTGCTCAGGTCCACGGTTAAATAGGAAATGCACAAAGATGCGTGTAACTCAGGTGCTGACGTAAACGGGCATCCTCACGAACGAAGGTTACTGCTCCGCTCTGTGCATCACTGGGCTGCAGAAAAAGTTGCGTAACTGTGTGACGACACTTCATATACATCTTAGAAAGCCGGAGTCTGACCTTCCCCAGGCCGGGTAATCTGTGAAGGTTTGATCGACAGGGACGCAGGAGGAGTCGAACACTCTGGTGCCGTTGTCACGGTAACAAAATCCACAACCCGGATCCAACATGCAGCGCTCACAGGACCTGCGGGACAGAGCTGAATGTCAAAACCTCAGACACTATCTGCAGAGCGGCCGGCTCGTACCGCCCTGTCAGCTGTGATGAATGAAGCTTGCGATAAAAACACAGATACAGATGAAGCGGAAAACAACGCTGTCAAAGACAGGAAGAAGGATGAGGTGGAGTCATATTCTTCAGTTAAATCCTCACACAAGTGAATGGAATTTAACATTTGGAGTTAAGAGTTGAATTTAGCTTTATTTATGTCTTCTCTTTATGCATTTCAATTAAACCAGTCCCTCAATAAACCCTTTTATAGCTATAATTATAAAACAGAAATTAGACTCGTCGGGAGATTAATTTCACAGACATTGTTAATTCATCAAATCATCTATTTGAAGAATGTGGAACAAAATAGAAATAACTGAGAAATATTACAATTCACATCTGTGCAATGAAAGATTTGGCTGTTAGCTCAAAAACAACAAGATCGTGATTGACAGACGGTTCATCCAATCACATGCCAAGTTATTTTTCAAAGTGCCTGAACTTTCCCAAACGGTTTCCGAGGACGACGTCTGTGTAACAAACCATCTGCTGTGTCAGGTTAGAGAAAAACCGAGTCATACCATATTTAAAGTATATTTAAACACACCGTCAGCGTAGAAATCAGTCACACGGATACAAAACTGTGCGACTAGAAAGACGCTTTCACTCTTTGGGAGAGTGAGCAAAAGCTGCATCACTGACAATCCCACCAGGAGGATGCTGCACTTTAAATATCGATAAGTGTCTGATCGATGATTTTGTTTTTACCCGTATAGTCTGCAGGTGGAGTTGTGAGGGTCGACTGGGTGGAGCGTTACGGGCGGAGAGTTCAGGGCAGACAGCAAGAACCCGACTGCCAGCACAGCCAGACTCAGACTGGTACCTGAAAAAGAGACAAACAGACAATAAATAAAGCTCTGAGAAGGAAGTCCACATCAATTATAAATAAATAAAGCCAACACATATGTCTATATTTCATTGTGTTTGCCTATAAATAACATCCAGAGCCCGACTGATGCTTTTGAGGCCAATAAAGCCAAAAGAAAGAAAAACATTCTGATATTGATATATCAGCTTATATAAACACATATTGTTTGCAATTATCCCTAAAATATGATTATCAAACAATTATGAAACAGTAAATTTCATTGGGAATATAATCATTATAAATAACAATAGAAGAAACACACAAAAGGAACATTTTTTAATTTACCACGAGCAACTTTTCTTGCATTCTGTTCATTGAAAGACTTTTCATGTCCTCACAAATCAACATACATACTGATACTCACATATCTGTATGTTGTCCATACAATTTATTCAAAAATGAAAATGTTGAGTAATGCAATAGTTATTCTATTTTAATATGGATTTATACACAAACAGTTTAAGAGTTTCACTGACTAAAACTAAACTAAACTAAAAATGAAAAAAAAAATGTCAGTCACAATTTGCCTTTAGAAATGTTTAATTACATTTGTCACAAATAAACTCAATCATCTGTCAACCACTAACTAACTGTGTTAATATTGTTATTACGAACCCAGCAGGCTGCCCAGCGTCAGCTTCCTGCGGCCCACTCGCTCCACGAGCAGCACTCCAACCAAGGTGAACACAAAGTTGGTGGCGGAGGTCGCCGCGGCCAACCAGATGGCCTGTTTATCGTCCCGCACCCCACCCATCTGCAGGATGGTTGCACTGTAGTACCTACGAGAGAAGCCGCCACAAACGTTTGCAGTCGGACAGTAAAAAGAAACAGGCTCCGATTTATCACAATCAGGGAGCAACGCTATCAGGCGGCGGGGAGATAATAACGAGGGGCGCTATCAGAAGATAAGCTGTTGACCTACATGACGGTGTTTATCCCAGACAGCTGCTGAAACATCTGGAGGCCGCAGCCAACGATGAGAGCCCTGCGGGTCGGCCCGTGGCTGAGGATGCGCACGATAACGAGGCCTCCTACAAAACCAGCCAACAAAAATTTAAACTTTAACTCTAATTCTTCACAAAACTCATTGTGTCATGTTGGTTTTCTGTTTTTCACTCTTTCACCTCCACCCGCCTGTTTCTCCTCTTCCTCCATGCTGGCTCGGATGCTGTCGTACTCCTCGCCGACGCTCCGGCCGCCTCGTATCTGGCTGAGAACGTCAAGGGCCTCCTGGCTCCGCCCCTTCTGGAGGAGCCAACGGGGGCTCTCCGGCAGGAAGATGAAGCCGAAGAACTGCAGCGCGGCCGGGACGATGGACAGACCCAACATGTACCTACGGCACGGAGAGGAGACAGCTGCATCTTACAAACAACTACGATGTCTGAAGTAAACCGTCGTCATGGTGACCATCGGGAAAAAGATGTGCACCTCCAGCCATCGTGGCCCCGGTAGCTGAAGGCCCCGTCGATCACGCTGGCGATGAACTGGCCGCCCGTGATGAAGAGGGAGTTAACGGTGACCAGCTGACCTCGCATGTGAGGGGGGGAAACCTCGGCGATGTACACAGGAACGGTCATGGAAGCAATGCCTGATGGGAAAAAAGGGTTTCATGTTGGCATACACACTGAGGACAATGACTTCTAACTCTGCCACAACTTTTTTAGGATTTCCAAACCCCAACTCACCTATGCCCAAACCCACGGTGACTCTGCCAACTAGAAGGACCTCCTTGCCCGGGGCCACGCTCAAGATGACGCCGCCGACGCTGAAGATGAAGCTGGACAGCAGGATGCAGATCCTGCGTCCCAGCCGGCCGTTCAGGACGCCTCCGCTCAGGGCGGAGAGCATGGCGGCGCCGACGGTGCTGGAGACCAGCAGCTCCTGCCACATGGTGCTCAGGTTCATCTCCCTCTTCAGGAGCAGCATGGCCCCGGAGACCACCCCGGTGTCGTACCCGAAGAGGAAGCCTCCCAAGGCCGAGAAAAACGCCAACACGTAGACAAAAGTGGGCGTGGAGGCGACGCCCGGCGCCAGCAGACTCCCGGCGGGATCCTCCGATGGAGAACCGATGAGACGCCGCTCTCCATCTTCCGCTGCTCTCGACCTCCTGCTGCCCATAAGGTCGCTGGTGTGCTTCAAGCTGTATTGATCGTGGCTGCTGGACGGAGGAGAAAGCAGCAGGTGAGTTTGACAGACAGCTGGTGAGTTTGACAGACAGCTGGTGAGTTTGACAGACAGCAGGTGAGTTTGACAGACAGCAGGTGAGTTTGACAGACAGCTGGTGAGTTTGACAGACAGCAGGTGAGTTTGACAGACAGCAGGTGAGTTTGACAGACAGCTGGTGAGTTTGACAGACAGCTGGTGAGTTTGACAGACAGCAGGTGAGTTTGACAGACAGCTGGTGAGTTTGACAGACAGCAGGTGAGTTTGACAGACAGCTGGTGAGTTTGACAGACAGCAGGTGAGTTTGACAGACAGCTGGTGAGTTTGACAGACAGCAGGTGAGTTTGACAGACAGCTGGTGAGTTTGACAGACAGCTGGTGAGTTTGACAGACAGCAGGTGAGTTTGACAGACAGCAGGTGAGTTTGACAGACAGCTGGTGAGTTTGACAGACAGCAGGTGAGTTTGACAGACAGCTGGTGAGTTTGACAGACAGCTGGTGAGTTTGACAGACAGCTGGTGAGTTTGACAGACAGCTGGTTCCCCCTGCACTAACTGGGCTGGGGGACACATTTAGTGACGTACAGGAAGTACTAATGAAGCGGCTTCAAGGCATTGAGTTTTAAAAGGAGAGAACAGTTGAATCACCAGCAGACGTAATCTGCAGCTGTGACGTCAGACCTGTGCACGTTTAGTCGTCCGAGAAACGCGTCCAGGTGCTAAAAGCTGCTCTCAGCTGACGACAACACGTCGCTCAAAGCTCGTCTTGTTAGCTGTGAAGTCATGTCGCCTAACACGGCGTCCTCCGGTCCCTTCAGGCTGGCTCAAAATGTTTGTTTACTGCTCACGGGACCGGAAACCCGTGCTGCGGGTGCGGCCATGTTGGTGTGACGTCACCTGACCGAAGGGCACCGTGTTGTGGAGCGCAGCGCCAAACTCCATTCAAAAATCTATCATTTTAAAGAATCGGTGTTTATCGGCATGTTTGACACCGTTAAAACATAAATCCAGGACATCTGTTGCGTCTCTGCGTCAACTCGGCAAACACGTCACCGACACGTTTTTTATCCCGAAGATGTTTTTAAATGTATGAAATAGCCTCATCCTAATATAGCTGCATAATCAGTGCGATACACTCATTCATCTGTTTGCAATTTTCCATCGGTTACATTATTTATCAAGCCACCATACAAGAAGGTACTTTACCTTATCTTAACTATCGGTTCAAAATGGGCAAACTAAAACCAACTATACATTACAAAAAGCATATTGTGGACGCCTGCTGCATCTGAGGTCCTCTTCGATAAGCAGGAAGTTTGTGTTGGACCAAATTTGCCGCAGGAAAGGAGGAACACGCCCATTTAGTTTAGTTTACAGTGGTCCTCCTACAACAGCAGCATTTGCATTTAAAACCATTGTTTAAACTGTACAGCAATCCTTCTGACAAACTAGGTAGGTAGATAGATGTTAAACATTGTTTGCAATGTTATTTTGAAAGTTTTCCATATGCATATTTACGAGAATAAACAGACAAATAAAGAGCAAATAAACCTAAAATCTATACTTTTCTATTTCTTAAATTTTTCGCATCTTGAGAAATTAAAGAAAGTGTAAACACTTCGCTTCGTATCCGGACTGTTCATTTTCTGAATGAGATGAATGGTCATATAATTAAAGTCACTTATTGTCTGGGACAGACCGCCTGCAGGACGTCCCGCTCACAGCGCACACACCGTAACTACAAAGATAGATGCGCAGCAGGAGGAGGAGCACAGTTCAGGAGGAGGAGCACAGTTCAGGAGGAGGAGCACAGTTCAGGTCGGTGACTACCAGCTCCGTGAACTGGTGCAGGAGGAGGAGGAGGTGGTGGAGGAGGAGCACAGTTCAGGTCGGTGACTACCAGCTCCGTGAACTGGTGCAGGAGGAGGAGGAGGTGGTGGAGGAGGAGCACAGTTCAGGTCGGTGACTACCAGCTCCGTGAACTGGTGCAGGAGGAGGAGGAGGTGGTGGAGGAGGAGCACAGTTCAGGTCGGTGACTACCAGCTCCGTGAACTGGTGCAGGAGGAGGAGGAGGAGGTGGTGGAGGAGGAGGTGGTGGAGGAGGAGCACAGTTCAGGTCGGTGACTACCAGCTCCGTGAACTGGTGCAGGAGGAGGAGGAGGTGGTGGAGGAGGAGCACAGTTCAGGTCGGTGACTACCAGCTCCGTGAACTGGTGCAGGAGGAGGAGGAGGTGGTGGAGGAGGAGCACAGTTCAGGTCGGTGACTACCAGCTCCGTGAACTGGTGCAGGAGGAGGAGGAGGTGGTGGAGGAGGAGGAGCACAGTTCAGGTCGGTGACTACCAGCTCCGTGAACTGGTGCAGGAGGAGGAGGAGGTGGTGGAGGAGGAGCACAGTTCAGGTCGGTGACTACCAGCTCCGTGAACTGGTGCAGGAGGAGGAGGAGGAGGTGGTGGAGGAGGAGCACAGTTCAGGTCGGTGACTACCAGCTCCGTGAACTGGTGCAGGAGGAGGAGGAGGTGGTGGAGGAGGAGCACAGTTCAGGTCGGTGACTACCAGCTCCGTGAACTGGTGCAGGAGGAGGAGGAGGAGGTGGTGGAGGAGGAGCACAGTTCAGGTCGGTGACTACCAGCTCCGTGAACTGGTGCAGGAGGAGGAGGAGGAGGTGGTGGAGGAGGAGCACAGTTCAGGTCGGTGACTACCAGCTCCGTGAACTGGTGCAGGGTTTACAGAAGCCTTTCAAAAGTTTAACATGTTTCAGTTTTTACTCTGCGGGCAAAGAATATCTTCCAGTTGGCATATAAACATTTCAATGGGGGAATATCTGATATAAAACGGCCCAAATCAGCGCCAACAACTGACATCAGACAGTGTGAGGAGGAGCAGGTGGAGGAGGAGGAGGTGGAGGAGGAGGAGGTGGAGGTGGAGGATGTGGAGGAGGTGGAGGTGGAGGAGGTGGTGGTGTAGGAGGAGGAGGAGGTGGTGGTATAGGAGGAGGAGGAGGAGGAGGTGGTGGTGTAGGAGGAGGAGGAGGTGGTGGTATAGGAGGAGGAGGAGGAGGAGGTGGTGGTGTAGGAGGAGGAGGAGGTGGTGGAGGAGGAGGTGGAGGAGATGGAGGAGGAGCAGGTGGAGGAGGAGGAGGAGGTGGTGGTGTAGGAGGAGGAGGAGGTGGTGGAGGAGGAGGTGGAGGAGATGGAGGAGGAGCAGGTGGAGGAGGAGGAGGAGGTGGAGGTGGAGGAGGAGGTGGAGGAGGAGGTGGGAGCCACTCGACACTTCAAAGTCTAGTTTGAGATCAACACAACCGGATTATTTAATCTGCGCTAACCGTACCGACGACATGACGCGCACGCGCGGCGCACGTTGAGTCGTCGTGCTGCGCGCGCATCTTCCTCCAGCTCCACTTCTCTTCAACGGAAGTTTCCTTTTCTTTCTCCGGCCGAAGTCACATGATGTGACGGGAGAGAAGCAGCGAGCCGCCCGTCAGAGGACCTGCCGGGTGTTTCACACAAACAACCGAAAGTCTTCTCGACTCCGCAAACAGGAACAGCGCGTCAGCCGGAGGAAGAGTTAGCCGAGGACGGTGATGTCAACGCCGGAACCGAAGCTGCGCGACACCCGACAGCTTCCCTAATCCGACACCTTCTTCTTCTACCGGAGCTCCTGTCATAAGGTGTGGACGATCAGACTTGGTCATGTTGTGTCGAGATATGACCGCGGAAGTTAGGTCGTGTCTCCCCGTAGGACCGTAGCTCGCAGCGCGGCCGCTCGAAGCCCTCCGCCGGCTAACCTCCGCGCACGTCGGGTCGTCAGCTGGAAAGCAGCCGTTCAGAGATCATGGTTCACAGAGAGGAGCTGGAGGAGAGGCTGAGGAAGCTGCTGGTGAGGCTGAGGACTCCTCAGGAGGACCGACAGCTGTGCACCCTGATTCAGATCATCCAGGACCTGCTGTTCCTGGCGCACACCGACTACGGTAGGAAACCCTGCTGTTCATCCTGCTGGTCCTTCAGACGAGGCCGCGGTGCCGGTGAAGGACCAGCATGGGGACTCCTTCAACTTAAAGTCCTGCTTTTAAAAGTAAAAGCACGTTTTATTAATAACGAAATGTACTTTAAGTGTCAAAAGTTGAAGTACACACGATGCAGTGTTTTACTGTTATATATTTACTCATCTGCATTTTAGTATATACTCTTACTTTGAACTACATTATGCACTGTTTGTTACTTTAATCTC
Source organism: Embiotoca jacksoni (assembly GCF_022577435.1). NCBI lineage: Eukaryota > Metazoa > Chordata > Actinopteri > Embiotocidae > Embiotoca > Embiotoca jacksoni. The sequence continues at coordinate 1,337,638 of NW_027185381.1, read as the reverse complement.
CAGTAATGCATCATCTTCTATAACATTATCATGTGTCTGTTCTAGAAGAACCACTAAAAAGTTTACAAGCTCCGAAAAATCATTTCCCAGTGACTCCATGTGGGTTTTAAAGTAGTTTATTTAGCTTAAAAAGTATTGATATTATAAGGAACATTTGATCCTTCAGTTTATCAGAAAAATTCCAATTCAAAATCACCAATTACAAGATTTTCCCACTAAGATTTAGTGAAGTGAAAGTATGAAGTTGCATAAATTGGAAATACACAAGTAAAGTACAAATACTTAAATTTTGTAAATGTACATTCCCCACCGTCAACAGGCATACGATCCTTTGGCCATGTCTAAAATTAAATGTCTAAAATAGTACCACAGTGAGAAAATATCCCGTTACACTCTATTCATGAACAAATGTCATGTTATTTATTGTGCTTCTTTACTCCACTACATTTATGTGACGGTGTTAGTTGTCACAGTAATTTGCTGCTAAAGATATGAAACGCATGCAAACTGTTATATTGTAGATTATGGTGCACCTGAACTACTCTCAATGCATCGTTGACGCTTTGTTCTTCTACCTGAATACACACTTGATTTATTAATTAATCAAGAGAAAAAAAGGATTTGCTTTGTTTTATGCGATGGAATATCTGAGTGATTTATCCGAACTCGTATTCCTCTTCATGTCTCCACAGAATTAAATGTGTCTATTAAATTCATTTGATTTCTTTTCCCTCTCTTATTCACGTGTTTTCATCTCTCCGACTCATTTTGACGGCCTTTGGAAATCGGTGAAACACAACCAGCCTTGCAGCTACAACGGGATCGTTGCTGCTTCTGCTCTCCGAGCATTGTTGTACATTTAAAAATAGAAACTAGGGTGAAAACGTCTTCTTCTCTGTCGCTCTTTGTTGCAGCAGCCGAACTGTTTGAAGACAAAGACGTGCACGTCCCCCTCATGTTGGTGCTGTCATCCTACATCAGCAGCAGAGGAGTCCAGCAGGTACCTTTTGATTTGCTTTGCTTTTCATTTTGCATCAGCATCGTGTTATTCTATGCAACAAAAGCGGCCATCGTGAGCTTTCTTTTTTTTGCTCGTCTCTGCAGCTCTGTGTAGTTAAAAAGTCCTCCACGGCTGGCATGTCCTCGCCCGGCTCAGCGTGTTTATAGCGTCTTGTGACTGCTGTATATTGCAGCTTTATCAGTTTCAGGTTGTAGCATGACACACGCCGACGGTCCGATTGTGAGACTCGGTCATAACAGACTCGTTTTCACATGTAACCCAAAGCATCTGCGGGTTAAAGTGCATTTTCACAAGGAGTTGGACCACAGCTCGGTCTCTTTGTTCTGTTTTACATATGGAGGAATTGTTAATTTTCTGGTTTATGCTCATCGATTGACTGTTTTTAAATAAATGACGTGTTCTTCTTCCCACAGGTGGGCTGGTCGTTGCTCTGTCAGCTGATTGAGATATGCCCCAAAACGCTGGAGCAGCTGACCCGACCTCTGCAGGCAGCTAAGGAGTGGGAGGTGCTGGCGGTGCACCAGTAGGTGGAGGCGAGGGGTTAATGCTCTCTGATTGGTTGAGCGTAAATAAATGAATATTGTCATGTCATACTCCGGGAGTTGATGACTTCATCACACCAGTATAGTTGTCCAGATTACATAAAGCAGAAAGCATGAAGTCATTTATTAAAACCAACATTTTTATACTTTACAAAAAAATGGTGCTGTTACAGTTGTCCCTAAAATACGATTAAAAACCTCAGCAGTTTAAAGAACTACAAAACATTTAATATTTTAATAACAAAAATCATAAGAATTTGTATAGTAATTTAATGGCATAATCTTTAATAGTAAGAATTTCTTTGAATACATGTCACAGCTTTATGTTGAGTGGAAACTCAGTAAGGTTGCATTCATGTGTTCATCGTGAATTTGGACCATTTCTCCTCTAGTTTATAGATTTTAACGACCACGTGTCAAAGACCTCGACACAAAATATCGGCTCACAAAATATTAGTTTTAACGACTGGCTAACATCTGTCCAAACAATCCAGATTTCAGTTTGAATGATGAATCAGTATCAGTGTATAAGTTGGCCGATATGGGAATTAGAAATTGTTCTATTTGTGAGTGTTGATTTTATATTAGTTATTTATAATTATTAAATTCTGTTTCATTGCGGACAGTAAACTGTAAAATATCCTCCTTTGTCACAATTGTCAAAAGTGTTTGATAAGCACATTTTGGGGATCATTAACAAAAAAATGTCATATACCGTATATTCGGCGTATATGGAGGGAATGTTTTTTACTCCTTGAGATCGTCATAGGCCCCGAGAATAAAAAATAAATAAATCTAATTTCTAGTGTGTGTGTGTGTGTGTTAGAAATAGTTTTTTTTTTTATCCTAATGACATTCAAGTCACTAAATCAGCGACTACTCTGAAAATATTCAGAAATATTCAATATCTGAACCCACTTTCTGTGAGGTTTTTTTTCGTTGCTTGCAGATGGTAAAACTCTTGAACTGACTTGGCTGATGCTCTGGTTAAACTTTGGCTCGTCCTGGTGTGTTTCTCCAGGCAGATCCTGAAGGTGTTGTCTCAGTACAGCGCCGACTGTCGAGTGAGCATGGTTGGACTGCGAGCCCTGGCGCTGCTGCTCAGATCAGGTACACCGGGAACAAAAGATCTCGTAGAGTCAATTTAATTCCCTCATTGTGACTTTATACTAAAGTCCTGGTCACAGTTTGTGATATGAACAGTGATTCTACATCTTATTAGAGTATTTGATCAGGACAGCAAGGCTTCAAAAGTATATATATTAAAATAAAAATCTATAAAGTAAAACAAAAAAACCCCAGTAGGGTTTCATTAACCGACTATAAATCGTTTTTGTGTGTGGATGTGTCCTCCTCGTCTGGTATTTGGGGGTTCCCTCTTCCAAACCTCTATTTTTAGAGCTCTTTCTTTAAATGACCTCTCTGCGTACTCTCACTTCTAATCTGACGTGCAGCGAGTCGTGTTTGCTTTGCGTGATGTGACGCTGCTGAGAAAAGAATCTGCGTTTGTCTGAGAGTGGAGTCGGTGGACTCAGTGCACCACCAGGAACAGGAATCAAAGAAAGCCAAAGACTTCCTGCTTCTGATAGTGACGAAACATTCATGAGAAAATGTTTACATAATATCATATCAGCATTTGTTAGAATATAGTCACTTATCAAATATGCAGTTATGTAACAAAAAAAAATAAATCTGTAAATATCACAATTATCCATAGGTGGCACCAAAATACATGAGTTTAAAAAGAATATGAAATTATGTTCTAAAGTATTGAATATTGCCTCACCCATTTACTTTAGTTGATTTACTTGACTGATAAGAAAAGTGTGTTGAATTGAAGGTCAAATCTTGAGGATCTCCGTTTTGTTCTCTTTGGCGCCACCTATGGCGAGAAGCAGCAACTGCAGCTTTTTAGTCTTCTCAAAAATCCAAACACATTTATTCAAATTAAAATCTTCCGCATTAATACGTTATATGAGCTAGAATCATCAGGTATGAGATAAAATTACTGGATGCAAAACATTAGATTGTACTTTACTTTTGTATTTGTGTGCTTTGCGACGTAGACATGACTCCTTTGTTGGTGCTGGAGGAGGACGAGGACGTGTTTGGCCTGGTGGTGCAGGCGATGAAGACGTTTCCCACCAGTGAGGAGCTGCAGCTCCAAGGCTGTGCAGCTCTGCAGCTGCTTCTGGAGCGAGGTGAGAAGAAGACACACTGACCGAATACCGGCATGTAGAGGAATATCAATTCTCTTTTTTGCTAAATATTCGAAGGCAGCTGCAGCCTCTGCTGTCCTAATGCAGCGTGTTTTATGTATTTCTGGTTCTGTGTCATAACTTTCACTCTAGAAAATATACTGTACAGTAGCTTAACGGTCTATTTCTGCTCCTCTGAGGCTCGGAAGTTCTACTATATTTATTTTCTTACGTCTAGCACGGAAATCATATAAAGTTTGTGATGAGTGTGATTCAAGAGTAAAGTCCACGTTGTTCCCTGAACAGAAACAGTTTATCTTTGGTTTATCATCTGTAAATTGGCAGTTTATTAGATTTTTTTTTTTTTTCAGCTTCATGGCTCCACAAGGTTCAGATTTGACTCAACTTTCATGTGTTTAACCTCGACTGCACTCGGGTTCAGACTAATGGTGCCGTTAGCATCTACCTGAGCATGCACACATCATTTCAGCATGTTAACCATCTCATTCTGCTCACAAAGTTTCTGATCTTCTCTTTTCCTGTATCTGTGTTTCCAGTGAGTGATGAGCACCTTGTGGAGTTTGTGGAGAACCAGGATCATGTTGTGGTTCTGGCAGCTCTGCAGAAGTTCCCCGACAGCTCGGAGCTGCTGGTGCAGGTTCTGAAAGTGCTGCTGCCTCTGGCTCGTCCCAGTAAGACCTGATTACACAACAAGCATGTTTATAACGTAGAAAAGGTAAAGAAAAGGTGTCGTTTGTTACATTGGTGTTGAATGTCAAAGAAAAGCCTCCTGGTTGCACTCTTTTCTGCTCAACTTGCAAGTCAATGTTGAAATTGCAGATCTTGCTGATGTTGATAAAGCAACATAACTCAGAATAATTAGTCACAAAGGTTCATTACCTCTGGTCGGTCTGATTGCACCCTGTAAAGTGTTCCTAAAACCTGATTAGTGATGCTCTGAATCCAACTAATCTCTTATTTAATATCATTACTATGTCACTTCCATGTCTTTAAAGGTAACTGGTACAGTGAGGGAGCAGTAAAAGAGGTTTGGTTTGAATCCTGATGGATGTCTGTGTCTTTCTGTCGAGGGGATCGTGAATGCGTGCTTTCACTCCACTAATGCTACTAAAGCTTCAAGCTTGGTGACCACGAAGGCAGCACACACAACATGACGACCTCTTATTGATCTCACATGGTCTATTTTCAGCCACACCACCAGACCGTGATGTCACTGTAATATCAATCAGATTATACCTCAAACGGCAAGAAACGTGTTGTCACAACAGTTGTTTGTGCGACAGGAATACAGCTCTTCATGGAAAGTCCCTCGTAGTGAGGAACACAGCAGCCCCTTGACTGAACGCTCTATGTTTTGTGTTTGCTGTTATACATGCAACAGATAATTGCGTTGGCGTCTGCAGACATTTCCATGAAAATGTACTTTTAATGTTTTTTTGGGAACACCAAATGGAATTATCCGAATGCAGGAAGTTTATCAGAAAAATTACAGTCTGTCAAAATTAGGACAAAAAGGCTGAATGTGAGTTTGTCCCATCATCT
>NW_027185381.1:1287500-1322500 GCF_022577435.1 Embiotoca jacksoni | reverse complement strand
GCCCAGGTACACTCAGGGGTCTTTTCTGAGTCCCTCCTGTGGGGGTTATGTTCATCACACAGATCACCTGCCAATCAATATTAGTTCTACACGGATTTAAAAAAAAAAAAATTTTTTAATTTTTTTTAAAAATTTTTAAATGATGCAGTATGTAAGATTTAAGCTCTAAGCTTTAAGATTTAGCTCACTGTTTTAGGTTTCTTGCCACATGTCACTGATTTACTTACAGTAAATGAGACGGTCTGTATCTCAAACTAATCTGCTCTCTGCAGCGGTTAAAAAGCAGCTAATTTGCATTGAATTGAATCTCAGGGAAAGTATATATAGTTTTTCTCGCCTTTTCTCGCTTTCGGGAAAGCCAGTGACAATGATCAGATTCTGAATATATTATATATATATATATATATATATATATATATATCTTACAGTATTTAGAACTCTGTGAACACCAACATCCTGCACTATATTTAATGTACAAACACACACAGGCAGAAACACATTCCTTGCTCCGCTGCTCACTCGTGACTTTTCTCTTTCGCTGTATGAAGAGCAATGACGCACTTCTCTCGCTCAGCAGGGGAATGCGAGGCCGGTTCAGTGGAGCTGCTTGTTCTGTTTTCATTTCTATCAAAATGAGGTTATAGTGTCCTCTGCCCCTGCAGCAGCGCACCAACCGTTGAAATCAGATTAGTCATTGATAACCGGGGCGGCCGGGTCTGCTTGCCTCTTTGTCTTCACTTGTTTCTTGTGTGTGTGTGTGTGTGTGTGTGTGTGTGTGTGTGTGTGTGTGTGTGTGTGTGTGTGTGAAATCCCAGACAGAAGTCTAAGGGAACACGGCCTCTCGGTTGCAGACCCCGACATGGCCGACGTGTCGCTGAAGGTCCTGAAAAACCAGTGTGTGCTGGAAGGAGCTCACACCCTCTACCTGGAGGTTCTCAACAGGGTACGAACAACACCAACACGTTCAGAAAAACTCTACATCTTCTCTTTTCCTCTTATTTGGGGGCATTTTAATGATGGTAAACCTTGAAAAACAACACAAAGACACTGTGTTTTGTTCAGTAAGGAGAATATCCTCCCGGTACAAATCCTCCAGTATATATAGTTCTCATTCATGACATTAATTAAACAACAGTTCGTCCATTCATTGCAGACGTTGTACAGTAGGTTGTTCTGCAGGCAGAAAATCTGAAGCATTTAATTAAATTTCAGAAAAGAATTTGCCAGTTGATGGTATGACTGAATGGTAAGTATATTGTCGTTTTTTTTAACCGTGTGGTCGTTGGTACTCTTCTGCCGAAACACGGACCAAAACAACTTCTTAAAAAAGTCTAAAAAAGGCATCACGTCAGTCAAGTGTAATTGCTTCAAGTTTTAACAGCACATACATGTTTTTCTTTTTTTACTTAAATTTTATGGCAGAAACTGAACAACGACAAAAAGACAAAAATGAAGGGAAAAAAAAATCTGAAGATTGACATTGAAAAACACATCATAATGCAATACATATCAGAATAAAATACAATTATAAAAGATTATTAATGATTGTGTTTTATTTTTCAGAGAAAAAAAATGTCAATACCAGTGATTCATTTTTTAGATTTTTCACTGTCGCTGTTCAGGTCCAATATTATTTGACAATATTTTGTGTCAAAAACAAGAAAAGAAATAACAGCAGTGTTGTCAGACACCACGACGTCTGTATATTGTAAACTGCGGACAGCAAGTCTTTATGTAGTTTTACATTATTTGCTGCTGTAAAGCATGAAGAATATTTTTTCTGTTATTCAAAAAAAAGATGATCCATTTAATTTATCTTATGATGTCAAAAATAATTCTCAGTTTTAGTAGAAATGGACATTTCTGCACCCTCAAATAGCAGATCATTGGATGTACTGAGCTAAAAGCAATACAGTAAAATTCACCTGACTTTGTTTTTTGTTAAAAAAGTTTTAGAACAGACATAAAATTTTATGATAACGTATAATTTTGAGAGGTGTTCCTAATATTTGGCCCATTTCAGTAATACATATGTGATATTGAGCTGTGTGTGTGTGTGTGTGTGTGTGTGTGTGTGTGTGTGTGTGTGCAGTTCATCAGCAGCTCCACCATCCAGAAGTGTGGTCTGAAGGTGCTGTCCGCTCTGGCCGACTGCTCCGGTGCCGTGGACCTTCTGTGCCAGCAGGGGGCGATAGACACAGTGCTGCACACACTACAAATGTTCCCGCAGGAACGAGGTACACAGTTGTCATTCATAACCTCAATAAACCCAAATTAGATTTTTTTTTTTTTCTGTTTTAAAATGACATTGGAAAGGAAATATTTGCTTTACACTGATTTGCACCGACGCTGCTCATTAGATCGGATCGTTCTGCCTCTAACTACCGAAATAAAACAAAATGAAGCATTTGTTTGACAAAAATTGTACACAAACTTGCGTGTGCATCGTTGGGATTGTGTAAAATGTGTTAAAGAGGACGAACTGTGCTTCCACTAACGTGTCCAGAGATACACTACTGGGGTCTGACCCTGCTCAACTACCTCGTATCCAAGAAGAAGCTGTCGAGGATGATCGTGCCGGTCCTGGCCTCCGTGGTGGTCGCCTCGCTCACTCAGTACAGAGAAGACTCGGAGATGCTGCTGAAGGTGACCTGACTGTTTTACATATAATGTCTTCAAATCTTATTATTCACTGCTGCAGTTTCTTACAGTTGACATTTCATTTTATTTGAACTTGCAGTTTATTCTAGCATCTACTGTTCATCCTTGACAGCTTACAAAGAATGAGCAGAAAGATGACTGGACGTCACACTGAAGCCCATGTACATTATTTTAGGCTAAGCTCCTTGACATAAATTGAAATGCTGAGAAGAAACATCAGATTTTGCATTAAATTTGTTAATATGGTCTCTGACAACGCTTCAGACAGCCAATGTTAATGAAGCAGTGAGCCAGGAGGTGTTTTTAGAGGCAGTGTTGGGGCAGAACGTCCTGGTGGATCAGGTCGGGAGTTTTCTTTGACATTTTCAGGGTTGTGCACCGTGAACTGGTCCCCAAGAGTCAGACTGTCAGCACCAACGTGTGGCGCCGTGGTACTCCGGTTCTCCAACACGACACAGTGCTTTGAAAATGTGAAAGTTTCCTGCAGGCAGCAGCTCGATCGCAGCTCTCCGCTTCCCCTACTCAACCGATCCGGCTCCCTTCAACTTCTTTCTGTTCCCCAAAAGTTTGACGTGCGCTCTCTGCTCAGGTTTCAGGTCCTCGGTGAAACTGCGAATACAAGCGTGACAATGGTCACGAAACATGATTGCACCTCATATATTGAAGAAGCAGCATCTTTAGCTTGGTTACTGTGTGACACAGCGACGAATTTAACCTCTGCATTGAAACCATCCACGAGTCTTGAAACGCAGCTGTTGTGCTCGACATCCAAAGGGCAGATCAGCCGTGGATGGGAATCGAACCGATGTCTGTCAGCCAACATATTCTTCTTTCTAGTTCCAGTAATAGCAGCATTAATTAATTTACTCTGTTGGACCTGCCTCTGTCTGTCTATCCGTCCGTCCGTGTCACAGTGTTTTCAGGTGGCGTTGAGGATGCTGGACGCCTGTTCGGGAGCAGCTGCTGAGCTGCAGAGGGAAGACTTTGACAGGCAGATCTTCCAACACCTCAGAGAGGAGACGGACCAAATCATCAACCCTGTAAGTTTTAACACTACCGTCCATTTGACCAATCAGCAACCAGCAGTGACATCACCTGTTGGTTGGAAACTATTTCAAGGAAGCAATAAAACAACAATGATGTCAGGCTTCGATTCCCAGAATCAACTGGGTGAATGTTTTGAGATCAGAAACCAGTGAGTGAATCTTACAAACACAAACTCCTCTGGAACGGATCTGAAACGGGAAACCTGGTGAAACGGATGAAACTTACTGTAGAAACAATAACAGGTTTCAACACAACATCAGTGAGTCACCGACCCTCCGACGTAAAGGATTTTCAGATTAAAAGTGTCTAAAAGTGTACAGACCCGGAAGCTACGAACTCTTTTATATCCAGACTGCGTGTTTAGTCTTAATTTGCTGATGGTAACAAGGTAACATGGTGAACATGAAAAACTTAAATAATCTTATTGAGGAATATTAGTTGCTATTTTCCAAAAGATCCAGGGTTGTGTTTTCTATCCGTCGATAAGGAGGCAGTCATATCCTCTGTGAACACACAGGAACATCGACCGCAGTGGGACTATAGGACATACCAGTCATCCTTGAAGATTGTTTAGATTCACCACACAAGTCACTGATCTGTTAGTTGTGAAGTTTCTTGGAAAATCACTGCTTAGGAAGGACACTTACTGCCCTCACTAACCTCTTTGTTTTTCCCTGCTCCGTCAGCTGCGGAAGTCGGTGTGCCTGGCTCTGGCCAAGATGTGGTGCGACTCCGAGCTACACTACAGCATGCTGGAAAAGGCCTGCAGGGACGGAAACACGACGACGGCCGAGTGTCTGATCGAGATGGGCGCCGACATCAACAGGAAGACAAAAACGGAATCTCTCATTTACCAGGTCTGAGGTCACAACGATCATTTCCGGACACGAGACAGGAAATACGTTTTAAATCATGTCCTGTTGTGTTTTCACTCCCATCAATCTGCGTTCTTTTAGCTTATTATCTGCAAAACGTCCAGAACGGTACCATCTTTGTTGGTCCATCACTTCAGTCCAGACTGATGATGCCATGAAATTTGAAAGATATTCATGTTCCCCAGAGGAGGAACCCCACAAGTCATATGCAGGATGTCTTGTAATAACTTTTAATTTAGCATCACCAGCTGGTCAAATTTAAAATTTTGTCCTTCACTTTGGTTTATGACCAAATATCTACAAAATGAATTCCCATTATCTTTAGCTGCACTTATTCCAGCATGGTAAGATGCAAAACTAAAGACTGTAAAAATTGGAAACGTCATGTCGCCTAAATATCACCATGTTCATCACAAACTGGCTCCGAGAACGTGACAATTAGGAAATCTATGCAAGACCGTAACAGTTTCTTAAAAAATACAATAACACAAACCAAAAATGGAGTTTGAAAATCAAAATAACTGATGCTGAAGGAAGGGGGACATTTCTTTGGATTACAAACCCTGAAAAAAAATCTTTTAATATACTGAATAACATTCTGACAACAAACTTGTATTTTAGGATAATGCTGAAAATATAGAAGATCACTTTATTGGTCAATTAACCAAATTAAGTTGTTTGTCATTTATCAAATAGAAATACTAAATACTTCCTGCTTCTTTTCTGTTTGTGAAACAAAAGAGGCATTTTTGATTTTGAAATTTTGAAAACATGACTTTTGGTTCTGGTAACTTGTGATGGGCATGTGGCCACATGTAGATGTTTTATAGTCCGATAGAGAAGAGTGGGAGTTGTTTGAATGCCAATATGATACTTCAGGAATTCAGTTTTGATTCCCGGTCCTTCTCATTGACAGAAGAACCAACAGTTATGGTGATGATAATGATACTGAGATCTTCTTCAGGTGTGTGAGAGGGGTGGACCTCTGGAGCTGGTGGAGCTGCTGCTCAGCCGCGGTGCCCACGAGCAGCAGCTCCGCAGGGCTCTGGCTGTGAGCGTGAAGAGGGGTGACGGGCCGACGGTCATCCAGCTGCTGGGCCGTCTGGGTCTGGACCTCCAGAACAGCGCCGTCTGCCTGGGCGGCTTCAGGCTGGGCCGCCTGGACGCCGGCTGGCTGAGCCCCCTGCTGGCCGACAGAGGCAGAACTTATAATCCACGCTGCAGCAGCAGTGAGGAACATTTCCTTTATATGACTATAAATGATCTCCTGGTGTTAGACAATCAATTTGAAGAGTTCATGTTATTCTTCAAGAAGTCCTTTGAAAGAATTATTTGATTTCTTAACTGATAATGAAATGAACTCCTGATTTGAGCGTGCCTGTTCTCTGTCTTCAAGGTAAAGGCATGAGCTTGGCGAGGTACGTCCAGTCCATCCAGAAGTCCAAGAGCGTGAACGGTCCCACGAGGTCGATGGCCGACCCGTGTCTGACCTCGGGCTACATCTCTGACGAGAGTGACGACTCCAGCTTCAGCTTCGTCTCCACAGAAGACAGCTTGTTTCTTAACGACGACCTGGAGAGTGACGGTAAAGTGTCTGAGATGTTTTTTTTTTTACTTGTGATTAGTCTCACTATTAATAAATCAATATGTTCAGTTGGCACGTGACCTTTTACAACCCTGTTTCCAGAAAAGTTGGGACGCTGTGTAAAATGCAAATAAAAACAGAATGTGAAGATTTGCAAATCACATAAACCCATATTTAATTGAAAATAGATCAAAGACAACATATCAAATGTTGAAACTGAGAAATGTTATTGTTTTATGAAAAATATCTGCTTATTTTGAATTTGATGGCAGCAACACGTCTCAAAAAAGTTGGGACAGGATCAGCAAAAGATGGAAAAGTTGTATAAAGATAAAAAAAAAAAAAAAACACCTGGTGGAGCATCTCACAACTAGTGAGGTTACCATGACAACAGATCAGTAACATGATTGGGTATAAAAAGATGATTTCAGAGAGGCAGAGTCTCTCAGCAGTGAAGATGGGGAGAGGTTCACCACTCTGAAAGACTGTGTTGGAAAATAGTTCAACAATCTAAGAATAATGTTCCTCAACGTAAAACTACAAAGAATTAGTGGATTTCATCGTCTACGGTTCATAATATCATTAAAAGATTCAGAGAATCTGGAGAAATCTCTGAACACAAGGGACAAGGCTGGAAACCAATATTGGATGGTGGTGATCTTCGGGCCCTCAGGCAGCACTGCATTAAAAACACACTATTCTGGAGTGGAAATCACTGCATGGGCTCAGGAACACTTCAAAATAATCAGATATATTTCATAAAACAATACAAATTTCTCAGTTTCAACATTTTATATGTTGTCTTTGGTCTATTTGCAATTAAATTTGCGTTTAGGTGATTTCCAAATCCTTGCATTGTGTTTTTATTTACATTTTGCACAGCGTCCCAACATCTTTGTGAAACAGGGTTGTACTTCAAAAGCACGTTTTTCATCTCAGTGACTCACATCTGTTTATTATCAAAAACATCTTAAAGTTGATAATGAATTAATCTCACATTAAACAGCTACGTCACCATCTACACACAATGCAGGCAGCGTGCTGTTTTCACCGTTTTAAATGGATTCATCATCATATGAAATTCTCTGAAGATTTTTTTTGTTTTTGCTTAGCATTTTCATATCAGTAAATTAATTCTAAAAAATACAATATATAGGGTTTATAGGGGTAGCAAAATCCTAGAAAAACAAAAATGATAAAATGGTGCTTTGGTGAGAAAAGCTGCAAAATGGCATGAAATATATTTGGGAGCTGTAAGAATATTGTTGTACCTCAAGTGTGGTTTCTGATTTGAAGTGCTCACCTCTTTATTGTGTTCTTCCTTTGGTAGGAAGCGATTCGTTGTCTGGCGCTCTGTCTCCAAAGCCGCACAACAATTCATCCGAGGAGCTGAGGGGGGAGTCCGTCAAGAGGAAGCCGGGACGTCGCAGACATGCCAGCGCAGAGGTGAAACACAAACTCTCATGTAAACACAACTATAAATGTAATCCAAGTTCCCTCACTGTTCACTCTGACTGTCCTTCGTCCTCCCATCTTCATGTCCAGAGTTTTCAGACTGAGAATGAGCACAGTGAGCCGATACACCGAAGATACGGAAGGAACGGCTCGAGCCAAAAAGGTAAAACTTTACTTTTAATTTGACAGACTCTACAGATGTTGATTGTTGTGTAACTTTCCTTAATGTTTGAAGCTTATTTCCTTTTTATCATTTATCTGTTTGTTTTTTTTTAGTTAAAATAACCCCTCTGCTATTCACTGCATGTTGTTTTAACACTTCCTGAACATGGATATTGATAGTTTAACATTGATCATTTATTGTGTGATGTCTGTTTTTCTATTCCCTGTAATTGTAAAGTGTATTAAGGGATTTTTATATTGTAAAGAAATTGAATTCAAATTCGTGGACACCTTGATATCAACTTTTTCTCTTCTTACTTGCTGTTTGTTAGTAGAAGACTTTTTTCAGACTTATTTTTTTCTTTACATTTCACTGTATAGGTGAATTTATTTTTTATGTGTTTATATATAGCTTGCTTGTGTGTGTATTTACACGTTTTTTGTGGGTTTTTAAAAAAAATTCTCCAAAAACAGATTTATTTTTATTGTATTCATATTTCTGTATGCTTATTTGTAGTTTTTTCTGTCTGTGTACTTATCTTTCCTACCTAAAGTCTTATCTTATCTATGTAGTGATATATGGTAGGAAACATAATGATAAATGCGAAGTAGTTGTTGAAATTTGTGGAATATGTTTCAGAACACACTTCTGTTTTCCTGATATTTACACATTAGTCTTATATAATTGGTTTAAGTTGAAGTAATAACTAATGATTGTGCTCTGGTGTCTCCGCCTCAGTGCGGCTGTCTGAGACCTCCGCCGCTCTGCCGAAGGAGAGGATCCGCCTGCTGGACTTGTCCGGGAACGAGTTGGTGTCTCTGTCCTGTCTGCTGGACGACGACTTTGTCCAGCAGCAGCTGTGGCATCTCCTCCGTCTGGACCTGAGCCACAACAGTCTGCTGGAGTTCCCCTCTGCGCTCTGCCAGGTAACATATCTGATCATTACACCAGTCGCCGAGAGACTCGAAGGATAGAAGGAAATGTACGCTGCAGCTTTTAATTTTTTTTCTTGTCACAGAGTCTGAAGAGTCTGACCCGACTGGACCTGCAGGGGAACCAGCTCCAGTCGCTGCCCGAGGAGTTGCTGTCTCTGCCGTCTCTGAGCACGCTCAACGTCTCCCGTAACTACGTCGGCCCCCTGCTGACCTTCGACCCCGCTGTCACCTGCCCGTCTCTGAGGCAGCTCAACCTTTCCTTCAACAAAATCGCCACGTTCCCTCACGAGCTAGGCCGCATCGTGGACCAGCTGGAGGAGCTGTTTATGGAAGGGTAGGCTGCTAGGAAATGAATTCCTTTTACACCTTCTGGCCACAGACTGTATTTAAAAGAGGACTTAGTCTGTAAAATGGTTCCGATGCAGAAGTGTCTTCAGCTGCAATACCAGCGAGTGCCACTAGAGGTCGGCTCCAAAAAGCCTCCGGCTCCATAGACTCCCATTCAACTTCTCTCATCAAATCCAAAGTGAATAAAATGTGTCCATCAGTTATCTCGGTGTTGTTAGCTAAAGTCACTCCTTCTTATTAGTTTTCTGGAGGTCCATCTGAAAATAATCCCTCATTCATTAGAAAAGAAGATTCAAGAAGACCTGTTTTTGGGGGCGTGTCTGTTTGATTGACAGGCCTGTGGTGCAGTCAGGTTACAGCTATCGGTGGTAGGCAGGTAGGTAGGTATTTACTTTATTAATCCCCGAGGGGAAATTTTTTCGCTACAGCAGCATACAGAAGCAATAAGATAATCACGTAGTATAATCACGTTTCCAATCAGATCCACCTCTGGCTCCTCCCCCAGCTCGTCCAAATATGGTCACTTCCTGCTCCAAACCGCTCCGAACTAGCAAAGATGGTGACGGACAGAATCTGAACTGGAGGATTCATAACGTTCACAAACCAACGATGACATCACTGATGGATGATGACATCACTGATGGTTGATGCTTGGTTGTGCCACCAGTTCTGATATTCTGAGAAGAAACTGTCTTCATTCTGGCATTCAGGAAGTGAATTCACATTAATGTCACTTGTATTGTTTTGATGTGCTCATTTCTATGACAACAACAAAGCAACATAACAAAGTTCTCTGGACTTTTTTTCTCGAAAGAAGGAAGTGAATAAAAATGTCAACAATTGCTTACATATTAACAGAAAGCAGCGTACATCTGCAGTGATTAGAGGGAGTTCAGTTAAATGGGTCAAGATTATGGCAACAGATTACTAGAAAGAGAATGTTTTGTTGAATATTAATCATGAGAAATATGTAACAGATTTCTTTTCGAGTTATCACTTTTCTTCATGAGAAAATGTAAAAATATTTGAACCAGTTTCACTCTTTTTTATTCTTAATGTTACATCAGATGTTTGAACACAAATAACCGTTTTATTTTCAGTATCTGTGTTTAACTGCAGGGTTTTCTCTTTCCAGGAACAGTATCATGGAGCTGTCCACGCCTCTGTGTCTGCCCGAGATCAAGCTGCTTGACGTGAGCAAGAACAGCGTGGACAACATTTCTCCGGACTTCCTGACCGGCTGCCCCAAACTGGAAAACTTTAATGCCTCCACGAACAAAATCTGTGAGTACCATCAGCTCATAATCAAAGCCAAAAGATGCCATAAAAAAATGCATCGTGCTTTTTTCATCTGCCTACTTTGTAAAAAAGTTTCATTTCAAAACAGGATAGAACATATGTGAGCAAACCTGACCATTGTGAGTGTTTTTTATTCACACTAACAGAGGGAGACAGGTCCGAGGAGATCTATGTGATTTGAACTTATTCAGCATCAGTTGTTCTGCCTTCATATTATATGATGTAAAAACATGAAAAGATGTTGACTGTCCTCTCCAGGTTCTCTGTCATATCTGCCCTCCAAGATCACAACACTGAAACTAGCAAATAACAGCTTCACCTTCATCTCCGAGGCGATCCTCGACCTCCTGAAGTAAGTCAGATCCTCCGCTTCTGTCTGTCAGTAGGTTTCGTGATAATAATCTTCACAGATTTCACCTTTTAATGCTTCTGTCTGTCCAGCCTGCAGTCAGTGGACATGAGGAACAACAACATCTCTGTTCTGCCCGGCCCGGGATTCTGGGTGTCCAACAACATCAGAGAGCTGATGTTCAGTCAGAACTGCATCAGAGATCTGGACCTGAGCGGGTCGATCTACAAGTGGGTCAGACTGGAGAAACTCCACCTGAGTGACAACAAGCTCACCGAGGTAAAGGACAGGAGGTCGGCTCATGAATGAAAATGAGGATGATGAAATGATGAAGCAGCTGTGATGGTTGTGTCCTTTGCCTCCAGATCCCTCCACAGATCGGCCTGCTGGACAGCCTGACCTCCCTGGACGTCAGTCGGAACACCAACCTGCGCTCCTTCCCGGACGAGATGGGAAAACTGGGCCGGCTGTGGGACCTGCCGCTGGACGGCCTTCGGCTGCAGCTGGACCTCAAGCTCATCGGCAGCAAGACCAAAGACATCATCAGGTCTGCAAGCTTTATGTAGACGATAGAGTTAAATATTCTTTGAATGCCACCTTACATCATCAGAAAGTCTATTTGTGCAATGTTCACCTCCCTCAGTTCAGTCCTGTTTTTATGGAAGAAGAAGAAATTCATACTTAAACATGCAGTGTCTGTTCCACCCCTCTTCTTCTTCTTCTGTCAGGTTCCTGCAGCAGCGGCTGAAGAAGGCGGTGCCGTACCACCGCATGAAGCTCATCGTGGTCGGGAATGCGGGCAGCGGGAAGACCTCCCTGATCCAGCAGCTGATGAAGATGAAGCGCTCCCAGCTGAAGTCGAAGCAGACCGCTGCCGGCATTGACGTCCGGGACTGGACCATCAGGGAGCGGGACAGGAAGATGGAGCTGAACGTCTGGGACTTTTCAGGTAGACTCATTTTCAGAACGTGTATGTTTGGATGGCACCGGGCCTCATTCACAAAGATTTCTCTTAAATTTGAAAAAGTCTTCGTCAGATTCACGACGTGTTCTGAAAACCACACATTTGTGTCTTCTACTGATGAATCCCTCGGTCCTCGTGAGTAAAAAGCGCTTCATTTGTTCCTAAATAGCATAAGTAAACGCCCTGCCAATGCCCATAAAAGGGCATGAGACTGTAGGAAGTGAACAGAAAAAGAGCAGTCATATTTAAAAGAGTAGCGCAAGTACTGGATGTAAAATAATTCAAAAATAAAAGATGCATGGGATGCGATTGTTCGTTCAGGCGCAAAAGCAATGATATAAAAAGAACCTGCAGCTTGCAGACTGAACCGCCCTGCAGCAGCACCTCCAGACCTGCATCCACATCCTGTTTAGCTGTCTGATCCCAGATGCTCCTGGATACACTGAAACCTCTGGTTTTTTTTACTGATGTGTTTCCTTCTTGAGATTAATTGTATTATTTAAAGAATCACATTGTAAAAGTCAAATTAATTTTAATTTACAAACAAGCAGTTCACAGCTGTCTGTTGTCTGATCCTTGTAGTGTTTATTCAAAACCATAAAGCTTGTTAAAGTAATGAATGTGTGTAAATTTTGTTATTACCCAAGAAAAAAAATCCCAAATAAGAAAACCGTGGTGAACGCCAAAATCTTCATGCTTCAAACTTCATTAATTGGTTTTAAGAAGAAATTTCTTGGTGAATGGGATCCAGTGTTTTAGGGTCAAATTAGTACGTAACATCTTAAACATATAAAGTCAGCCTTTGTGCCTCAGCTGCACCTCGTCAATCAGCTCATACTGATTCATATTTTTCATGTAAGATTCTTTTGAAAAAGTGACCTTAATAAATAGATTTGAATCCAACTTATAAAATAGTGGATTCAAACAGTGTCATCAGAACAGCTGGATGAATATCTCCACTGCATTTAAAAAAAAAAAAAAGTTACAACACATCGACTTGTCAGCTGTTATAAAAGTCATGTTTATTACCATGTCTAAATGTTGACCTCATTTCTTCACCGACCACATGATCACGGAGAATCTTAGTGAGCCTCGTCTAAAGGGATTTACTGCTGCATGCTGTTAGATAACCATGAAAACACAGCATTTTTTTTTAAGATGAGTGCTATTATATTATATATTTCAGATATATTGGATATCCTATGACTCGTAATGCTTCTATATTCCACAGGTGGAGAAGAGCTGAGCGGTTCTCACCCTCACTTCCTGACATCCAGAGCTCTCTACCTGGTGGTGTACAACCTCAGCAAAGGAGCCAGTCAGGTGGACGCTCTCAAACCGTGGCTCTTCAACATCAAGGTGAGGCACCAACCACACTTTAACCTGAATATGAGTTAGTCAAACTTCACTGAAGCATCATTTTAACATCGAACACCAGACACTATGATGTAATACTTTTCAAACCAGTGTTTCAAGAAACAAATAGCACAATATGTTATTTATAATAAAAGAAGAATAGAAGTCTGGGTGTTTATATGGGACTATATATGTGAAACATGTCCGACAATACTGCCTTATTTACTGTTAAAAGCACAGCAAATGTAACCATCCAACAAAGTAATTTAGTTTAAAGTAAATTTTGTTTTGATTGTTTTTATCCCCCCCAAAAAAATCTATAATTTAGTTGATATTTATCTGGTAAACTGATTAATTGATAAATTGGTCTGAATCACCATCATACAGTAGAGGCGTCGACTGCTTCATTTGTAAATCAGTTTTTTTGGTAAAATGCTCAAAGAACTTTCACATCACTGGAAGACCTTTTGTAAAGTGGATAAAAGTTTTTTTGTTGTTGGTTTCTTTTAATTAAAATGTTTATTTGGAACAGAACTAAAACATTATCTTGAAAAACATGTTTACATACTCTTAACAAGGGGAAAAAGAATAAAGTAAACCAACTTAAAAGTACACATTGTAAATAATACATACAAAAAATATGAACATTGAACAGAGGAGTGGCTGAAAGAAGCATTTTGGAATACGTAAAATCTAAATGAGGATGCAGAATCAATCCAAGATTTGAAATGGCTTTCAAACTTTTCTTGTTCAAGTCCTAGAACAAAAGTTAGTTTCTGCATCACAAAACTGTCATGGATCACATAAATCCAGTCCTCAACTGTGGGACTTTCTGCTCTCATCCATTTTCTCCTGAGAGATTTCTTATGGATAAAAGTTTTCATGATTAAGAAAAAAATTTAAGTTTTGGGGCTCATTTTGAAAGAAGAATTGTTGGTACCAATAGTTCATTGTGGTGCCGACTGAGCTGGGCTATAGAAAATGAAATGCATGTGTATGTGTGTTCCTTCAGGCAGTGGCTCCGCTGTCTCCAGTCATTCTGGTGGGAACCCACACAGATGTGAGTGAGGAGCAGCAGCTGCAGGCCTGCCTGAGTAAAATCAGAGCGGAGCTGCTGAACCATCAGGGCTTCCCCACCATCCGGGATTATCACATGGTTTCTGTCTGCGAGGACTCGGACACCGTGGCCAAACTCCGCAAGGCCATCGCCCGGGAGGTCACCAACTTCAAGGTAGGAGGACGCCAGCAGGTGATGAGGTGTTTCAGTTCTTCTCCTGGCTTCACCTCGCCGCCCCCTGTCCCCCGTCACAGATCCAGGGCCAGCCGGTGATGGGTCAGCTGGTGCCGGACAGCTACGTGGAGCTGGAGCGCCGGGTTCTGGCAGAGAGGACCAGAGTTCCCCCGGAGTTCCCCGTCCTCAGGCACCACGAGCTGCTGCAGCTCATCCAGGAGAGTCAGCTGCAGCTTGACGAGGCCGAGCTGCCTCACGCCATCCACTTCCTTAGCGAAGTTGGTCAGTCGCTCGTTGGTCACTGCTGCTAGTTTTTACATGAAAAAGCCTCCAAAAAATATTTTAGTTAATGTTTGGCTTTGAAAAAGACGAATGTAGGTTTATTTTAAAGTATCCTAATTCATAAAT
This sequence comes from Embiotoca jacksoni, assembly GCF_022577435.1. Taxonomy (NCBI): domain Eukaryota; kingdom Metazoa; phylum Chordata; class Actinopteri; family Embiotocidae; genus Embiotoca; species Embiotoca jacksoni. Next base: position 1,307,824 of record NW_027185381.1, on the reverse strand, counting down.
ATCAACCTCAGCACTCACAGTACCATCATGATAAAATCTGGTACAGCCTCGATTCTCTTTGAGTCACAGCCTCGTAATCCAGTCTTTTAAAAAAGATAAATAACTTTATTAACAATAACTCCTCATTTCCAACCAGAAAGTCTCTGCTCCTGTTTTCATCTCCAAATAAAACTCTGTTCACCGGAGGAACAGGAACAAGAGGAGAAACAGGAAGAGAAATGTGTTCTTCACATTAAAATGATGTGATTAAATGTTTGTGATCAGAGGAAGTGATTCCATATTACTGGATGTTAAATGAGTTTTCTCCACACGTCCAGTTGTCAGAGACGTCTCTTTGTTTGTTTCATCCAGCAGGTCTATGTGTTGAATGAACATGAATTAAACAGCATCTAAAGCTCTTATTTTGACAGCTGATGTAGTCCTTGTTTCTATATTCCAGTCACAGACGGTCTGATCTGGAAACATACGCAGCTTATAGGACCTTTTAGGACCTTTTAGGAACTTTTAGGACCTTTTAGGAGCTTTTATCTCCACGGTTCTCTAAGTTCAATAAATACATAAAAAAGATGAGAACTAAAATATTTCTGTGATGTGCAGCAGGATTATGATCACAGGAAGTGGTGACAGATTTATTCCTTTATCAGGTAGTGATTAAAAAAATATATTATTTTTCTTTCTCGACTTTCCCCAATTTTATGCAAAAAAAAACTAACTTAATACTCCACAAATTGCATCACAATTTTGGAGAAAATCCACCATAAAATCAAACATTTTGATCAAAACAATCACCGACATCTCAGAGGGACTGAGTTCTGCAGCGTCGGATGTTGCAGACAGAAAACTGGTTGACTGATTTCTTATTGTATAAATTTCAGTTTGTTAAGATATTGGTGGGAGGATAAATAGTTTTCAATTTATATATCCAGTGATATTGGATCCATGGAGCAACACTTTATTTGTAATGTTTTACAGGAGTTCTGCTGCACTTTGATGATCCTGCACTCCAGCTTCAGGAGCTCTACTTCATCAACCCTCAGTGGTTGTGCAACATCCTCTCCCAGGTAGGACGCCATTGGTCGATTTTTCTAATTAAAATCTGTGTAGCATCATAAACCTGCTCCAGCTGTACATAATGTTTTGACCTGGTCTTCTCAGATCCAGGAAAGATCAAGATGTTCTGATTCCTCTTAAAGTATTTTTCATAACTTTTCACAACTTTTCATAACATCTTTTTTAGAATGACAAGTTTACATCTTTATCAAAACTAGGTTATTCTTGCCGAGATCCAAAGGCCTGATTTTGTCACCAGACCGGTCGGTTAGTTTCAGGTCCACAGACGCATGTCTCCTCTGTCCTCTGTGCAGAAGCTGACGTTGAAGAGCTGTGGCTTCCGGGAGCATCCTAAAGGAGTCGTTCAGCGCTCGGTGGTGGAAAAGTTTCTGTTTGAGACCAAATGTTTCCCAAAAAGCCACCTGACGCAGTTCTTCAAGCTGCTGGAGAAGTTTCAGATCGCGCTTCCCTTCGGCGACGAACAGCTGCTGATACCCAGCAGGTATCGTGTCTTTGTTCAGAAAGACAGAACAAGAACACCAACAACTGTCAGTCTAACCTGTCATCCAATCATCCACAGTTTGTCCAAGCACAGGCCGGTGATAGAGCTGCCTCACTGCGAGAACTCGGAGGTGATCGTGCGTCTGTACGAGATGCCCTACTTCCCCATGGATTACTGGTCTCGGCAGATCAGCCGCCTGCTAGAGTTCTCCTCCTACCTGCTCTGTGGAAGAGGTGAACTGAGCGCACACTCAATGCTACTGCTACAGATCTAAAGAAGGAAGATGAATAAAGTCTTTCTCCTGTCCAGAAAAAACGGTCCGACCCAACCGGATCTACTGGAGGAGAGGCATCTACCTGAACTGGTCTCCGGAGGCGTACTGTCTGGTGGAGGCCGCCTCGGTGGAGCACAACCCCTCCAGCTTTGTCAGGATAACCGTTCCCTCTTCATGTAAAGGTGCTGCAGTTTATTCAGATATCTAGAAATGATCTTTAGACTCGGAAGAATTAAAGAAAATTGAGAAACTAGATGCCAGAACAAATGTAGTTTGGTTCTAACAGAGTATGTAAACCTAAAGGACCGTATTCAGGTTTTGCTTTCTTTTTTTTAACCTGACCCACCATCTCCCTTCTCTTCCCCCAGGCCGCGTGCTGCTGGGTCAGGTGGTGGATCACATCGACTCCCTGCTGGAGGAGTGGTTCCCCGGCCTGCTCAACACCGACATGCACGGCAGCGGAGAGGCTCTGCTGAAGAAGTGGGCTCTGTTCAGCTTTGAGGACGGCCAGGAGTGGAGCAAGATCCTGCTGGAAGACCTCTTCACCTACTTCGACAACGGTACGTTCTGCAGATCACAGCAGAAGATCAATGCCTGTACTGAGACATGAATCCTTTTTTTATTCCATGAAAATGATAATATCAGTAATTAAAGTATTGATTCCAGATTTTCTGCTGGTGAACCTGGAGAATCCGCGCTGCACACTTCCCATCTCTCAGATTGCCCCCGACTTGGTGCTCAGTGACCAGCCTGCAGGAACAATACTGGACAGTGAAGAGCTGGATATAGATCTGTCTAAAGAAAACCGTCTGGGTACGTAGTTTTTTTTATCAGATACCACATTATTAGAACAAACAGTTTAATGGTTTACTTTTCGGATCAAGTTTTTTTTTTGGAATCCTTTCATATTGTTAAATGAAATGCAAAAATAAATACATATTTTGTTTACAGGGGACGGTGGCTTTGGAACTGTGTATCGAGGTGTCTATAAAAATGAAGAAGTAGCTGTAAAAATATTCAACAAGCATGCGTCTGAGCTTTACATCTACAGACTCCTCAGACAGGTAAATGTGCCTCAGAAACTCTCCGCTCCCTCATGCAGATGTTTTTATTCTCCTCACGGCTCAACCACATATTTAACAGGATGACAACTTCTGAAATATTGTAGATTATTTTAACCTGTGAAACTGTCCCGACTCTGCTCTTCAGTGCATCTTTCCTTCACCTCCTCACATATCTCCCTGGCTGTGTTCCAGGAACTGGCCGTGTTGGGTCGTCTGCGTCACCCCAGCCTGGTGGGCCTGCTGGCGGCCGGCTCAGCTCCTCAGGTCCTGGTGATGGAGCTGGCTCTGCGAGGGTCCCTGGATTCCCTTTTCCAACATGAGAACGGCAGCCTCAACCAGAAGCTGCAGCACAGGATCGCCCTGCAGGTGGCAGACGGACTCAGGTAGAAAGTTTAGTCATCCCATTCTGCTTTTATTCACGTTTTATTTACAGCTTTCCAACTTTTTTGGAAACAGGGTTGTAGTTTTGAACACAGACTGTATATAAAAGAGTTCGTAGCTTCAGGTCTGTAAAATGGTTCTGATCCAGAAGTGTCTTCAGCTGCAATACCAGCGAGTGCCACTAGAGGTCGGCTCCAAAAAGCCTCCGGCTCCATAGACTCCCATTCAACTTCTCTCATCAAATCCAAAGTGAATAAAATGTGTCCATCAGTTATCTCGGTGTTGTTAGCTAAAGTCACTCCTTCTTCTTAGTTTTCTGGAGGTCCATCTGAAAATAATCCCTCATTCATTAGAAAAGAAGATTCAAGAAGACCTGTTTTTGGGGGCGTGTATGTTTGATTGACAGGCCTGTGGTGCAGTCAGGTTACAGCTATCGGTGGGCGGGACGTAGTATCGTCAGGTTTCCGATCAGATCGGTCAGATCCACCGCTAAAAAAAATCAAGCAGGAATTCCCTAACACAAATTAAGGTCCGTGTTCATCTTTCCTGATGAAGCTGATTTTTCTGTTCAAGATGGACAGACATGATGGGTAAAATGAAGGACTTTGAAAACTAATCCCACTGTGTCGTTGGTGGATGTGTGGAATCAGGTACCTTCACTCGGCCATGATCATCTATCGGGACCTGAAGCCCCACAACGTCCTGCTGTTCAACCTGAAGACCGACTCGGAGATCATTGCCAAGATCACGGACTTTGGCATCGCTCAGTACTGCTGCAGCATGGGAGTGAGGAGCTCCGAGGGCACACCAGGTCAGACGCCTGCTGATGAGTCGTTAAACATGTTTAACAGTAGCTCGACGTAATTCTCTGAAGTTACCCTTACAAATCAGATTTCTCAGTGAAAGTCGTGTATTTTTTTCCATTAGATCTGGCAGTTTTATGAAACATTAATAAAAGTGTGGTGTAACACTTTCGATAACGCTGCTCTATATTGATTTCTGTGTATCTGGCAGGTTTCCGAGCACCAGAGGTCGCCCGCGGTAACGTCATCTACAACCAGCAGGCCGACGTGTTCTCGTTCGGCCTGCTGCTCTACGACCTCCTGACCTGCGGCGAGCGCATTTCCGACGGCATGAAGTTCCCCAGCGAGTTTGATGAAGTTGCTGTGCAGGGAAAACTGCCAGGTAATAATTCAAGAGTTCACCGGGAGACACCGACGATGTCTTTCTGTCCGACGGAGGACTGATGCTGCTGTTAATGTTCTGTGCTGATGCTCATAATGTTTTCAGAGATGATTAAGGTCACATTTTTTAAATTGTTTGTGTTATAGTTGGTATTCATTAACTTGATGCTGGATTAAATCATCAGGCATCATTCAAAGCCAAATTATAGTAATATGAGAACAAAACAACCATCAGTGATGTCATCAACCATCAGTGATGTCATCGTTGGTTTGTGAACGTTATGAATCTTCCAGTTCAGATTCTGTCCGTCACCATCTTTACTAGTTCAGAGCGGTTGGAGCAGGAAGTGACCATATTTGAACAGAGTTTGGGATCGGACCGATCTAATTGGAAATGTGATTATACTACGTCCCGCCCACCGATAGCTGTAACCTGACTGCACCACAGGCCTGTCAATCAAACAGACACGTCCCCAAAAACAGGTCTTCTTGAATCTTCTTTTCTAATGAATGAGGGATTATTTTCAGATGGACCTCCAGAAAACTAATAAGAAGGAGTGACTTTAGCTAACAACACCGAGATAACTGATGGACACATTTTATTCACTTTGGATTTGATGAGAGAAGTTGAATGGGAGTCTATGGAGCCGGAGGCTTTTTGGAGCCGACCTCTAGTGGTACTTGGTGGTATTGCAGCTGAAGACACTTCTGCATCGGCCTGATTTTGCAGAGCCGGAAGCTACGAACACTTACATACAGTCTGTGGGACAAAACCACATCAAGTTTTTACAACATTAAACAGCTGTCTCCATGATTGTCCTGACACTGTGTCATTGTGTCTAAAATGTTGTTGTCAGAGTCGTCCTCTTGAATCCGGGATTGTGCTTTTATTGTATCTCTTATTTTACTTTTATGTGCTTTTTTCATATATTTATTAATAGATAATTAAGTTAAAGAGAATTTTCTGAACTGTCCATTGCTTTGTGCACAGATCCAGTGAAACACTACGGCTGCTCACCTTGGCCCGGCTTTCAGGCGCTGATGAAGGACTGCCTGAGGGAGAGCCCACAGGATCGACCCACATCCGCTCAGGTCAGGACCTGAACACTAACCGATGCTGCTGATGCTCTCATTTATTCTGAGAAAGGTCAAGTAGTTCACAGAGGACAGAGTAGTGGAGAGATGAGCTGGGGCAAAGCGTCCCGCAGTGGTGGTAACACACAGACACGATGTAACAGACCAGAATGCAGCTTTAAAGAGAGCGTGTTTTATGAGTTATTTTTGTGTGCAGGTGTTTGATCGGCTGAACGCAGGTGAGATGTTGTGTCTAATGAGGGAGCTGGTGGTCCCGCGGGTGTTCAACGCTGAGTGCTTCACGCTGAGCTCCGGCAGCAGTGATGTGTCGTCCAGTCACACTGCCTGGCTCGGTGGCGGCAGCAGCACCAAGAGGCTGGGCTCCATCACAGCTGTGGACCTGGACACCAACACGTCCACCACGCAGGTACTGACATATTGTTTAACCTCAGGACTCGATATCTGCTCATTTTCATGTTTGCTTCGATTTTTTTGTTCAATGACGAATGGAATAAGACTCCGGTGTCATGTCAAGGTGGCAGCAGGTTTAACTCGTTAGCCCAGACATCCATCTCCCCAGCTGGAAAAAACCTTGTCTGGGAAAACCTCCACTGGAAAATCTCCTCTGGACAACCCTCCACTCAAAAAACCCTCATCTGGGAACATCTCCACTGAAAAACCTCCACTGGAAATCCTCCAGCTGAAAAACCTCCACTGGAAAACCTCCACTGGGAAAACCTTCAAAAACCTCCTCTGGACAACCCTCCACTCAAAAAAACCTCCTCTGGACAACCCTCCACTCAAAAAAACCTCATTTGGGAAAAACTCCACTGGAAAACCTCCTCTGGAAAAACCTCCAGCTGAAAAACCTCCACTGGGAAAATCTCCTCTGGACAACCCTCCACTCAAAAAAACCTCATCTGAGAAAACCTCCACTGGAAAAACCTCCTCTGGGAAAACCTCCACTGGGAAAACCCTCACTAGAAAACCTCTCGGGACAACCCTCCACTCAAAAAAACCTCATCTGAGAAAACCTCCACTGGAAAAACCTCCTCTGGAAAAACCTCCACTGGGAAAACCCTCACTAGAAAACCTCTCGGGACAACCCTCCACTCAAAAAAACCTCATCTGGGAAAATCTCCCCCTGAAAAACCTCCAGCTGAAAAACATCCACTGGCAAACCTCCTCTGGACAACCCTCCTCTCAAAAAACCTTCACTGGAAAAACTTCCCCTGGAAACCCTCCTCTCAAAAAACCTCCCCTGGAAACCCTCCACTCAAAAAAACCTCATCTGGGAAAACCTCCTGTGGAAAAGCCTCCCGTGGATAACCTCCCCTGAAAAACCTCCACTGGAAAACCTACCCTGGGAAAACCTCCCCTGGGAAAACCTCCTCTGGAAAACCTCCCCTGGGAAAACCTCCTCTGGAAAACCTACCCTGGGAAAACCTCCCCTGGGAAAACCTCCTCTGGAAAACCTACCCTGGGAAAACCTCCCCTGGGAAAACCTCCTCTGGAAAACCTCCTCTGGAAAACCTCCCCTGGGAAAACCTCCTCTGGAAAACCTCCTCTGGAAAAACCTTCACTGGAAAACCTCCACTGGGAAAACCTTCACTGGAAAACCTCCACTGGGAAAACCTCCACCGGAAAAACCACCTCTGGAAAAATCTCCACTGGGAAAACACATGCTCAGTCAAACACAGTAGTGCAGTATCTAGGAAAGAGAGACAAAATGCCCAGGCACCAGAGGGATACGAGATACTCCAGTGGCATCGGATTGTAGAATATTATTATAACGAGCACACCTAACAGTTCGCCTTCTCTCCTTTCAAACAGGAAGTCGACACCAGTCCCGTCCTGGGCCTGGTGACGGTTCAAATCCCAAACGAGGCCTGTGATTGGCTGGTGGCGGGCACCCAGTCCGGCTCCTTGGTGGTCATCAGCACGCGGGACACGTGGACCTGGCACCATCTGCAGAGCGTCACCGACTCCGTCACCTCGCTGTACTTCCATGTGCACCCTCATCGCACGTAAGCATGTGTGAAACAAACTGCTGCCTGATCACTGATGACAGATCACTGATGACAGATCACTGATGACTGATGACTGATGACAGATCACTGATGACTGATCACTGATGACTGATCACTGATGACTGATGACTGATGACAGATCACTGATGACAGATCACTGATGACTGATGACTGATGACAGATCACTGATGACTGATCACTGATCACTGATGACTGATGACTGATCACTGATGACTGATGACTGATGACAGATCACTGATGACAGATCACTGATCACTGATGACAGATGACTGATCACTGATGACAGATCACTGATCACTGATGACGGATCACTGATCACTGATGACAGATGACAGATCACTGATGACAGATCACTGATGACAGATCACTGATGACAGATGACAGATCACTGATGACAGATCACTGATCACTGATGACAGATCACTGATGACAGATGACAGATCACTGATGACAGATCACTGATGACAGATCACAGATGACAGATGACAGATCACTGATGACAGATCACTGATGACAGATCACAGATGACAGATGACAGATCACTGATGACAGATCACTGATCACTGATGACAGATCACTGATGACAGATCACTGATGACAGATCACAGATGACAGATGACAGATCACTGATGACAGATCACTGATCACTGATGACAGATCACTGATGACAGATCACTGATCACTGATGACAGATGACAGATCACTGATGACAGATCACTGATCACTGATGACAGATGACAGATCACTGATGACAGATCACTGATGACTGATGACTGATGACAGATCACTGATGACTGATCACTGATCACTGATGACTGATGACAGATCACTGATGACTGATGACAGATCACTGATGACAGATCACTGATCACTGATGACAGATGACAGATCACTGATGACAGATCACTGATCACTGATGACAGATGACAGATCACTGATGACAGATCACTGATGACTGATGACTGATGACAGATCACTGATGACTGATGACAGATCACTGATGACAGATCACTGATCACTGATGACAGATGACAGATCACTGATGACAGATCACTGATCACTGATGACAGATGACAGATCACTGATGACAGATCACTGATGACAGATGACAGATCACTGATGACAGATCACTGATGACAGATCACTGATGACAGATCACTGATCAAAAGGAGCTTACGTCTATTCCTCCTATTTTTTGTAAATACATAGTAATGTAATTTTGATACATCATTTTTACCTATTTGAATTTCTTATGTAAGTACAATGTGTTAAATGATTATTTATGTGAGGGAACATCCAGAAAGTCAGATTAAAATGTGACTGTTATATATGCAGTGAATAGTGTATATTATAGTGCGTATATTATAGTGCGTATATTATAGTGCGTATATTATAGTGCGTATATTATAGTGCGTATATTATAGTGCGTATATTATAGTGCGTATATTATAGTGCGTATATTATAGTGCGTATATTATAGTGCGTATATTATAGTGCGTATATTATAGTGCGTATATTATAGTGCGTATATTATAGTGCGTATATTATAGTGTGTATATTATAGTGCGTATATTATAGTGTGTATATTATAGTGTGTATATTATAGTGCGTATATTATAGTGTGTATATTATAGTGCGTATATTATAGTGCGTATATTATAGTGTGTATATTATAGTGCGTATATTATAGTGCGTATATTATAGTGCGTATATTATAGTGTGTATATTATAGTGCGTATATTATAGTGTGTAACAGGACGGTTTTGCTTCTTCCTGATTCCTTTTCAGCCAAAGAAAGAATTATTTGCTGGTTGGAACAGCAGATGGAATCCTCAGTGTTTATGAGGACTCTGTTCTCAAGGTAAATAAACACGGATAAATATAACAATAAATAATCAAGGTGTTTCATTTATTTTGTATACGTAACTTGCTTGCGTGTGTTTATTTATGCATTGGTTTTTATTATTTAAAAAAATTTCAGAAGATTATTTTCTTTTTATTCCATCTGTATTTGTAATTTTTCTTTCTGTGTACTTATCTCTTCCTACCTGTATTCTTAAACTTAAATTTCCCCTCTGCAGGATTAATAAAGTCGTATCTCTTAAATACATAAGTAATAAATATAGGAGCCACGGTGTTTGTTCTCAGAGAAGCATTTTGCTTCTTTTGTCTTCTTTTTTTTATATTCTGATAATGCGTTCAGATGATTTCTGCAGTTTTTGGACCTCACGTTGGTTTCGTTCTGCTCCTCCCAGCAGGAGAACGGCCAGCCGGTGAAAACTGTGACCGTGGGCACCGTCAACACGCCCGTCATGTGTCTGGGTCAGTCGGGGCACTCGCTGGACAGCCGGTCGGTGTGGGCCGGCTGCGGGACCAAGATCCTGTCCTTCGCCGTCGACTACGACGTCGTCAAGACCGTCGACACGAGGCCGAGCCTCGTCTCCCAGTGAGTCGGAGTCACGTGGAAATACGAGGCGGCGAAGAAGATTTAGTTCACATGCAGGTTAGAGAGGAGAAGGTTGTTGGACGCAGCTGAAAAAGGTCTTGTGTGTGTGTGTGTGTGTGTGTGTGTGTGTGTGTGTGTGTGTGTGTGTGTGTGTGTGTGTGTGTCCAGGCAGCAGCGGTCCCAGGGCAGTGAGGCGTGTGTGTCCCGGATGGTTGTGGATAAATACGTGTACCTGAGTAAAGCCGGGACGCCGACCGTGGAGGTTTGGGACAAGAGGAGCGAGAGGATGGTGGACTGCATCAACTGTGCTCAGATTATCAGGTCTCACACACACACACACACACACACACACACACACACACACACACACACACACACACACACACACACACGTATTGTCTTTTTTTTTTGGCATGTTTCATACGCAGTGTGTTAACATGTCCTCTCCCTGCAGACACGACTCCGGCCGCAGAGGCCGGCAGGGCGGCGGGGCGGAGCTGCCCTCCGAGGCGTCGCCCTCCTGGGCCACGGTGAAGGCCCTGCTGGTGCAGAGCGCTGCAGCTCTCTGGATCGGCACTAGGGGGGGCCACCTGCTGCTGCTGGAGCTCTCCAAGCACCAGACGCTGCAGGTCATGGGACCGCACTGCGACTCGGTCCGCTGCATCGCCTCTGCACTCATACGTGGGTCCTCACATGTTACTCAGTGTTACTTTGATCTGGTCCTCAGGTCTTCATGCATCTTGTGGATGTAGTGTTGTTATGACAACACCAACAGAAAACCTCCTTCTTACACCACAGGCTGACCTCATACACTCAGGGATGTCACCATGTTGCCCACGTATCAATATTACAAAGGAAAAAAGATTTAGTTGAGCTTCCACTTCAGATTAGAGCTTCATACTGGATGTTGAGATCTGTGCTGTCTAATGCAACCGACTGTTACACATCACCTGTTGATGTTTAATGTGAAACGCTGACAGTCACAGGACATTAAGAGATGTGAGTGGTGTTTCCTGGACACTCTCACTGATCTGCTTCGTATTCGTTACGGTACAACTTTTCTTTTTGGTCTAAAAATCTGAAATAGCAAATATGTGCTGTTGTTCCTCTGGTTATATACTGAAGTGTTCCAGCTCAGAGTTGTGAGTGGATGAAAACAAAAAGCTTTTAAACAGCTGGTTTCTGTTTTGTTTTGGATTCATGGTGTTTTTGTGCTGAAGCGACTCAGCATGCCGCTCACAGTTTGCTCTCTCTTTGTATTAGTTTGTGTACTAACCTTTAACTACGAACTCTCTTATTAACGTTTCTATTTCTATCTCATGAACAGAAACACTAAACTGGAAGAACGTGGTGCTGGCTTTGGGCCGCAGACTCCCACAGGACAAGAGTCACGATGGTGAGTGTGACGGTTCGTTGTTTGTGACACACTTGTATAAAAACAGTCGCGTGACTTTTTCTTCTGGACCGGTCTGAAGTGTGTGTTTGTGTGCCGGCTCTCAGATGAGGAGTCCGTGCTGATGGTGTGGAACAGCACGCTGCCGATGGAGGTCAAAGACCTGAAGAAGCACTGCGCCAAGAGAGAGCAGATCGCAGCCAGGATGAGAGAGCAGCTCCACCAGCTCTGAGTCCGCCGGTCCGTATGTTCAATCTCTTCACCGCAACGCACATCTGCTCATTTTGCTCTTTTTATAGCAACGCTGCAAATAACTTGTTAAAGGTCATTGTTTTAAAGTGGTAGGACAATAGTGAGCTGCATTTCATTGTGTAATTGTATGTGAAAACCCTTTTTCTTAAATACATGACATCACACACTCCTGTGCACCAATCAGGATTTTGAAATAAAGTGATCAGAATCAAATCAGGTCAAATCACAGCACACTGATCTGATGGACTGTAACAGATTCTTAAAGTCCCCTCACTTCTTGAGCTACTGTTATTAGGTGTTATTATCTCTTCAGATATTATTGTCATTATTAGTATTTTGGATATATTTTTCTAAAACAAAACACGTGAGCACAAAAATGACATAAACAGCAAAATATGGTTATTGACGTGATGCAAAGACAAACGAGAGCACGGAGAGAGAAAAGAAGAGGAGCAGGAAGGGAAATATATAAATATATATATATATATATATATATATATAAATATATGATAGCTAAGCTTTGATTAGCCTGCTAATTTACATGCAAGCAGAATTTTAAATGCTTTTCAGCAACTATTTAGGTTCCTTTAAATATATAGCATAACATGCATTACACTGTATGAGGGTTTTATGTTTGTGTCTTTGCCGAAACTATTAAAGTACAACATTTAACTTGGAGAGGCAGGAATGCAGAACTATGAAGTATGAAGTATTTTAGTGACTTTTAGTGGTTAAAGTCAACTAAACTTCAACTATACACATGATGTATATTCACACACTCACACTCATATGCACAAAAACATATATATATATATTCATTTATGTATACTATAATATACAAATGAATGTTGTATATTACAATATTAATAATCATAGTTACACATTTTCACGTGTGTGTGTGTGTGTGTGCGTGTGTGTGTGTGTGTGTGTGTGTTTTTAGACAGCAGTGTCTATACGTGTGGATATAAATGGTATCAATAAGAATATAGGTTTTTTTGGTTTGTATTTAAATATAAAAACCAGACCAAATACAAACTACACGACTGTACCTTTGTTCCAAATAAAAAAATGAAGTGATGCATATTTGCATTCAATGTTACATTACAAGTAGAAATAGATGTGGTTGTCGTAGTAACAGCAGCACTGTAAACATGCTACCTGTTTGTGTGAGTGACACGGAGATCATCATATATGTTCATTTGTACCGTCAGAGCAGAGAAAGAGACACTACTGCAGGCATCACCATGGCAACCACACTGAAGGAGCCCTCGACCACTTCAGCTCTCTTCAGTTTCCTTCAGCTTCACCCACGTTTCAGATGAAACACACCGAAGGACTCCACCTGTCGCCTGCCGTCTCATTTCCCGTCTCTGCTCTCGAGTTCACTCCTTTCATGTCTCCGCTCTGACAGCCGCTCAGGAGAAGCTGATTATCAGCCAGCAAAACAACACACAGGCCACTCTGTTTATTATGAGCACGTATCTGATGTTAGTGAAGCCGTGTGGTGAGATGGTCTCATCATGTTGTCATTTTACAAGACAAGATGAAGTTCTTTAAACTGTTTTACAAACATACAACGAGTTTGTAAGTGGAACACAGTTAATTGCATCATTTTGATTTTTAAGTTTCTTTCCAGAGTGAAAAGGAATCAACGCGTCGCTGTGACACGCTGACGGGACAGTTTCAGAAACGTTTCAGTTCCCTGATGACAGAAACCCACGGCAACCAATCAACATGTTTTATTTTATTTTGTTGACAATGAACACTAAATATATCCTGAACCATGTTTCACTGCATGAAGACAATCTCAGTTTAATTTTTGACAAGAGACATTTTTCTAAAAGGGACAAAGACGTTTGATTTGTGTTGTTGTTGTTGTTATTGTTGTTGTTATTGTTATCAGGGCTGAGAGGAAGGTCAGATGTTCAAATCCACTACGTCCTGCTCAGGATAAATACACATTTGTTTACTTGGATTATGAAGACAAACAGAAACTGGGGAAAAAAAAAGCCAAAAGAAAAAAAGTGTTGATTATTTATTTCCATGAGTATTTGTGTTTGTTTGTTTGTTTACCAGTGAGCTTGATCACTCCACACCAGTAAACAGGATGAAGGACTTCTCATAATGCTGCCTGCTCTCTACATGTTTCCATGTCCTGTTTTCTAAAGTCGCCATTTGTCGTCATGTCAAACGGAACAAGTCAGTAAAAACTATTTTATGTACCGAGGCTCTTTGTTTGTTTGTTTGTTTATGTTGTTTATGTTTACCAAACAAACGATAGCAGAGGAAGAAGTGTAAACGTTTAAGTGATTTTCTTTACAAAGTTTTGTTTCCAGTTTTATTTCTAAAAATGAATATTGTACATTTGATGTCTAATTTTAGAGTAATGTTGGCGTACATCTTATTTAACCTGAAATACAGTCTGAGAAGAACTGTCAATCAAAGAGACAAAAATCTGCTCCAATGAAAACATCAGTCTGAGGGTTTGGACCATATTTGATCTTTAATTTGGGGAAAAAGACATTTGCATTTGAAGCCATTTCATGGAAAAAATTATTTACATTATTTACTCAATCCTTACCAACACTGACAGCACATTAGTAAAAAACAAAGAGACGAGAGTTAAAGGATTTGAAGTACGTCTGAACCTTAAAAACACTGCAATCTGATATCCAAACTATTCAGATAAATATATTTATAATATTTATATTATATTTACAGAATACTTTAAATATACAACGTCCGTGGTGTATTCTATAAACAAATATAAATTACTTAGGCACACTTTTGTCTCAGACAATCACGGGGGTGTTTTTCTTTTAAAGGCCATTCTCAGTTTGACCTGAACGTTTTCCAGGAAAATGATCTCGCGTCATGTCTCCTTTCAGAGCGGCTTCACTGCTACAGACTGAATCTCAGTGCTTGTTGTTGGCCAGAGGTCAGGGGTCATGATGTGCACACACACACACACACACACACACACACACACCTCCTGACTCCCTGACCTGCTCCTCTGCAGACTCTTGTTCCAGTAGGTCCACCTTATTGCTTACACCTATTCTCTCCTGCAGGATCTCCAAGGATGGAGGAGGGGGGGTGGGGGGGGGGACACAGCCAAGCAAACGGGTGAAGGATCACACAAGGATTTCATACCCAAACCTTTTTTTCTTTTTAAGGTAGACAGTCATATAAGGTTCAGAGACGACAAAGAAGAGAGCAGACTATATCTACAGAGAATATACAGAACAGGTGAAAAATACACTGAAGATACGGCCGACTAAACGCACGCGGAGGGTGGAGGGTGGAGGCGGCCAGCCGGAGAGGGGGCGGGGGGGCTTACAACCACAGTCAGTCTATAAGTCCGACTCGGGCATATCCGGCATGTCGGCCATCAGGTAGCCGATCCCGTAGCGGCCGTTGGGCGCCGTGTCCGCCTCGCCGCCGCCGCTCTGCTTGCGGTAGATGCTGTTGCCGGGCATCGGCGAGGGCGCCTCGCTGGGAGACTTCCCCCGGATCAGGCTGGTGTCGTCGTCCTCTCCCGCCCGCGCGCTCTCCTTGATGATGCGGCCCTTCTTGTAGGACACGGTGGAGAGGCCGCTCGCGCTCTCGTCGATGATATTGAAGTAGCGCAGGCCGAAGACGACGGGCACCGGCATGATGGCCATCACCACCAGGGAGATGCACACCACGATGCCCCACGGAGGGAAGTTCAGCGTCTTCTCTGTGGCCTGGAGGAGACACAGGAAGTCGTGGTGAGTCACTTTTTTTATGACGTCAGCAGAAGTTTCAGGTGATGTGACCCACCCGAGCTCCTAAATACTACTTAATAAAAACATGGAGATACAAGACTGCTGAAAGTAATTATCTCATTTAAATAAATAGATGTTAAGTCTATTGCTAAATTAGTCTCATGAAAGCCCTTATTTGTAGTAATCACAGGGTGGATAAAAAAAGAGTTCGTAGCTTCAGGTCTGAAAAATGGTTTCGATGCAGAAGTGTCTTCAGCTGTAATACCACCGAGTGCCACTAGAGGTCGGCTCCATAGACTCCCATTCAACTTCTCATGGGGGCGTGTCTGTTTGATTGACAGGCCTGTGGTGCAGTCAGGTTACAGCTATCGGTGGGCGGGACGTAGTATCGTCAGGTTTCCGATCAGATCGGTCAGATCCACCGCTGGCTCCTCCCCCAGCTCGTCCAAATATGGTCACTTCCTGCTCCAAACCGCTCCGAACTAGCAAAGATGGTGACGGACAGAATCTGAACTGGAGGATTCATAAAGTTCACAAACCAACGATGACATCACTGATGGATGATGACATCACTGATGGTTGCTGGTTGATAAAAACTCGGAGATGTTCCTTGGACTGTTTTAACTGAGTTTCAGGTGTCTACCTGAAAGACTGGTGACCAATCACTGAGCTCCCTCAGGAGCTTCAATCAGCTGCAGGTGATCCTGATTATCTGCTCTGCTGAGCCGAGTCGTTTTAGCCTCACTGGACGCATTAAAGAGAACATGTGGAGGCATGTTGTCTGGTTTGGCCTTTGCTCCACATCATGAAGGTTTTAAAATAACCACCGAGGTGCTGCAGCGTCTGTGTGGTCGACCACATCCTGTTGATTGTCCTCCAGCTAAAGAACGTCTAAACATGTTTATCAGCAGAAACCTCCAAAAACTTTGAACTTTGAATCCTTTCATTTGCTTTCTACTCGTTCCAGGTTCAACCGAGTCGGAGGACTCCTCCCGTCCACTGATCCTCGGTCCCGGGAGAGCCGCGCCCCAGACGTGATCTCACCTCTTCCTGTATCCAGGCACTGTAGCTCGGCGGCGTCATGGACAGCTGGATGAAGCTGGCGCACAGCAGCACCAGCAGCAGGATGGGTGTGATGTACTTCCACATGTAGTAGTAGAAGCGGTACGGCGTGAAGCCCAGCATGTCCTTCAGGTCTTCAAAGAATCTGAGGAAAACAAAGCCGAGCAGCGGGAGGTGAGATCACATGTTTGTGGTCAAGAATTCACCATAGTTTCATTTTTCTGCTTTATAAACACGATGACTTCATATTTTACCTTTAAATCCTTAAAAAAAAACACCGACGAGTTCGAACTGCCAATAAGATGTCTGATTCAACAAGTGGGGAATTTAATGTACTTTTTTTTTAATGCCAATATGCAGATGATGACGTTGTGTACGTACTTGTCGATGCCGTAGACCCACGCGACCGCCACGTTCTCCAGGACGACCACGATGAGCAGAGGCAGCGTGGCCGAGTAGTCGTCGAACATGGCGACGAAGTAGTTCCCCGAGCGCTGAACGAACAGGAGGCCGATGGAGAAGGCCAACACGCAGCATCCCACTGAGAGGCAGAGGACGGACATACTTTCATATCTGATGTACGTACAGAGATAAAGTTGGTATATTGAAGTAGAGCGGGACGACTTCGTCCACCGAGCCGACAGGATCGCTCATCAAACCCGTTAACTTCTACAACTTCTCTCCAATCTTTCCCTTAAATTAGGCAATATTACACTCTGGGACGTCCTTTAACGTCGTTATTGTCACATCGTGGAGCCATTCGCTCTCAAAATATACAAACTTTGTGTTACTGCGATCTCCGTTTCCATGGCAACACACGGGGTATGACTAACAACTGTAAAACAATCAGTAGACTCTTATGTAACGTACGTAATGTTTACTACTCCAGGAAGTAGTCTGACCCTTAGCAACCACCTAGCAACAGAGAGGATTTCCAGTCTCCAACTGAATAAATACAGAACATAGAAACTTAACTACATTATACTGCATATTGTATGACATTAAATTACTGTGTGTGATGTCATGATGATTTGTTCCAAATGTACAGTTGACCAATCAGATCTCTGGGGCGGAGCTACTTGTTTAATATTCATCTCCTCCTCTCTGAGGGAACCGTTGGACTGCAGACTGCCTCAGTTTGTGTTGATGAATATCTGTGGAGTTCATGGACGCTCTGTTTCCTGCAGGAGTTGCTTCACAGTTCTTAGACATTCAACTGAACTCACCTCAACATGCAACACAACCAGGCTACATGTCGCAACCCTCGTTCACCCACATGGAGGATTTATTTTCACGTATTACATCATTTGTTGGGACATGCGTTACGGTCTCACCGTCCCTTTACACAACACAAATACCTCTGAACCGACAGCACGGACACAGAAAGGCTTCAGACGGTCTCCTCTGACCTGACTCGGGTTCAAGGTCGACGCCTCCTCACCTGTGAGGAACTCCTTGCGGACCTTGAAGGTGTCTATGAGTGGAGTGAGGATGCCCTCGATGGTGCCGAACATGCTGCCGAGGCCCAAGTTCACCAGCATGAGGAAGAACATGACGGACCAGAAGGGCGACGCCGGGAAGTGGGTCATCGCCTCTGTGAAGGCGATGAAGGCCAGGCCGGTTCCCTGGACCGCCTGTTAGTGAGGAGGAGGAGGAGGAGGAAGAGTTAACACAGCCAGAGACTCACCAGGTGAGCTTTTACCTGAGACAGACACCTTTTAGAAATATGATGAAGACTTAAATACTTCCATCTTTCCTTGACTTCTTTTATTGTGAAACAGCAACATGATATTACTGTAAAACTAAACATTTTAGATTTCCGTTTTTGTGTTAATCAAACAGCCGAGATGAAACACGTTCTTTAGGGAGATTCAGACGTGCTGCTAGATGGATTTTTATCCCCTTTGTTCCAAATTTCATACTATTTCTTTTAACTTTTAGTACGGACTGCAGCTACCCTTAAAAAGTATGTACTGTTGCATGTAGCATGTTTTACTACTTCATCATAAAAACAGCCGGTGGTTAAATGTGTTCAATGGCACCAGACTTATAAATAATGTGTCTTTTATGTTCCTGTTGGAGAGATGTGAGATCTACGATGTGGTGTGGAGGCGTTTCTTTCTCTCACGTGACGTTAAAGTGTGAACACTGAAACTTTCCTCAGTACACTAACAAATAGTGTAATAATAACACAGACTGGATATAAAAGAGTTCGTAGCTTCAGGTCTGTAAAATGGTTCTGATCCAGAAGTGTCTTCAGCTGCAATCCCAGCGAGTGCCACTAGAGGTCGGCTCCAAAAAGCCTCCGGCTCCATAGACTCCCATTCAACTTCTCTCATCAAATCCAAAGTGAATAAAATGTGTCCATCAGTTATCTCGGTGTTGTTAGCTAAAGTCACTCCTTCTTATTAGTTTTCTGGAGGTCCATCTGAAAATAATCCCTCATTCATTAGAAAAGAAGATTCAAGAAGACCTGTTTTTGGGGGCGTGTCTGTTTGATTGACAGGCCTGTGGTGCAGTCAGGTTACAGCTATCTATGTAAATAGTGCGTTACTATGGATACTGGAACGCAGGACTCTTTGAAATCAGCGACTCTATGGTGACTTTCTGTTTCACCTTATTGAGCTCGTCTTCGATGCTGCAGGACTCCAGGCCCAGTTTCTGGTACTCGTCCTCCTTCACTCCTCTGATGACCTCGATCATCTGATGGTAGTCCTCCACGCTCACCTGACCCACCTGACTCAGGTTGATGTGGTGGGGGATGAGGCTCGCTTCGACGCCGTTCCCCAACAACGCCACGATCTTGTTGGTGTTCCTGGAGAACATAAAGACGTTATAATGATCAAAAGAATAAAGTTTTGATCAGGAGGTTCAACAATAATCCTTCAGAAACAACATGAATTGTTTAAACCATATAATTATAGATAATTCAACTATTTTTTATCATTAATTCATCTCATCATTTTAGGTAGTGACTTTATTAATCCCCGAGGGGACATTTTTTCGCTACAGCAGCAGAAGACCATTTCACCATTTCTTTGATTGAACAGTCGCAAATTTCAAAACATAAAATTTACAGTAACGTAGAAAATCCCCGACATCACGTGAAGGTTTCATATTGACTTACAGCTGATTGTCCAGTTAAGGAATTTAGTTCCCAATTTGTTTTCCTCACAACGAAATGATGGATGAATCGACTGATTGCGGCGTGCGGCAGCTCGTACTCACAGAGCGACACATTTTCCGTTCATGATGTTGGCCTTGAAGCCGAGCACGGCGAACACCACCAGCGTGGCCAGCACGGAGGTGAAGAAGTTGATGAAGGACACCAACACGGCGTCGAAGTGGCAGTTGTTGTCGCGCTTGTTGTAGCTGGAGAAGGCGATGACGCCGCCGAAGCCGAGGCCGAGCGCGAAGAACACCTGCGTGGCCGCCTCGCGCCACACTTTGGCCTCCAGCATGATCTCCAGCTGACGAGCACACGCGTGTTTCAGAGCACGTTATTCAGAAGAACGTGAAGCATTCACAGAAATCAGGTAAACGTAGCACACGACCAAATAAAGATTCAAGTCTCTTATCTTCCTGTTTTATGTCATTTTAAACACAATAATTTGATCTTTTTTTGATTCTTATAAACTGCAGCCTGATAAAACATAAACATTCAGTAACGGTTGTAGATTACAGAAGTGTGTTTAAATCTGGGAGCAGTTTTCTTATGTTTACCGTACGATCTTTTTGTTTCATGTATTTCACTGAGTGAATCTCGTCTGCTTTCTGTGCTTCAACCAGCTGCAGCACAAAAACTGATGAACAGCTGAAAGTTCATTTTCATTTTGATCCGA
>NW_027185381.1:1130000-1282500 GCF_022577435.1 Embiotoca jacksoni | reverse complement strand
TCATCTGTAAAAAATGTTTTAAAAGAGACGAGGAGCGCGGCGAGTTTGCAAGCAAACGACAACCTTTCAACCTTTCATCCTTCCGGACGCTCGTCACGCTGCTGTCAGCTTTGTGGCACTAAGCCAACGTAAGCTGAGCCGGAAAAATCCCACACGAGATCACACGAGCTCCAAGAATCATATCTGACACCGCTTCATCGGGAAATGGGTCAAGTCCCGTTACGGCGGGCCGAAGTGAGACAATCACGTGTGAGAAGATTTTCCAAAACGCTCGGCCAGAAAATGCCTTTTATTTCCGTCCCGCTTCCTTCCGGGACGACGTCCGACCGTCCTTACCTTCCCGGACGACTGGATCCCCTTGATCATGGCGAGGCACACCATGGACCAGGCCGCCAGCAGGCACAGCGTCATCTTCCAGTTGAGTCCTCCGCCCTCGGAGATGCTGTCGGAGATGTTCAGCGCCTCGCGGTACCAGTAGTACGTCGTGGCCGAGCTCTTCTCGCACTCCGGCGCCACATCTACGGACAGAACGCACATTTATCTGGGATCGAGCGAAGGAAGCGCGACGAACGACTCCCGGCTCGTAGTGGTGACTTCCTGTCTTACATGTGCTGGTCCTGTTCTTGACCAGCGGACACTCGTGCCACGGCAGCGGCTGCTGGAAGGACTGAGAGAAGTAGAAGAGGCTCCAGCTGATGATGACGTTGTAGTAGAGCGCCACGAAGAAGCAGACCTGCAGGCGGGAGAGTCGCGTTAACGCCACACGCGTGTAAATCAGCACATACAGAAGCAAACATGACGTTTGGACACGAGGAGACGATGAACCTTCGAATAATGACGAAATGTTCCTTCCCTTTTTCTTTTTTTACTCATTTAGATATTCATGAATGAATAAGAGACACCAAATATCCCGTAAAGTGGTTTCAGGTTACAAAAACTTTCCTCTTTTTTTTATCATTATTAAATACAAATTTTAATCAATTTTTTTTACAAATTGCCTGTTTTATTTCTGTTAATCTTACTCAAGATTTTATTATTGTTGATTATTAACTAAAATTCGTTACATTCGCATCATGATTCACAATTCTCAATATTCATAATGTTTTTTATGGCATACTTTTATCCAGATTTCAGGGATGTAAAACCGAGGAGACCGAGTCTGTTTAACCACTGGAACGACTAATAATCATGATCTCGTACAATTTGATCCGTTTTTTGTTCATTATTTCAGTTTTAAAGTTACTTTTGTTGTGGTTTGCACCTGTCTTCTGTTTCCAGTCCAACGTTTCCTCTTTTATTTTGAAAGTCTCTGAGTGTGGTCCTCTCTCTCTCCCTCCCTGCTGTGTTACCTGCAGGCCACGCCCACCTCACCTGCCGTCACCTGATCGTCCCCAGCTGCTCTCCCTCTCCAATCACCTCGGTCACTATTTATTCTGCAGGTTTTACTTCGTGTTCATTCAGCTACCTTCCTTTTCCCTTCTGTGGATTTTTAGTTCATTTCTCGGTGAGTTCATTTGCATCTCTTGGTTTGTTTTTCTTTTGTTACTTCAGTTGAACCTTTCGTTCCTGTTAGATCAAACCCACCCTGCTTCTCTTTTTGCTCTTTTGTTGGTTTAATAAATCTTTTCTTTGACTTCGAGCCGTGCTTTTGGGTCCAACCTTCTCCTGGAACTGAACCTAATTGTGATTTAATTGTTTTCTTGTGTTCTCTTTATGTACCTATTAAAGAAAAAGGCCTGATCATAGTTTAACTGCACACAAACACCTTATAAAGAAGAAGAACTTTTTATTGGCATGAAACTCTGGAAACCTAGAAAAGCAGCTTTGAACGCCTCCTTTTCGTTCTTTTTCATTTGGCTTGAAAAATGGTTCTGATCCAGAAGTGTCTTCAGCTGCAATACCAGCGAGTGCCACTAGAGGTCGTCTCCAAAAAGCCTCCGGCTCCATAGACTCCCATTCAACTTCTCTCATCAAATCCAAAGTGAATAAAATGTGTCCATCAGTTATCTCGGTGTTGTTAGCTAAAGTCACTCCTTCTTATTAGTTTTCTGGAGGTCCATCTGAAAATAATCCCTCATTCATTAGAAAAGAAGATTCAAGAAGACCTGTTTTTGGGGGCGTGTCTGTTTGATTGACAGGCCTGTGGTGCAGTCAGGTTACAGCTATCGGTGGGCGGGACGTAGTATACCACAGAAGAAGAACGGGCCATGCGAAGTGATTTTGATCATGTGATTATGTATTAACTCACCACACAGCTGGCGAAGCCGATGCCCCCCAGACGAGGGCTGATGTAGTTCCAGACCCCGATGCTGCCCCGGCGGATCCGCTGGCCCACCGCCAGCTCCAGGAAGAACAGCGGGATGCCGATCAGGATGAGCAGGATGAGATATGGCACCAGGTACGCTCCTGTAAACCGAACAACACCAAACAAAAAGTCAGATGAAAGAGAAGGAGGAGAAACCGTCATCAGATAACCGGTTCAGTTCCTAGAAGCAGAACACACATCCGGTTTTTTATCTCTCTATCTGCAACACGCTTCATCCAAACTCAGACCTGAACAAGATGCCTTCAAAGGTCCTAAAAAGAGACGGCAGCCTCTGTAACGCACACATCTGCTGTGTGTCTCTAATAATGTTTCCCCTCTCGTGATGTGTGGTCCAATCACAGGAAAGATCTAAAATTACCTAAATTACAGTGGGATTACTTTGCGGCACATCACACAGACGCTGCTCCTCTCTGGAGTTACAGCTTCAGGGTGAATAACTGACATTAAGCCGAGCTGTAATAATGCGGTGCAATAAAACAGCGAAGACTTGTGACAGTCGGAATACGTTTGAACAGAGAGACTGAAGGCACATGATGATGAAGAGAAACTAAAAGTCTTTGTTTGGAAGAAACGGCGGGTGGTTAAAAGTGTTCATGGCACCAAACTTATAAATAATGTTCCTTTTATGTTCCTGTTAGACAGATGTGAGATTTACGATGTGGTGTGGAGGCGTTTCTTTGTCTCACGTGACATTGAACGCTGAAACTTTCCTCAGTACACTAACAAATAGTGTAATAAGAACACAGACTGGATATAAAAGAGTTCGTAGCTTCAGGTCTGTAAAATGGTTCTGATCCAGAAGTGTCTTCAGCTTCAGAGTCGTGTTGTTTCAAACTGACAGGAAATGACCTCATCATGTGACCACATCAGCCTCCAAAACATCTGCAGCTTCAATTATTTTACCCAGAAATCAACGTGTTTTTGTGTCCTCTGTTTAACACTCAATAAACACTCTGATTCTTCTGTCCAGCAGCTTCTAGCTTCCTCAGACACACACAGACTTCATTCTTGTTTCATTGTTCCTTGAATTAGTTTCCAGGTTTTCTTCCCTTCCAGAACACAAACATCTGGTTCTTCCACTTTTGGTGGCAACGGCCACATTTGAAAGACAAATGATTCACACCGTCCAACTTACAAATGTTTGAGTTGTTAACAATTGAATGGAAGATAAATAATCTTCTATTGGACAGATTTAAGATGAACATTAATTAAACCTGTGAAAGTGTGGACCGAGATCAGAACGTCCACATGTAGTTTGGACAGAATGTGAAACTGAACATGGAATCATACTCCGGCATGTCGAACGTTTTTGCTTGTGTTTTGTAAATAAAGTTTGAATGAAAAAAAAGAAAATCCAGCTCAGGTTTGGTCTAAAAGTGTTGCTGGGAATGTCCAAAAACAAGCTCGGAGTTCCACACTTATATTTGTACGACGTTAACATTTTAGACCTTTTTTTTTTACCTCAGTTTAGCAAGTGAGCTGCTAATATTTGCTAATTGGCACAAAACACAACGTTCGTTGAGGGGAATGTCGTTCGTTTTTGTCGTAAACCAAATTATGGAGGAGTTGAAACTTTGACCCGATGGTGGCGCTGGAGGAAAAGTCCTTTAAACCAACACTGTTTCAAATTATTTGTCAAATTTCAAGGAAATCGATGTTGTAGTTCAATAACGGAGACACTGTGCACAGAAACATGGTGGTTCGGATCATTGGAGAATGTTGACACCTGCAAGTTTCTACACAGTTTAACCTCACATGAATATAAACTACATGTATGATTTAATACCAAAGAAACATTTAAGAGTGTTTGTGAGGACATTCAGTGGTGTCAAGTAAACCAAGTCTGAACCCTCCAGCAGCCCTGAAGGGACAACTGTCCAGAATGTCCTCACAAGCCACACGAGTACGTACACACACACACACACACACACACACACACACACACACACACACACACACACACACACACACACACACAGACCTGTTCCAGTCCCAGATCTGCCACTTTAATCTAATTACAGCGACCAGAGCCGTTTAAACAGAACTGAAAACATGACTGTTCTCACACACACACACACACACACACACACACACACACACACACACACACACACACACACCGACCTGACTTCATCCATCACCCCCTCACAGAAGCTCCTCCCACTGACCTGCAGCTTTTACCTCCAAACAACTGAAAAACTTAAATATTGAAATGTTCCTTTCTTGTTTTTTTGTGTAACTTTTATCAGAGTTCATGAAGAACACATGTTGTGTAACAAAGACACGAAACAGCTTCACGTTCACTTAAAAACAACTTTGCTGCATTTTTGGTTGAAATACAGTTTAACTCTCATATGTCACATTATATTTCATTAAATTGTACTGATCCACTTTACAAAAGACTTGTGACTGATTCCTTTGTGATTTCAGCTATAATAACAGGATCTGATGATTAACGAGTGTCGAGTCTCGTCTGTCTGGCCGACACGTCAGTCGGTTTGCTTTAATCAGCTTTGCGGAGGCAGACGGGTGCTTTACATAATCTGCAGGTGGGAAGTGCAACACCTCATCACCTTCCAGGGAAACACACACACACACACACACACACCTCAGAGTGTAAACACAACAACGCTCAGCATTATGGGAAATGTGATTTTGATTTGAATGTGGTTGTTGGATTGGAATCACGAAGGACTTCCTGCTTGTTGGCAGCAGGTTGTCACGACTGTCATCAAAATGTACATGTATGTTGCACGTGTGTTTCCAGACAGCCATTTGAACACAGCGTGTCGACGCCGTGACCTGATGACCGCTTCGTCTTTCTAAACAATGTGTTTCTTTCAGGTGTCGACTTTCAGCCTCCGTCAGCGAACTTCCAGATGAAACGGACGCTGCTGCTCATCGTAAACACATGGTAAACACATGGTGAACACATGGTGAACACATGGTGAACACATGGTGAACACATGGTGAACACATCGTGAACACATGGTGAACACATGGTGAACACATGGTGAACACATCGTGAACACATGGTGAACACATGGTGAACACATGGTGAACACATGGTGAACACATGGTGAACACATGGTGAACACATGGTAAACACATGGTGAACACATGGTGAACACATGGTGAACACATGGTGAACACATGGTGAACACATCGTGAACACATCGTGAACACATCGTGAACACATGGTAAACACATCGTGAACACATGGTAAACACATTGTGAACACATGGTAAACACATGGTGAACACATGGTAAACACATGGTAAACACATGGTAAACACATCGTGAACACATGGTAAACACATGGTGAACACATGGTGAACACATGGTAAACACATGGTAAACACATGGTAAACACATGGTGAACACATGGTAAACACATGGTGAACACATGGTGAACACATGGTAAACACATGGTGAACACATGGTAAACACATGGTAAACACATGGTAAACACATGGTAAACACGGCGAGAACACGGCATCACGATAACAGCTGCATGAAGTCAGACACTCCTTAATGTCCCTGAACGTCTCATGTTCAGACATTTTTTAAAAGAAGAGTACTTCTGGTTTCTCAGCAAAGATTTCTATTTCTGGGTTCCACATTTGCATATTTAAAAAAACAAGCAGATCACAGAGTTTTTCTTTAACGCTTGTTTGTCTTCTGCATAGTTTCAGAGTTGCTCTGTTTTATCTTGTTAACATCTACAACACACAGATGTGCAGACCTGTTTTTGATGCTGGTGTCATGTTGTGATGTTTTGTGCTTCGTCTGTGGACATGAAGAAACGTGTCCTGCCGCCAGTTATTCTGATGTCATTAATATTCGACGGCTGTTCATGTGAGTCTGTTTGATGTCACACCTCAACACTCACGCATGACTTCAATCCTGTCTGTTGCTTGTTTCTGGAATAGTTTAGCACTATTAGTCAGTTAACCCTTGACGTTGTTGTTCTGCGTTAATGTGGCACCTTGTGTGAACTTTAAAACTCCCCGTGTGGGTCAACTCTGACTCGGTGAGTTAAACATGTCGACTCTCACGGCCTCCTCTACGTGCTCGCTGCTCCTGAGCAGCGCCGGGTTTCCTGACATCTCAGCTGAAAGTGGACGGTTTGACTCGTCCTCTCGCTCCGCTGGACTCGTCGTAGCGATGGTGTCGTGTTTCCGGAGGTCAGGATTTCACTCTGGTCACTAACATGTTATCAGATCTAAACTAGGAAAACTCATGATCGTCTGTGTGAAAGTGAGGCTTTGTTTCTGAATACTGTTCCTACAGTAGCAGGTTTACATCCAGTTACTGTATATTATTATTGTTTTCATTGAATAAACCAACAATATAACCCTGCTGTTTTCATCAGTTGTCCTGGATATCTCATCCAAAGGGTTTTTGCAAACCTTTCACAATAAAAGCCTTGTTCAGAAATGAAAGGTTTCTGCCTAAATGAAACACAAGAGGGTTTTTATTTTTGAAAGACAGGAAGTGTTTAGCTTGCAGTAACAGTGTAATGTAGTAACTTTAACAGGGCTGACTGGAGCAGATTTGTAAGGATCTGTGAGTGTCTTTGTTCCTGCAGAACTACACTGATGAACATGATGTAATAAAGCAGTCATACGTGCAGCTGGAGAACAGCTGGATTCTGTTTGATTCATTCACAAGAGTCATGAGATATTTACGGCGTGTTGTTCGCTTCCGTTCTGAGGTCATTTATGACCACTAAGGTGATGCTCTTCCCCTCGTGTGTGTGTGTGTGTGTGTGTGTGTGTGTGTGAGTGAGTGAGTGAGTGTGTGTGTGTGTGAGTGAGTGAGTGTGTGTGTGTGTGTGTGTGTGTGTGTGTGTGTGTGTGTGTGTGTGTGTGACTCACCCCCTCCGTTCTTCTGGCACAGGTAGGGGAACCTCCAGACGTTGCCCAGGCCTACAGAGAAGCCCACCTGGGCCAGGATGTACTGGAGCTTGCTGTTCCAGGCCGGGCGCTCCTCCTCCTCGCCGTCCGAGCCGCCTTCCTCCACGTCGCACTCTTTCCCGTCACCTTCATGGTTGTTGACGATCAGCGAGCTCTTCTTGAAGGAATCGTCGCAGGCGTCCTCGTTGGAAAGCAGGTCCTTGACAGACTCTGTGACATCGTCGTCAAGCTCTCTCTTGACGGCCTTGCTGTTTTTGGGCATTTGATAAAGCAAACGGCGGCGAGGGGTGGAACGTCTTTCTGGTTGGCGGGCTGGGAGGGCAGCGGAGGCGCCTGTGAAAAGTTACAAACTCTGACGGCGCAAAGCGGCGAGCTGGAAGGTGTTCAGGGCCCGTAGGGATTCGAGACAGTCTGTAAAGGTTCAGCGAGCAGGAAGTGATTTATTCATTCATTATCACCAGATATCTGCGGGCCAGAGAAGAAAGCAGGTGGTGAGTATGCTGGCAGGACAAGTGAGAACTTTAAAAGACAGTTTCAGCTTCGAAGTTCCTTCACGAATTTCTGTCTGAGTTGAATTCGTACATCCCAAACATTTTTATAAACCGGTTTCTAACTGTAAAACCAAGTCAAGACAGATGAAACAGACATTTTACTGAACAAACCGTAATTCAACTAAACAACCTGAACAGTGGAGTGTCTAAATTTAATCCTACTTTCATTTTATAAAACATAAATCACATATTTTACTCTGTACTCCAAAACACCTCAGCTGATTGGGAATAAGTCCACAGAGCTGAGTTATTTCTCACATGGAAGTCACATGGCAGGCAGCAAAATCAATGAATGGGGATCCTTTTTATTCTCAGTCATTGTTCTAACAACAACAACTACAACAAGCAGCAGCCTGGCTGCTGACTGGACGGAGTCAGGTCGGTGTGGACACTATCACGTTTCAGGCCCCTGAATAATTGAGAGGACAAAGACATTTGCATACAAACCCAAACAGTCTTTTTCCCCTGCAGCTGTCAGGGATTGGAAACCACCAACTTGACCAATTATCTATTTATATAGTTTAATATATCCTACCAGCAGCATTGGAAGAGAATGAAGGGTGTGGGCACGCGGCGGATTGAGGTGCGCCACATCCTTGTCTCCTAAATTTCAGCATCCCTCAGAGCGTCTGTATTTCACGTTACAGACACATTTACATCATTAATATTAGGATGCGACCACGAACCTCGGCGTGCCTCCCTTTCTTACACCCAGCGGCGGATGAAGTGATTAAATTATTTCCTTTGCCGCGTCCAGAACAGCCCGGTTCGTATGAGGCAAAGGCCGCCGTTTCATAATCCAGTGAACGCACCACGAGCAGCCAAAAGGAGCGCAGATGCTGAGTAACCTTCAGGCACAAAACGGCAGTTGAGGTCTGACTGGGTTCAACCGACTCAACGCACAAAGACAAACCCGGGCTGTTTTATTTGTTATTTGTCTGCACATGACTCAGGACCTCTGGTGAAATAAAGCAGGCCGGTGCTTTTACAGGGACACAAACGGAGCGATAGATTGAAATAAAGAAACAGCGCGTGCTATGTGGCTCGTTGTTCCACTGGGGCACAATGGGTTCTCGAAAGAATGCGCATAAATCATAAATTACCGTCCTCCCTCCCGCTCCGTCTTCATGACATCCATGTGAGGTGTTTCATCATTCACTCGCCAGCTTCATCCTGCGCACTGGTACCTCAGTCACCCCCCCCCCCCCCCCTCCCTCTCTCTCTCACACACACACACACACACACACACACACACACACACACACACACACACACACACACAAACCCCGCTGGAGACGCCGAGGAGGAGACTCACCTGGGCGTAAAACCAGGCGTCCTCTTCTGAAACGATGCGTCTCAAGGAATGAAGTTGTGAGAGCACGGAGCTGGCATCATCACCTTCTGCTCTCCTGCCGGTGAGTGCGGCTTCAGACTTCTGCACCAGACTCCTCAAGCTGGAAGTGCGCAACTCCTGCGGGGGCCTCTCCGCCCCCCGACGCGCCAACGTCAGCCGGTGAACGAGTCCTTACCGTAAAATAGTTGATCAGATATCGCTCATAAATACAATATAACTGACACTGCTTTTTATACACTGTTATACTTTTGAGGTTTTAGCTGAAATGATCTTTTTGTGATCCCTAACCACCCCCCCTACCTGGATATTTGGTACATTCCACTACTACACATCTAACAAGGAAAGGGGCTGGCTCGGAAGATGCAATGTGCCTCTGTTTATAAACGCTGATTTCATCACTGGACCTGAAATAATTTTGACTTTATACGGTTTAATTTTCTTAACATTTTTAAATAACGGAACAAAGACTGTTTTTTGTTGTTTAACCTGTAAAAAGGCAGGTTTGGGTTCAAGGTCAGCATTTTGCTCGTCATCATCCAGAGGCTCAATCTTCCAGCGTGTTTTATATGTAGACCAGACAGAAATAAGCTCTGCACATCGGGCGAAATAACACGAAATATTATAATTTGGCCACAGTTTATTTCAAACATATTTAGTATTATGCAAGTTAATTCAATTGATATAATCAATAAATGTTCTATTTAATTCAGAGAAGTGCCTTCACATGTCATCCAAGCTATTTTATACAATGGAAATCTTTAGTGCCATTGTTCATATCAGTTTACATCTTTTGCTCCTCAGGATCCATCAGCACCTTTAATTTGACAGAAAATAAGTGATACTCAAAGTGCTCTCAGCTAAAGTTTCTATCAGTATGCAGTAATGAACTTCATTTTATGCAGCGCTTTTAACACATATCACCTGAAGGTCAAACAAAGTGATCATATTTTATCATATTTTGTGGAAACTTCTCTCGGGTGAATGTGTGAAGTCTCGGACCCTCTGCTGATGCTCTCTCAGACCTTCACTGCAGACACCTTCAGCTCCTCTGAGCACCTTTTGAATTTCTAAAGAAAGCACCGAATGATATTTTACAACATATACTTTTAAGGCAGTGTGTCTTTCATAGTTTATGCATAATTATGATGTTCTCCCTAAATGATAGAACAAAATAAAGGTGACATGTTTTCATGTGAACATTAAGGTACGAGCTCCACCCACTGAATTATGTGACGTGTGTTGAGATTTACCAAACTTGGTCTTAAAATCCTTGATAACAGCAGTTTGTTATATTCTCAGACTTCAACATTATTGTAAAGGTTTTATGTGACGATGGAAAAAGACCTTTCCCAAGCAGAGAACTGGATCAGCCTCCCTACAAACAGAAAGGACCCTCTCTCCATTTTAAATATCAAAAACAGAAAAAGGAAACACACCCCACTTGGTTTCTCTGCTTTTTTGACCAAATTATTAATGAAAGTGACATAAAAATGACGTTTTTTTGAAACGTAGGGGAGGATGTCTCGCACTGCTTCATTCTCAAAGTTATATTGACCGATTTATGAGACATTTGTTGCACAACAAGTCCTAACTTCCAAGAGAAATCAAATTTAAGATGTCATAACCTGAATCTCATGAATTACTGACTGTTTTCTAACTTTGGTTAATCTGATTTCTGATCTGCTTTCTTTTTGTCCCAGAAAGGAAACCAGGTGTGTCCTGAGCTGCCCCGTGCGATGCCTCTATGATATCCACACACAACGTTTCAGGTGCATCATCACACAACTCTCACCGTGGCTGTCAAGAAGTCTTTGAATTATTTTACCACCCGTTCATAAACTTCTGTTTCCAACCCTCCTCGGTTGGACGAACCAGACGTTGTGTGTCTGTGGGGTCCTGACATGAACACATCCTGTCATCCTGTCGTCCTCGCTGCATCGCCTGCTCACTGCGGTTTTCCCTCCCTGTGTTGGAGCTCAGTGAGAGCAGACTTATTGATCGCTGCTAATAGCCTCCATCTCATCAGCAAACCCTGAGAGCAGAGATAGAAAACCAATGCTCACGTTAATTCTGTTGGTGCATTCAGATTTTTCTCAGGTTTTTCTCCTCTTCAGCGTGTTTGAGCAAAAGCTTGAGCTAAAAGCTAACATCAGGATGCTGTTACAATATTTACCAGGTACAATACCTCAGTTTAGTGTGTTGGCATGTTAACATTTGCTAATCAGTTGTCACCATCGTGCAACTACTTGCAGATATTTCATCATATGTGTGAACTGAGTAGGAAATGAAACAGGAAGTTGGTATAAGTGCCTGAACCCAGCGTTCAGTCATTGTCGTTCATCGCTCTGATGCTGCTTTCACACTGAACCGACTGACTTCTCACTGACATCACCACGAGTCGAGAGGCAGACGGTGTGAAAGTTTCTCAGTCTAAAGTCTGTGGAGGACTTAAAGAGCAGACTATAAAAAGATGTAAACTTCTCATCAGCAGCAGGAAGCAACAGATGAGATCAGATTCACCAAAACATACAAAAACAAGCACAAAAGGTTCTGGAGCATCGTTTTATGGACAGATGAGAGAAAAAAAAATGACCTTCATGATGAAATGGAGAGTCAAACTATGGAGAAAGAAACTGTTCCAATGAGACATGGGGGACACATTTATAGATGTACAGACACATTTCAGTCACTTCCTCCAGTCTCATCGAATCTTCATCCTGCAACAAGACAATAAAACCCAAACACACCGCTCGATTCATCAAAGCTTTCATCAGTGACGGAGACTGGAAGGTCTCAGAAGTCAATAAAATCTATTGAGCATTTTATCTGCTGGAAAAGAGACTGATTACAGAAAACCTCCGTAACAAACATTCAATTGAATGCAGCTGCTTTAAAAGCCAAAATAAAGATACTTAACATTTACTGTAGTTTGTCTGTAGACTTGATGCTGCACCATGAGGGCTCTGCAACCAAATATACATCACTTACAGTTCCTTTAAACTCAACTTTGGACCTCTGAAATGTGGAATTTGGAAAACAATGGAAGAAAGAAAAAAGTAAAGTAGCCCAAAACAAATGTCCCTCAGGAGACCAAACAGCCGCTGAAGTTACACAACGACAGAAAATGAATCTATAAAGTTGTTGAGCTTGATCACATTTATCTTCAAATGAAATTGCTTTATTTCAGCATTAAACGGCCTCAACAGCAGAGTTCAACATTAATCTGATGAAAGTGAAGTAAACCACATCGACGTCACGGTCACCGCTGGTTTCTTGGTAAGATGTCAGGTACGTTTATGTAATCTGCAGGTTTTTCCTTTGTGACTTTATATTTAGGACACATCAATTCATTCTGTCCTGTTCTTAAAATATCTGTTCATACTGCATGAGTCCCAGATTGATCCTGGTTGTTTTCCAGCAGGTGATGAAGAAGGCGTTGCTCCCTCCTCTTCCTCTGTTGTGATTTGATGGTAAACACGGAGCCCGTCACAGATGGCGGCTCGCCTGTTGAATTCTTCATGAAGTGACCCTGACTTCGGTAACGCGACGCCGGCCGGCCGTCACCGGTTCATCCCTCCCAGACCTCGGATGGAAAGTTGAGGTGTATCTGTTTTCACAAGCTGTCAGCCAATCGGGATCAACCAGAGGCGGCATGAATGAGGGAATCAGTGATTTGATGATTCTTCCCACTCAGGGCTTTTATCTTGGTTGGAAACATTAAAACTTGTGGTTAAAAAAAACAACATACAAAATTAATTAACATATCTATTATGAACAAAGGATCAGCTGACAGTATGAGAAAAGAGCCACTCTTAGTGATTTGGCAGTTATCACTTGACTTTGCAGTTAGCTGTGTTTTTGTGTCTTTTAGCTCCTTGTTTCGGTTTTTCTGCAAAAGAAAATATTATTGCTCAAACAAATGTGTGTAACTCAGGTCCTGAAGTACCTTGGAAAACTTTCTCACAAAGGCTTCCCCCCGTTCTGTGCATGTGACTATTCATTTACATATTTTTCATTAATTTTTAATTATACAGTGTAAAAACTCATCAGCTATAAGATAACATACCGAGTTCAAAATGTTCAGATATGAAATTCAACTTATTTAATTTGGCTCAATTCCTGTCATTGAACAAGTAACTATATAACTAAAGATGGGATGTTTTATTACTTTTGATATGAATATTAAGTAAACCAAAAAGAAACCAAAGTCAGGTCAGTTTCAGTGGAAGCTGAATTTTGAACTGTCAGGACGATCAAACATAAAACTTCAGAGTGTGTGGACCACAAATAAAGACGTAACATCCTGCAACTGTTATCCAACCCTGTGATGTAGATTTATATTTAGCTTATTGTAACATCACAGCAACACACTGAACTCTTTCACTTACAAACCATTTGTGCTATTGTCTGGAGAAGTTCTTTTTAGTATACAGTATATCATGTGCTGCTTTGAAAGGCAGACACAAATGTAGGCTGTGATAGGCGGTGAAGACTGATGTGATAAAACAAAAGAAAACAGTCAGCGGTGACGTTCACTGCAACAGCCTTGATGCAGTTTTGTGTTTCTGCGTCAACATGAGAAGGCCATGAGAAGTTCAGACGGCCAACAGAAGAATGGAAACACAAAGCGGTGATGAATGCTATCTGTTCCCACCGTGTTGTGTCTGTCTGAGTTGAAGTGTTTTTAACGGCGGGCTAGTCGAGGATGGTTTTCTCTCCCTTCAGGGATTTATTTCCAATCTGTATCTTTTCTTTTGTAGAGCAACTGACCAAAGATCAGTAACGACCACAGTCTGGATACAAAACTGTTTGTAGTTTCTGGGTCTGAAAAATGGTTCCGATGCAGAAGTTTCTTAAGCTGCAATACCACTGAGTGCCACTAGAGGTCGGCTCCAAAAAGCCTCCGGCTCCATAGACTCCCATTCAACTTCTCTCATCAAATCCAAAGTGAATCAAATGTGTCCATCAGTTATCTCGGTGTTGTTAGCTAAAGTCACTCCTTCTTATTAGTTTTCTGGAGGTCCATCTGAAAATAATCCCTCATTCATTAGAAAAGAAGATTCAAGAAGACCTGGTTTTGGGGGGCGTGTCTGTTTGATTGACAGGCCTGTGGTGCAGTCAGGTTACAGCTGTCGGTGGGCGGGACGTAGCATCGTCAGGTTTCCGATCAGATCGATCAGATCCACCGCTGGCTCCTCCCCAGCTCGTCCAAATATGGTCACTTCCTGCTCCAAACCGCTCCGAACTAGCAAAGATGGTAACGGACAGAATCTGAACTGGAGGATTCATAATGTTCATAAATCAACGATGACATCACTGATGGTTTTTGACATCACTGATGGATGATGACATCACTGATGGGTGATGCTTGTTAATGACCTGTCATCTCATGGTCCATTTCTGGTGCTTCATCTTTTGTTTCAGCTCTTATTCTTCTAAGACTTCTTTGTATTTTCATGAACCTGTGAACGATTAGTGTTGCAGGCTCAAAGACCAACAATGTAGGAACAGTCAGTTATTGAAACACTCTCATCACACTGTACTGGTGGTTTCATTGGATATTCTGTTGAGTTAACAAACATGAAACATTATTAATCAGAATGAGACTCAGCTTTATTGGTCAGGTATGTTTACACAGACAATAAATTTGGCTCCCGGTGTAACTTGTTCTCTCAATGTACAAACACAAAAACAAACATTAATAAGCATATAAACATAAATAGACATGTGTACCGCTAAAAAACATGCCTACATTATACACCTTAACAATGGTGCAATTGCACAACAGCCCTTAATGTTAACCTGGCAGCTTTTTACAGACCGCTACTGATTCTCAGCTCTACCATTCAGCAGGGAGGCCTGATCCACAAAACCATCAAAACTAACAAATAAAAAAGGTATTTTTGAATCTTCTTTTCTAATGAATGAGGGATTATTTTCAGATGGACCTCCAGAAAACTAATAAGAAGGAGTGACTTTAGCTAACAACACCGAGATAACTGATGGACACATTTTATTCACTTTGGATTTGATGAGAGAAGTTGAATGGGAGTCTATGGAGCCGGAGGCTTTTTGGAGCCGACCTCTAGTGGCACTCGCTGGTATTGCAGCTGAAGACACTTTTGCATCGGAACCATTTTACAGACCTGAAGCTACGAACTCTTTTATATCCAGTCTGTGCTATTATTACACTATTTGTTGGTGTACTGAGGAAAGTTTCAGTGTTCACACTTTAACGTCATGCGAGAGAAAGAAACGCCTCCACACTACATCGTAAATCTCACATCTGTCTAACAGGAACATAAAAGACACATTATTTATAAGTCTGGTGCCATTGAACACATTTAACCACCGGCCATTCCTTCCAAACAAAGACTTTTAGTTGGCCCAATTTTTCAGACCTGGAAGCTACAAACACTTTTACATACAGTCTGGTTTTAACATTATTTTAATACCAGATTCTAACATGCATGCAGGTGCAGTGGTTGGTGGTCAGACTGCAGAACTGGCAGGTTGGATCTTTTATGGTTTCTCTGTGATTGTATTTATTGATTTGATTTGCCACCATAAATACAACCACAGATGGAGAAACCTGGCAGGGGGTGATTGGGAGGAACAGCCTGCCCGATCTGAACCCCAGTGGTGTTTTGTTATTGGACTTCTGTGCTAGTCACAGTTTGGCCACAACAAACACCATGTTTGAGCATAAGTGTACCTGGTACCAGACCACCTTCGGCCGGAGATCAATGATCGACTTTGTAGTCGTATCATCGGATCTGCGGCCGTATGTCTTGGACACTCAGGTGAAGAGAGGAGCAGAGATGTCAGCTGATCACCACCTGGTAGTGAGTTGGATCAGATGGGAGTCAGCTAGAAAGACCTGGCAAGCCCAAACGTGTAGTGAGGGTGAACTGGGAACATCTGGTCGAGGAACCTATCCGGGAGATCTTCAACTCTCACCTCCGGAAGAACTTCTCACACATCCCGAGGGAGGTTGGGGACATGGAGTCCGAGTGGACCGTGTTCAAAGCCTCTATTGGGCAACCCGAGAACCCGGTGGTGGACACCGGGGGTGAGGGAAGCTGTCAAGCTGAAAAAGGAGGCCTTTCAGGCCTGGTTGGCTCAGGGGTCTCCTGAAGCAGCTGACAGGTACCGGCAGGCCACAAGAGCTTCTGCTGCGGTGGTCGCAGATGCTAAAACTCGGGCATGGGAGGAGTTCGGGGAGGCCATGGAGAAGGACTTTCGGTTGGCCTCAAGGAAGTTCTGGCAAACCATCTGACGACTTAGGAAGGGAAAGCAGGGACTACCCAAAGCGGTTCTCAGCAGGGGGGTGGAGGTGGGAAGGGGGGAACTGCTGACTCGGACGGGGGACATCGTCGGGCGGTGGAAAGAGCACTTTGAGGAACTCCTAAACCCGGCCACCATGTCTTCCGGAGAGGAGGCAGTGTCTGAAGATTTTTTTTTTTTTTTTTTTGGGGGGGGGGGGGTTGCACCCATATCCCTGGCAGAGGTCTCTGAGAGAGTCAGAAAGCTCCTCGGTGGCGCCGGGGGTGGATGAGATCCGCCCTGAGATGATGAAGGCGCTGGACATTGCTGGGCTGTCTTGGCTGACACGCCTCTTCAATGTCACATGGGGGTCGGGAACAGTGCCCATGGACCGGCAGACCGGGGTGGTGGTTCCCATTTTCAAAAAGGGGGACCCGGAGAGTTGCTCCAACTATCGGGGTATCACACTACTCAGCGTCCCGAGCAAAGCTTATATCAGAGTGCTGGAAAGGACTCAGACCGTTTGTCGAACCTCAGATTGAAGAGGAGCAGTGCGGATTCCGTCCTCGTCGTGGAACAGTGGACCAGATCTTTCCCCTCATAGGACTACTGGAGGGGGCCTGGGAGTTTAACCATCCAGTCTACATCTGTTTTGTGGACTTGGAGAAGGCTTTCGACCGGGTCCCTTGGGGGTTTTTGTGCTGCGGGAGTACCGGGTGCCGGGCCGTTGCAACGGGCCATCCGGGCTCTGTACAACCGCAGTAGAAGCTGTGTTCGTATTCTCTGCAATAAGTCAGACTCGTTTCCAGTGGGCGTGGCCTCCGCCAGGGCTGTCCTTTGTCACCGATCCTGTTTGTGACCTTCATGGACAGGATATCTAGGGGCAGCCGGGGGGAGGAGAACGTCGGGTTTGGGGGTCTCGGGATCACATCTCTGTTGTTTGCAGATGATGTCGTCCTGTTGGCCTCTTCGGACCTCCAGCACTCACTGGGGCGGTTTGCAGCCGAGTGTGAAGCGGCGAGGATGAAGGTTGGTACCTCCAAATCTGAGGCCATGGTTCTCTGCCGGAAACTGATGGATTGCTCCCTCCAGGTGGGGACGGAGTGCCTGCCTCAAGCGAAGGAGTTTAAGTATCTCGTGGTCTTGTTCACGAGTGAGGGGAGGATGGAGGATGGAGGGTGGAGGATGGAGGATGGAGCAGGAGATCGATCGCCGGATCGGTGCAGCTGCAGTAGTACAATAGGCGCTCTACCGGACCGTGTTGGTGAAAAGGGAGCTGAGCTGGATGGCGAATCTCTCAGTTTACCGGGCGATCTACGTTCCGACCCTCACCGATGGTCATGAGCTCTGGGTCTGGGTTCTGGGTCACGAGAACGCGGTCGCGGCTACAAATGGCTGAAATGAATTTCCTCCGTAGGAGGCCGGGCTCAGCCTTAGAGATCGGGTAAGGAGCTGGACATCAGGAGGGAACTTGGAGTTGAGGCGCTACTCCTTCGCGTCAAAAGGAGTCAGCTGAGGTGGTTCAGCATCTGATCAGGACCCTCCTGGGCGCCTCCATCTGGAGGTTTACCGGGCACGCCCAACTGGCAGGAGACCCCGGGGAAGACCCAGGACACCCTGGAGGGATTATATCTCCCGGCTGGCCTGGGAACGCCTCGGGATCCCCCAGCATGAGCTGGAAAATGTTGTGGAGGAGAGGGAAGTCTGGGTCAGCTTGCTTGGCCTGTTGCCACCGTGACCCGACCCGGATAAGTGGAAGATGATGGATGGATGGATGGATGGATGGATTTGCCACCAGGTGTAATATTTTCCTTGTTGAGTCCTGCAGGTTTTTGGAGACTCTAAACTGCCCTCTGGTGTGATTGTAGGTGTGAAGGACTGTCCTTTCCTATGTGTTAGCTGTTTAATGGTGAGGCCACCTCTCAGAAATGAACCCTGCTTTAAGGACTTATGAGGTCAGACTTCAAACTCCTGCAGCAGATAGAAGGTCGGACACGTTTGAGATGAGTAATTTTAAAATGAACTAAACTCACGGTCAGCTCGAGGTGTTTTTCACACCAACTTCTGAACCTGAGAGGTACTAACATCCAGGCCCACCAAGACATTTACACACACACACACACACACACACACACACACACACACACACACACACACACACACACACACACACACACACACACACGGCCTGTTGGCTGTCGGCTGTCGGCTGTTGCCTGTTGGCTGTTGGCTGGAGGTGGAGATGCTTTTTGAAAGTGAGGATTAACTGTATTAAAGCCTCCTCACCCCCCCCCCCCCCAGTAACTGTCCTGTGACACCAGGCCAAGTCATGGGACCTGCAGAGCCCATCAGACTTGGACCTGCTGCTCTCTCTATGGTTCTTTCATCCCTCTCAGGCATCATGTGTGTCTATCAGTGTGTGTGTGTGTGTGTGTTAACAATAAATGATAATAATAATAAACTTTATTTGTATAGCACCTTTCATACAAGAAATGCAGCTCAAAGTGCTTCACAGCAAAAATAATTACATGCAGTGTTTCACATAAAAACAAATATAAAGGAACATTTAAAAATATAGAAAAGAAATGAGATAAAACAGATAAAATGCATAAGAAACAGATAAAATGCATAAAAATGAATGCAAGTGGACTTGATTTGGGTCGTTCTCTACAATTCAATTTATGATATGAAGCAGTGGAGCCAGAACAGGACTGGTGTGTTCTCTCCTCTTGGTTCTGGTTAACACTCGAGCTGCAGAGTTTTGGATGAGCTGAGTCTCTCTGTTGTTTTCTTTGGTCGGCCAGTAAAAAGTTTATCACAGTAGTCCAATCGGCTAGAAATGAAGGCATGAATCAACTTTTCAACATCTGTCTGATTTATAAACGGCACCTTGTTTATGTTTCTAAGGTGGAAGAAATAAGTTTTGGTCACCTTGTTAATGTTTCCCTTAAAACTTAGATCAGAGTGTAAGATTACACCCAGACTAGTTACCTCTGATCGTACCCACGGAGTTAGTTGGCCCAGATACTTTTCTACGATGTCTCTTTTTGTTTTGGGGCCGACGAGGAGGATTTCTGTTTTATCCTCGTTCAATTTTAGGAAATTATTGCTCATCCATTTATTTATTGCTTAAAGACATTCAGTGATGGAGCACATAGCTGCATATTGTGTATCATCTGCATATCTATGAAAACAACCCTTGTGCTCTCTGATGATGTTCCCCAGTGGCAGCATGTAGAGTGAGAACAGTAGAGGACCGAGGCAGCTGCCCTGTGGAACCCCACAGCAGCCCTCATGTTTCTCTGACTCTTGATCTCTAATGCTGACATAAAACTTTGTCTCTCTGATCTTTGTTTTGAACCAATTTAAGACACTGTCAGACAGACCAACCAACTTCTCAAGATGATTGATCATGATCAAATTTTGAAAAGATTTCCCCTTGTGGGATTAATAGAACTATCTATCTATCTATCTATCTATCTATCTATCTATCTATCTATCTATCTATCTATCTATCTATCTATCTATCTATCTATCTATCTATCTATCTATCTATCTATCTATCTATCTATCTATCTATCTATCTATCTATCTATCTATCTATCTATCTATCTATCTATATCGCGGCCAATTGTATCAAAGGCTGCGCTCGGGTCCAACAGGATTAGAACTGAGACCTTATTTTCATCAGAGTTCAGTCGGAGGTTACTGATTATTTTAGTAAGTGCTGTTTCAGTACTGTTATGTGCTCTAAAGCCGGACTGAAACTCATGGACAACATTATATACAAAATAATGACTGTAAAAGAGATGCAGGTCAGTGAATGTCGGCCCGTCAGTGGGCTGCAGAAACAAACACATTTAAATCTCAAGTCTAAATCCAACATTAAATTATTTACTAGCTTGAAAAACTCTATTTATAACATTAAATAAATGAAAAGTTTAAAATCGAGGCTATTGGCTCTTGAAAAGTTCCATCAACAGCCTCACAACACTGATGTAAAAGTAAAATACCTCCTGTACACAACAATCTTATAACTGTTTACATCAGATTTAATAGTTCTTGTACATTTGCAGAAATCCAGATCAGAGCTTCATCTCTATTTCACATCTTTTTATTTGATTTAAATTCCCATGTATTGATTTCTGTGTTCACTGAGAGCCTGTTTCACTCCACACACAAAACTCTGAGTTCATACCGGGAAGCTCTGAAGACATGAACACTATTCAGTCGCCCAGTGGAGGAAATAAAAGAGCAAACGTTTCATTGAGCCGCTGGTTATCAGTGACACCGCCGATAGCCACAAGGACGAACATTGTTCTCAGCATGTGATTGTTAGACAAAGAAGACGTGTGCAAAAACTTGTGATATCACTTGCATAGATATGGAATTTTAAACAAATAAGTGAGATGAAGTAATGAATAAAAGCTGGTAGAAGTGTGCATCTGTGGAGTAAACGAACCCCCTGCAGAGCGCTCGTCAGGCACTTCTGATTCCAGTAGTCCTGCTGTCGTTTGAAGCAGATTTAGACGTACTAAGGTCACACTGGCGGCCTGATATTCACTTTGAAAGGCAATCCAAGTCCGCCTGATTCACCGTTGTTGTCAGCCCTCTGAGGGACTGATAATCTCCGTCAGGACGTTGAGGATGAACCGGGTGAACTGCACCGGTCTCAGCTGCTGTCCTGCAGGTAGAACTGACACCGAGTATCGATCGCACCAGAAAGATGTGATTCTACAGCTGGTAGTTACCAGCATGCCTCACAGGAGTGATTCGGTTTACAGTGGCATTTGTGCAGGATTATAGTTTAAATACCCCCCTCCTCACGTGCGCATGATATGTTTAAACTACCAGGTGTCTATACAGGTCGTTTTGCTCTCAGACGCCTTTAATCTGGATCAGTCCATGGAGAAGAGTCGAAATGTCAGCTTCAGTTCACATATGAGTTTGTTTCTGGTGGGGAAATTTAATTTTTTAATTTTGTTTGTGTTTATTTCAGCATAGATGGTTTATTAATGAATGTAAACCTTTCAGAATAAGAGAAAGTTAAAGGGCATTTTCCCCCCTCCAATCCCTTATTTCGTCAAAGCCCCAGATGGACACGATGGGCCCGATAGGCTGCCAAGATAATGGCTACAGACCAGTAACAGAAAACCCCTTGACAGTGTAAACACGCGGCTGCTATCCAAACCGCCGCTGCGTTGGGGCTGGAGCCGCCATTGACTGCCGTAATCTGCTGTGTAAATCTGCAGCTCGGTCCTGTCTGGTCGCTGTCTGGGTTCTGTGCACTTGAACAAAAGCGACGGACACCTTGCCCACCGACAAAGGGCCTGGCACTAATCGGAGCAGACAAGGCTTGCTGATGGAGCCTTTTTGAGCAATTGAACTTGGTCAATGAATCTTAGAGGACCTAATGAAACATTAGGGATGGGCAGTTTGACTCCGACAACGGGGGCAGCACCGAGCTGTCCTGGTCTGCGCGTCAGCCTCGGGACTGAAGCTGTGCTCTGACCCGCGGTGACCTTTCGTAAAAGTGTGTCTGTGAAGACTCTGGAGGTGTTGACCTTGTGCCACATCAGGGTTGTAGTCATTGTTACTGTGGAATTCAGTTTCAGCCTTTAAAGGAAAAACGAGTCCGATGTGGCGCCGTCGTGTTGTTTTGTTTCCATCCAGGAGCGTCGGGAGAACAGAGAGTCGGCCTCACTGACTCCTGACCAAACAGTTTGGGATGGAGGACAAGCTGTTCCTCTTTGAAACTCTGAGGAAGGCGACTGGGTTCCTTTTTAGAGAGTCGTCAGGAATGTGTATGGGAAAACCTGTGTGGGCCACTGGAATCTCCTCAAAGAGAAGGACAACACAAGTCACCGCGGGAGAGAGGAACCGGTCTTTGTGATCACAAATGCCATGAAAACGTGCGCATTGTTCGCAGCCCGACACATTTCTGTCCCTGTGGTCCGGTGACTCACCTCCACGCTCTCAGGCTCACTGACCTCTTCTAGCCGGCTGACCAAATGCCCACACAAGTCATTGACACTACATTTTATTTTCACCGAGCAGCGCAGCAGTCAAACAGCTCTGCTGTTCTCATGTTGCTTAGTTTGCCAAAGTGTGACACACTTGGCAAGTGGGGAACATTTGACAGCTTCTGTGGGAGAATAATGACACCCAGTCTTTTCATTTACAAGATCTGAATAACACTGTGTCCAAAAAATAGGTCGGCCAAGCCTGTTTACTTCATGATTTAAATACCGAAGTGTTTCTTTTTGCCTTTTAACCGTCGGCCTACAGAAAACA
Source organism: Embiotoca jacksoni (assembly GCF_022577435.1). NCBI lineage: Eukaryota > Metazoa > Chordata > Actinopteri > Embiotocidae > Embiotoca > Embiotoca jacksoni. Next base: position 1,259,790 of record NW_027185381.1, on the reverse strand, counting down.
ACATATTACTGACTGGAGGATTTAAATTTAATGTCAAATATCAATCAAGTTGACTTCAATTAAAATAATGATATGGATAGCTGTTAAAGAAATAAGTTGTAATAGTATTAAACGCTGCTTTGCAAGTGCGCACTATAAGAACACTTTTGCGTTTTGTTTAGTTTGTCCCTTACGAGACTGCGTTGTTCACAGTGCCGTTTCCATGGAGACTGAGGTTCCTCGAGACGCGCTCGGGGTCTTTCCGATTTTTTAAGGTAGTTAGCAGATGTGTTAAATTAGCCTCGACGAATAGAATAAAGAATATTTATCAGACAAACATGAAGTGTGTCAGCACATAGAACCGACTTCACACAACTTCCAGACGGGAAACGGTCGCGGTGGTTCAACGTTAACCATGACGGATGCTAATGAGATGGAGTCGATCATGGAGGAGCTGAATCATGTCGTCATCTCTGATTCTGACGTAACCGCAGGGGAGCAGGACACGTGTTCTGATGGATCTGACGTAACCGCAGAGGAGCAGGACACGTGTTCTGATGGATCTGACGTAACCGCAGGGGAGCAGGACACGTGTTCTGATGGATCTGACGTAACCGCAGGGGAGCAGGACACGTGTTCTGATGGATCTGATGGAACCGCAGGGGAGCAGGACACGTGTTCTGATGGATCTGATGGAACCGCAGGGGAGCAGGACACGTTTTCGTGTCACGAGGCGGCGGTGAGTCCGACAGGCTCGTGACGAACTCTGTGAACTTAAAGTAACGTTACAGTTACTGTCAGGTGGTTCGTTCCTCCTCCACACAGCCAGTCTTTATTTGGTTCTCAAAACATGAAGAACATTCAAAACATGAAGAACATCAAAACATGAAGAACATTCAAAACATGAAGAACATTCAAAACATGAAGAACATTCAAAACATGAAGAACATCAAAACATGAAGAACATTCAAAACATGAAGAACATTCAAAACATGAAGAACATCAAAACATGAAGAACATTCAAAACATGAAGAACATTCAAAACATGAAGAACATCAAAACATGAAGAACATTCAAAACATGAAGAACATTCAAAACATGAAGAACATCAAAACATGAAGAACATCAAAACATGAAGAACATTCAAAACATGAAGAACATCAAAACATGAAGAACATCAAAACATGAAGAACATCAAAACATGAAGAACATTCAAAACATGAAGAACATTCAAAACATGAAGAACATCAAAACATGAAGAACATCAAAACATGAAGAACATTCAAAACATGAAGAACATCAAAACATGAAGAACATCAAAACATGAAGAACATTCAAAACATGAAGAACATCAAAACATGAAGAACATTCAAAACATGAAGAACATCAAAACATGAAGAACATTCAAAACATGAAGAACATCAAAACATGAAGAACATTCAAAACATGAAGAACATTCAAAACATGAAGAACATCAAAACATGAAGAACATTCAAAACATGAAGAACATCAAAACATGAAGAACATCAAAACATGAAGAACATTCAAAACATGAAGAACATCAAAACATGAAGAACATCAAAACATGAAGAACATTCAAAACATGAAGAACATCAAAACATGAAGAACATTCAAAACATGAAGAACATTCATGAGAGTGACGTATGTGGTGGACACACACCACTGCATAACAAACAGGATCAAACAACATGATGGACTGTGAATAATATTCTTATATTTACCTTGTGAATAATATTCTTATATTTACCTTGTGAATAATATTCTTATATTCACCTTGTGAATAATATTCTTATATTCACCTTGTGAATAATATTCTTATATTCACCTTGTGAATAATATTCTTATATTTACCTTGTGAATAATATTCTTATATTTACCTTGTGAATAATATTCTTATATTCACCTTGTGAATAATATTCTTATATTCACCTTGTGAATAATATTCTTATATTCACCTTGTGAATAATATTCTTATATTTACCTTGTGAATAATATTCTTATATTTACCTTGTGAATAATATTCTTATATTCACCTTGTGAATAATATTCTTATATTTACCTTGTGAATAATATTCTTATATTTACCTTGTGAATAATATTCTTATATTCACCTTGTGAATAATATTCTTATATTTACCTTGTGAATAATATTCTTATATTTACCTTGTGAATAATATTCTTATATTCACCTTGTGAATAATATTCTTATATTTACCTTGTGAATAATATTCTTATATTCACCTTGTGAATAATATTCTTATATTTACCTTGTGAATAATATTCTTATATTTACCTTGTGAATAATATTCTTATATTCACCTTGTGAATAATATTCTTATATTTACCTTGTGAATAATATTCTTATATTCACCTTGTGAATAATATTCTTATATTCACCTTGTGAATAATATTCTTATATTTACCTTGTGAATAATATTCTTATATTTACCTTGTGAATAATATTCTTATATTTACCTTGTGAATAATATTCTTATATTCACCTTGTGAATAATATTCTTATATTCACCTTGTGAATAATATTCTTATATTCACCTTGTGAATAATATTCTTATATTCACCTTGTGAATAATATTCTTATATTTACCTTGTGAATAATATTCTTATATTCACCTTGTGAATAATATTCTTATATTCACCTTGTGAATAATATTCTTATATTTACCTTGTGAATAATATTCTTATATTTACCTTGTGAATAATATTCTTATATTTACCTTGTGAATAATATTCTTATATTCACCTTGTGAATAATATTCTTATATTCACCTTGTGAATAATATTCTTATATTTACCTTGTGAATAATATTCTTATATTCACCTTGTGAATAATATTCTTATATTTACCTTGTGAATAATATTCTTATATTTACCTTGTGAATAATATTCTTATATTCACCTTGTGAATAATATTCTTATATTTACCTTGTGAATAATATTCGTATATTTACCTTGTGAATAATATTCTTATATTCACCTTGTGAATAATATTCGTATATTTACCTTGTGAATAATATTCTTATATTCACCTTGTGAATAATATTCTTATATTTACCTTGTGAATAATATTCTTATATTTACCTTGTGAATAATATTCGTATATTTACCTTGTGAATAATATTCTTATATTCACCTTGTGAATAATATTCGTATATTTACCTTGTGAATAATATTCTTATATTCACCTTGTGAATAATATTCTTATATTTACCTTGTGAATAATATTCTTATATTTACCTTGTGAATAATATTCTTATATTTACCTTGTGAATAATATTCTTATATTCACCTTGTGAATAATATTCTTATATTCACCTTGTGAATAATATTCTTATATTTACCTTGTGAATAATATTCTTATATTTACCTTGTGAATAATATTCTTATATTCACCTTGTGAATAATATTCTTATATTCACCTTGTGAATAATATTCGTATATTCACCTTGTGAATAATATTCTTATATTCACCTTGTGAATAATATTCTTATATTCACCTTGTGAATAATATTCGTATATTTACCGACTCTATGCCTGCAGGCCTCAGATCAGATCCCAGCGGCTCTACTCAGCTACTTTACAGCCTCAAAAAGCAGAGCAGCAGTTTGTGAGAAACTCATCCTTGAGGAGCTTGAAGGTATGACATCGTCATTCAATCTCATGATTTCATTTTGGTGGATTGTATTTGTGCTTTCTGTGACTTTCCTGGTTCACATCACACAGACGGTGTCGTGAATCTGCCCGGTGAGCTCAATGAGGATGTGATGCCACTGAATGAGCAGGTAGATGTGTCTCTCTCCAATCTAATCTCAGGTGTTTTACTGTGGGACATAATACATAATACAAATGCACACGACCTAAGATGTTTGGTTTTACTGATGCAGGTTATTTTTAAAACAAAGAAAGAAGAGAAGAAGACTGACGACGGTCCAATAGGGAGACGAGTGTGTCCCAACTATGAAGGTAGAGAACAAAGTTTCATAAAGTGTTGTCTAAAAATCTAATTTCATTCTACTGAAATTGTGTCAACAGAAGAATTTACAAATGGTGAAATCCTTCTTCGTCATAGGTCACCTTTGTTTTTTTACGTGCATATTTCCATTAAATATGGCATCAAATATTGGTTAAGACTTGTCAACAACGCTTATAAATAATAAACAGCATGAATCATGACAAATAATATTGTTTTTGGCACTTAAAATCATTATGAGTATTTTCTTATGACAAAGTGCCAACATGTAAATTCAACATGTTTTATTCCACTGTTAAGGCTTTGTTCAAAATCCTATAATACACTGAAACATCTCTGGTAACAGAACAACCGTCCACAAGAGGTCACTGTTGTCTTGTTTTTGTTCTCATCCATGTGGAACAATATCACAGAGAAGCACATAATCCCAATTTTAGAGCAGAGAACTGAAAGTTAAATTTATAAGTGAAAGCCTGAAGTTGATGGTGATGAAGCTGTCGAGTGTTTGAGCCAACGAGAACACCATGACTGTAATAGTTGTTACTAATTGACTGTGATCATTTCTACTATACCCACATCATTACTGGGAGAGGATTTATTTGAGGTGGTTTGCTTTTGCTGCTTCGTGTTTAATGGAAGTTAACAGAGCAGGAAGGGAAAGATCTGAACGTACAGTTGCATATATGCATGGCTCTCCTCCTCCTTATCTTACCACTGCAAAAGTTCATGTCACATGTTCTCATCACAGGTGAAGCTGGAGCAGATGAATATTCGGAGAATGAGAATCCACCGACATTGAAAGTCAGCGAGTGTGAGGCCGAGCAGGAGAAGCAGCTCTGTGAGGAGATGAGGAGACGAAGAGAAAATGACTTCCAGGAGGAGCTGAGGAAGATAATGGAGGTGGAGAAGGTCAGTGACTCTGTACTGGTCCTGATAATACTTTATGTAGCAGTGAATACATTTTGGTACCCATTTCAGGTGAGTATGTAATCCTCTCTATAGAGATTCATCTCTTACAGGGCTGATAGTAGCTGGTATGTCTAGTATTCATCTCTGACACTGAGCAAACTGCTGCCCTCCGGTGTTCTTTACTGAGACTCATTTTGCCTGTCATTTCTAGAAGTATAATAACATACAATGAGACTGTCAATAAAGACAACAGGAAAACTGCTTCAACTTGTCAAGTGCACAGAGAACCAGATATGACGCAGAAAACAGAACGCAACACACCATTTATTTCTAAGGAGTCTAAGAGATCATTGAAGGTCATCATGTATGATGATGTTTAAATTTAAATAAATCTCCTGTTTGCTTTCAGCTTCATCAACTGGAACTTGAAGTGATGGAGAGGAGAGCTCAGGAAAAGCTGGAGCAGGAGCTGCTGCTTCAGCAGGTATGTCTGAAAGGTGCTTTTACATTTTCCTGCAGATGGACGTGCTGCAGAGGTTCCCACTGTAAATGAAGTATTTATGATTTTATATTTATAGGAATTAATCAATATTTAAAGTACTTAGAATAAAATCAGTGGAAACGTGTTTAGGTATTTGTGGTGATAAATCACAGAGTTCAAATAGCAGAAGTCTGGTTCCAGCTTCTTCTTCCACTCTGATGAATATTTGTATTGTTTGTAGTTTGTTTGATGTATTTCAAAGCACATATTAATCGAATTATTATCTTTATCAATCAGGAGGTGATCAGTAACTTAAAAAAACGAGTGGCGCAAGAGAGGTGGATGATCGAAGAGGAGCGGAGGAGGAGGAGAAAAGAAAAGGAAAGGAAAATTAAGAAGGAGGAAGAGGATGAGAAAAGGAAGGAAGAGAAGAGGAGGAGGGAAGAGGAGGAAGAGAAGAGGAGGAAGCAAGAGGATAAGAAAAGGAAGGAGGAGGAAGAGAAGAGGAGGAAGCAAGAGGACGAGAAAAAGAAAAAGGAGGAGCAGGAGAAAAGGATGAAGGAAGAAGAAAAGAGGAAGAAGGAAGAGGAGGACAAAAGGGAAAAGGAGGAGGAAGACAAGAGGAGGAGGCAAGAGGACGACCAGACGAAAATACAGGAAGAGAGGAAAAGAAGTGAGGAAGAGGAAAAGAGAAAAATTGTAGAAATGAGACTTAAAGAAAAAGAGGACAGGAGAAAGATGGAGGAGGAGCAGAGGATGAAGGAAAAGATGAAAAGAGTAGAAGAACAAAAGAACATAGAACAGATGACAAAGAAGGAGGAAAAGAGAAAAATAAAAGAAATGCGATCTAAGGAAGAAGAGGAGAGAAGGAAGAAGGAAGAGGAGGAGAATCAGAAAGAGAGGGAGAAGAGTTGGAAAAGAGAGGATGAGGAGGAAATGAAGAGGAAAGACATGATGAAGATGATGGAAGACAAAATGAGTAAAAATGAAGAAGAGATAAAGCTGAACAATGAGCTGAGAAAGACAGAAGAAGAGGAGAGGAAAAAGAGGGATGAGGAAGAGTTGAGACTATCTAAGGAGCTCGAGGTGAGGATGAAGCAGGAGGAAGGAAAAAGAGGAAAGGAAAGTGAGAAAAGGAGGGATGAACAGATGAGGAGAGAGGAAGAAGAAACTAGAAACGCAGAAGATAAAATGCAACTAAAGGGAGTTGAAGAAAAAAGAAAGAAGGACGAAGACAGGAGACGTAGTGTGGACAATAAAAGCATCGTGAGGAAGGAAGAGGAGAAGAAAACTGAAGAGGAAGAGCCGATTCAGAGGCAGAAGGAAGAAGAGGAGTACAGAAACACCGAAGAAGAAATGGAGGGGGATAAAGGTGATGAAGCAAACAACAGAAAGCTGGAACAACAGGTGACAAAATACCAAGAGAAGGATGGCGTGGGAGAAAAGGAGGACGAGACAAGAAATATAGAGGCAGAAGAGCTGCATCATGGGAGAAAAGACAAAGAAGAAAACAGAGACCGAGAGAGGAAGCAGGAAACTGAACAGGAGGAGAAAAGAGAAAATACCAGCTTGAAATCTCAGCATGCCGACAGCACTGGGATCTCAGTGACCTCGCAGGGAGAGGACAGCTCCACATGGATGTCCTCGGGCCCTCGTCCTCGACCCGACGCGTCCACCGCCAGCACCAGCGGCTCTGATACTGGACCACAGCAGGAGAGCATCCGTCAGGCCTCCGGGTACCAAACTACGGACCAACAGGATCCAGCAGGGAAGCCTTCCTCCTCTTCTTCCTGCTCTCTACCGGCGAGCCTCCCAGAGCACACCGAACACAGGAGGCTCTCCTGGATGAAGGACTGCGTCTCCTGGTCCGAACTGTCCCTCCAGAACCGGAGGAAGCAGAACGGGTCCGTCAGGAGTCGGAGGAGAGCCGCCGGAGCCGGCACGCTGCCTCCGCTCTGCACACACACTCTGCTGCAGAGGACAGGCTGCAGGTCCCTGACAGAGGTAACGAATGCTCGGATGGAGCATATTTAATATCAAATATTTCAGATCAGCTGTCTTTTCATCTCATGCTCAAAAATGTAGGAGTTCAGAAATATACATCGTTAGATAAATTAACAAATATATCAGCAAATCAGTGATAAATTAATAAAAGTCACACTTTGTCTCCTAAATCCAGGTAACTCTTGATCCCCAAAACATCTTTGTCTCTCTTTTAGGTAACCACGGTGACCTTGGAGGGCCTGCCTGGCTGCAGCCTGTCCACTCTCGCCCAGTGTCTCCAGCTGCAGTCCCTCACCCTCAGACGCTGTGGCCTCCGGTCCGTGGAGGGCTTCAGCCGGTTAGCAGAGCTCTGCTACGTCGATCTGCAGGTGAACACGGAGTCGGAGCATCATCAGTTCACTGCTGCTGAGCTACACCTTTTTTAAAGATGACATTTGTTCTGTCGTAGGAAAACGACATCTCCTCGGTGGACTGTGAGGACATGAGCAGTTTACGAGTTCTTCGACTTTCCTACAACAAACTGACATCCATCCACGGTTTAAGTGGCGCCGACAATCTGGACGTTCTCGACCTCTCGCACAACTCCATCACTCGCATCGGTGAGAACCAGAACATTTATTATACATCATTAAACATGAACTCAGTTTCAGAAAGGAAGAAAACAAATCAAATATAAAGAATTGTCTTTTTTGATGTGTGATTGTGTCAAATATGAGCTTTTCATCTGTTTGTAGTTGGATAAATAGACTTCATGTCTGCTGTAGTCCACAAGGGGGCAGCATCTGTCTTCTTTTCAGCCCTGGACTTGATTCACATGACCCCATGTTAAACATATGCTATAAACTGTAGTAGTTTGGACAGTATTTTTTTTTTTAGACATGATCAGTCTTTGTTTTCTGCTCATATTGAGTCTCACCCTGAGCTGCTTCTCGGTTTCGTTTCCTCCACAGCTGGTCTGGAGTCTGCGAGGAGGCTGCAGAGACTGTCGGTGGATCACAACCAGCTGATCAGCACCAAAGGGCTGAGGAACGTGTACACGCTCCTCCACCTGGACTGCTCACACAACCACCTGGTGAGCGTGGAGGGTCTGGAGAGCAGCGCTCTGCTGCACACTCTGGACCTGAGAGGAAACAGCCTCACGGAGGTAAACAGCTGATGACCAAAGGAACTACTGGATCTGATGGTGCACATCATTCTGTGATTGGTGCACATCATTCTGTGATTGGTGCACATCATTCTGTGATTGGTGCACATCATTCTGTGATTGGTGCACATCATTCTGTGATTGGTGCACATCATTCTGCTCTCTTCTTTTATTTTCTGTCTTTTCTAGAACGTTTGATTTATTGTCAGAGAGATCAAAAACATCTGGCAGTGGTGCCAAACCTTCAAAATAAAAGCTAGAAAGTGTTACAAATGCATATGAGCTGGTTTAATTTCAGTCATAATGTACAATCCAGTCTGATGCTGCCACCTCGGCCAAATGACAGGGTGCTGTTTAGGAATACGTGCGCACCAGATTTCTCTAAATTTGAATTTAAGATCATGAAATCTCACACGTGATGATAAATAAATACAAAGACAAAATCTAAAATTGAAAATCTTTCATGCACAGGTAACTGAAGGAAAATAATTCACACAAAATAAAAGCTCATAAGAACAGAAGTAGTTGGTGTTACAGTGTAAATCGTTTGTGTCCGACACTGATGACTAGCAGGACTGGAACAGCTGACAGTGATGGATGGGGTAACTCTCTGCTGGAGCAGCAGCAGCAGTGTAAAGTTAGTCTAACCTCTCCGTGTGACCGATGTCCACCGACATCGTCTCCCTGTTTCTCCATCAGCCTCCGGGTCTGAACAACCAGGTCCTCCTCAGAGAGCTGCATCTGGACGACAACAGCATCTCCTCCCTGCAGGGCCTCGCTGCCTGCTGGCTGCCGCTCATGCAGCAGCTCTCCGCCGCTCACAACCGGTAACGGCTCCGTTTCTTATGTGATACATAACGCATACTGCAATGTTTGGCTTTTCTTTTCTTTTTTGAATGTAATGTTTTGGGGATTTTTAGGTGACTCGTGCAACCTCGCCAACCTGAAAACCAGTCACAAAACATTTCAGAGTTTCTATGTTTAACGGTGAGGGGCTTTGAACGTGGTTTTATAATCTGTGTCTTTCCTTCCTAGAATCACTGAGCTGCCCTCCATGTCTGATTTTGTGTCGCTTGAAAGTCTGGATGTTAGATTCAACTGCCTCTCAGGTAACATGATGTCTCGTTCCCTCATCATAAAGCTATCTCAGCATTTAGTATGCATGTGTACGAATACTCAATTCATTGATTTTATGTTATTTATTTGTTTGCTGTCCACTTTGTAACTTTAAGTTAAGATTCATATTATTTTTGTTCCTATGGTAGTTGACTTTTTTTAAAATTCCTCCATTTCCACTGCTCATCACATTCCTTCTCCTTTTCCAGCCCCTTTACTCCCTTTGTATGTGTTTTATGTGATGACTGTATTTATGTCGGCTGCGTACATTAATGTGGCCCCACGTGACCGAACTGAGGAATAGATTTAAAAACAGACATTAACACGACAAAGTTGTTCCTCCGTTTCTCTCTCAGAGCTGCAGGATGTGTGCGACCGTCTGGAAGGAAGTTGGTTCCTGCGTGAAGTCCACCTGACGGGGAATCCTCTTCAGGAGGAGCGTGGGTGGAGGTGAGGCGATGGCTGGGTGCAGGAGGCTACCAATAATCTGAATGCATCTGACTTTAGGACACATCGCACGGCGCTGTTGCATTAGTTTAATCTGAATGCACCCAACGCTCTGTAATTAGACTTCTCCTCCTGCACTACCTGCGACACTGTTTCACATCAAGATAAAGTAATTAGACATTTTCACAGTTCTTCCTGGAAATTCTTTGGACAAAAGTTTCAGTTTCAGTTTCCTGCACTCTGAAATATCACTCGCCGTGAGGGATGTTCAGAGGAACATACCGGTGAAGAAAGCTGGTGTTTCTGTCACACATTCGCTGTGTTGGCTCAGGTAGTCCAAACATTCCAGCCCAACACAGGCCTCCCTGTCCACTTCCCAGGATTACCACTGTGATCCATGCTGCCTATTAGATTACCGCCCAGTTCCACCGACATCTGTGCGTACGTACGCAGCTTTAAGTGCTTCTAATTCCCCAAATATTGATACAGCAGAAAAATCAATTATCTTTTTACTGTCAATTTGCTCATTCACTTACAGTGCCTGAATATTTCACCCACGTTAAGACAGTCGCAGTGATTTTATATGAAAGATATGCGATGATATTCCTCTAGCTTCTTTTGGGCTGTCGTGAGCAGTGATGTCAGCGGGCACAGGTTTGCATTACAGTTATTTTGGCTCCTCAGAGTTACTCACACCCATTTAGCAACAGCAAAATATCTGAAATATGAAAAACTATACACGCCCCTCTAAAAGGCCCGAACATTCAGATTTGATCATCTTTAACTTTAAACATTATAACTGGGAAAAATCAAGTGTCAAATTGCGTCAAACTTTCATGTCTTATGTACTAATGTCCACCGGGTTCAATAATACTGACAAATTTAATGTAAAATCTCATTTTTTATTTGTAGATTTACTTTTTTAGTGGACTTTTCTCTGTCCAGAATAACCATAAAACACAGCTTGCTTGTGGTCTTTCTGTCTTAAGCCTGAACTGAAACTTTACCTCAATATTTCATTGAACTTTACTTAACCTGCAGTGCCAACAGTGGAATTAACCCCCAGTATTTCCACCCTCTTGCCCCGGCCCCTTTCATCCCGAGCCAGCGATAACATCGGCTAAATTAAAGCACCAAAAGGCGAGCGCTAAGAATGACACTCCCTGCAGAGCAGCCAGTGATGCAGGAGACGCAGACGAAGAAAACACTGGAGCTGATTAATCAGGGCCACTTTGAGGGCCGTTGTTTTGGAGGAAGTCTTCACTAAATGAAATATGGGCAGGAGGAGGATGAAGGAATGTGAGCTGAGAAGAGTGTTTCCCTCACAAAGGAGAAATAAATGTATATCAATTTAGCAGAGATTCAAGTTGATATAGCTGTAAATGATTCCTAGCATCTAAAATGTGAATTATTTTACTTTATTAAAGTCATATCACCAGTCTTGACTGCAGACTGGATAGAAAAAGTGTTTGTAGCTTCCAGGTCTGAAAATTAGGTCGATGCAGAAGAGCTTTAAGCTGCAATACCAGCGAGTGCCACTAGAGGTCGGCTCCAAAAAGCCTCCGGCTCCATAGACTCCCATTCAACTTCTCTCATCAAATCCAAAGTGAATAAAATGTGTCCATCAGTTATCTCGGTGTTGTTAGCTAAAGTCACTCCTTCTTATTAGTTTTCTGGAGGTCCATCTGAAAATAATCCCTCATTCATTAGAAAAGAAGATTCAAGAAGACCTGGTTTTGGGGGCGTGTCTGTTTGATTGACAGGCCTGTGGTGCAGTCAGGTTACAGCTATCGGTGGGCGGGACGTAGTATCGTCAGGTTTCCAATCAGATCGGTCAGATCCACCGCTGGCTCCTCCCCCAGCTCGTCCAAATATGGTCACTTCCTGCTCCAAACCGCTCCGAACTAGCAAAGATGGTGACGGACAGAATCTGAACTGGAGGATTCATAACGTTCACAAACCAACGATGACATCACTAATGGATGATGACATCACTGATGGTTGATGACATCACTGATGGTTAATGACATCACTGATGGTTGATGCTTGGTCTTGACAAATGTACAATTTAAACAGTTTGAGCAAGTTAAGTTATTGCAGAGATGATCAGTGTACAGAAAGTTGCTGAAACAAAGAAAACTTAAAATCCTCCGCTGTAAACCTCCACAACTCGTGGCATCTTTTTATTTTCTACATACGTCTCCTTTGCATTCTCATAAGTGAGTTTAAGTGGCGTCTGTTTCTGAATTGAATTACACTCCTGCACCACAAAAGGTCCTGTTTGGGTTTGGAGCTTCATTTGAAGACAGCCAGCCACACAACATGCCCAAAGGGCTGCAACCGAATCCTAATGTGTGCTGGAGGGACCTACATCAAACCCGCGTCCCTGTAACAGCACACACATCCCGTCCTCTGTGGACATGTCTTCGTCTCAGGGTGGTAGTCGGGTCTGAAGAACACAGTCCATAACTGAATCAGTTCACTAAACTTGAAGCAGAAGGATTACTCTTTGTTTACTTCTTCTACGATATATTCTCTCCTCTTCATCTTTATTCATGAGGTACAGAATATGATGTCAAATTATTTGTTTTAAGCAATCCAACAGAATCTATAGTGGAAAGAATAGTTATATTTGTACAAAACCTCTTTAGTTTAAGGACGGTGAGCACTAATCATTGCTTCTGTTAACACAGCAGTGTTAACCAGCTTCCTACAGGCCTCTGGTGAGATTCAAAACCAATGAAGTGGGACAACAAGAAACACGTAAAGACAAACTCACACATTCACAAACGCACTCTTTATGAATCCATCTGAACCAGTAAATGAAAAGTTTGACCCCAGCATGCTTTATCCTCCTCCGGTGACGTGGTCGGCAGGATTTAAGAGCATGTGGTACTCTGGGAATCGAATTTGAAGAACCCAGCTCTTAATGTTTTAAAAACTGGACTTTCTAGCCTGAAGGCTTGTATTTTTTTGCAGATTTTATTGTGGCTGTTCCCTGGTGTCCTGTAGAGTTTCCAGCTCCACATTTTCCCACTGAACACAGACCACATTTGGCCGGCACTGCGCTGCTCGATGCTCGGAGCCTGTTTCTCTGGCGGATAGTTGAGATTCCTCCGCTTGTACATCCTTAACCTCGGGCAGCGGTCATCTCTCCCCCAGACTCACAGTGGAGGGCTGATACTACCTCACATACTCCTTTTGGAAGGGTTGTCATTCTGCAGCTACGCTTTCAGAAAACAATATAAATGTGATAGTTAACTTTCTCACAATGTAACAAGACTGTGAAGCCAGATCGCTGAGAGCGTCGTTTAAACCGGGGGATCGAGTGCACGCATGTCGTTGGACCACAGGACAAGATGTTCAGTAAACAGCAACATGAGTGACTTCACCAAACATGGCTGCTCCAACCCTTCAGAGCCCCACCTGCTGAGTTACACAGATATAAATAGGAGCTTTCAGTAAGACGGCGATGATCACCTGACAACTTGGTACATTTATCAGTTCCTTAATAAGTGATGTAATTGACCAGAACAAAAATGTCTGCGACTAAAAAAGTTAGACTTTTTGTTGACTAGAAAAAAAGGTTTATTCACTGATGCCCTGTAATAAAAGCCTCATGTCTTATTCTGTAGGCGTGACAGAACCTCTGTAACTGTCCACTGAATTTTACAAAATAAAAGTAACTCTAAGTGACTTGGAAGCAGCCACATCTGGGTCCAGATGTTTCGGTATTGTTCTGCTCGATCCCTGATGTTGACGGCTTTTGATTAATATTGATTAACATAATTGATATGTTGCAATTCTGTAATTGATTCTTTATTTTCATTGTATGTTGTTAATTGTGCTGCTGTCTGTTTCTGACAGGATAAGTAAAGAAAGTAAAGAACTTCAGTTTAATTGTGAAACGTTTCTGTAGTTTCAACCTCTTTTTTTAAAGTCCTGTTTATGTATTACGAACGCTCCCAAAGGCCTCCACTATCTGTGATCACTGTCATTACAGACTATTACATAAAGTAGCAGCAATAGTACAGTTGTAGACTGAAATATAGTTATGTGACATGTTTAAATATATTAGTAAGAATGGAAGAAATATGCATAAAAATAGATTCAAGGCTGAAAAATTTGCCAAGTAGTTTTGTTTTGTTTTGATAATACAGATATATTTGATATTTCATCCTGCTTGCTATCCTTTTCAGATCCGCTCTGCAGAAAGCGCTGCCTGGCCTGAGGGCCGCTGACAGCCAGCAGACGGACTCCGTCCTCTCGCCTCCTGCTGTTCAGCAGGTCAGCTCGGCCTCAGGCTGCTTCCTCACCTTCTGTCAGGCCCAGCTTCAGCAGACTGGGGACTTACAGCAGCGTCACAGCAGGGAGCTCAGGTAGGACACAACCGGCTGCTTGTCTGCCACTGTGCATTGAGTCTAATGTGGATGAGTTCAGGTCCCACCAGTAGTCAGGGAATGTGGGTCCAAAATTTACTGTTTACCTTTTCTAGCAGCTCGCTTAGCTTCTTAGATGAGGTATATAACACACTTATATCATCTGTATTTGTATATTAAAATGTCTACAGTACTGATTTCTGAAGCAGCTCACGGTGAGGAAAGTGATAACTGCTCAGCTCAGATGTCTTTTTTTAAAAAAAATTTATGTTTGCGGTATCCTAATAGCACCCCAGTAAATTCTGTGATACACCTATCGGTCCTCGAGGAGCGTGTCAGTGTCACGCTTTGTCTCGCCTATGCGTGAAAAGTGGAAGACGCTTTAGGTTTAGGCACTAAAACCCCAAAAGATCATAGATTGGGTCAATGTGGTTACGGTTAGTGACCTCACTGATGGTTGCTGGTTGGTACCTCGTCACATGACCTCCCTCATTGACTCTGGTCATACATATGTGTGCTTTTCACGCCTTTCCACAGGTAAAACATGACACTGACACGGTATCCTGTAGTTGACTGACGGCTGTATCACACACTTTGGCGAGATGTACTCTCGTCCCATTTTCACAGATAGTATTTCCTCTCTGTGTTATCTAACTTTTTACTTCCTGTGTGTTTAGTGTCTGCCTTTATCAGGAAGTGTTGAAATGATTTTGGCCAGTAGATACTGTTTCTTTGATTGATAGTTTTTCTCAGGAGAAGAAAAAAGAAACTTGCAGGCAAAAACAAAACAAAACAAAACACTGAAGGACTTTTTAAACTCTTTAAAAGACAAACAGGCTCAGATAATAAACCAGAATCAACGTGAACAGGATGAGACACTACCAATGACTTCAAACCTGTTTACCGGAGGTTATATTTCACTTTCTGATCGTGTGCTGCTCAGCCTGTCGGCCTCACAGACATCAGGCAGGGAGGAATGTCAGCTATCTTCTTGTTATGTCTGATACGGAGGGCGTAGTGAGCCTAAAGACAACGTCCATCTATTTTCACTAGTCCTTCAGTGTCACTGGCCTCCGCACACGTTGACACTCCGCTGCACCGGACCACCAGCGCTTAAAGCAGCGGTCAACTTTCTGCTTATCTTCCTGACCTTTCCAAATTACACAGCACAAAAGATGAAACGTGGCGGCGGCGGCTCGCGCGGGTCACACCGAGGACTCCTATGGCTCGGGGGGCGCTCCCCTCCTTTCACCCCTCGCTGTGTGCCCTCTACCCCCCCGGCCTCCGGACAATGAGCCATTTTGGCGGCTTTGCGAGAGCCAACAGAGCCATTTAACCCCCGGCCTGACCCGGTGTCAGACGGAGGTTTAGGGGAGGTGAGCCGAGAGCCACACGCCAGTCCACCGCTGACTGTACGGTGGAAACTACGGGGTGTATCAGGGATATAGTTTCACAACTCTATTTTACAGGGAGGCTGGAGACGATGTTCCGAACAATATGCCTCTATTTCACAATGTTTAGAGCGACTGAAATGTCCCTCTGCATGTTTCCATGGTTAAGACCCATGAATCATCGTGAAATATCCTTCAATCTCACCTCAAATGTCATTTAATCAAAATATTTTGTGGGTGTGTGGAACTTAAGGGTCTAAGGCTTCGGACAAATCCACAGACTGGATATAAAAGAGTTCGTAGCATCCAGGTCTGAAAAATGAGGCAGATGCAGAAGTGTCTTCAGCTGCAATACCTCCATCTTCCCTCTGCACCCCATCCTCCATCCCACCCTCCACTCTCCACTCTCCAGCCTCCACCCACCACACCACCCTCCACCCTCCACCCTCCACACCACTCTCCAGCCTCCACCCTCCACCCCCCCTGGGGTCAAGGCCTCGTGACCGGAGAGCGCCACGCTCGCGGTCATCCAGCAGTCAGAGACGCTGGAACAACAGCAACAGGCAGTGAGGTGACTGGTCAGCAGAGTAGCTCTTCATTATCTGTTGAGAAATACAGTCTGTGTGTTTGTCCTGTTACAGTTTCAGAAAAATAGAACGACCTTAAAGTCTTTGGATGTAACTGTTTGTTTGTTTGTTTGTTTGTTTGTTTGTTTGTTTGTTTGTCACCTTTAATTGCCGCAGAGTCAAAAATCAAGTAACAACCACAGACTGGATATAAAAGAGTTCGTAGCTTCAGGTCTGTAAAATGGTTCTGATCCAGAAGTGTCTTCAGCTGCAATACCAGCGAGTGCCACTAGAGGTCGGCTCCAAAAAGCCTCCGGCTCCATAGACTCCCATTCAACTTCTCTCATCAAATCCAAAGTGAATAAAATGTGTCCATCAGTTATCTCGGTGTTGTTAGCTAAAGTCACTCCTTCTTATTAGTTTTCTGGAGGTCCATCTGAAAATAATCCCTCATTCATTAGAAAAGAAGATTCAAGAAGACCTGTTTTTGGGGGTGTGTCTGTTTGATTGACAGGCCTGTGGTGCAGTCAGGTTACAGCTATCGGTGGGCGGGACGTAGTATCGTCAGGTTTCCGATCAGATCGGTCAGATCCACCGCTTTGGCACTGAACGCTCACTCTGAATGTAAATTCATACGCTGCATATTATTAAATATGAATGCATCTCTTTGGGCTGCTTCAAAGATGATTGAATTTGAAAAAAATCTATCTAAAACCAACAGCAGTGGTTTTAGCAGTCTGAGTTGCACAAAGTTTACTCACTAAAAAGAAAGATGCGTCCTTGATTGGTTGACCTCTGACCCCTGAAGCCTCGTTTTAGCATCAGCTGAGTGTGCTGTGGATTCTGTCTGCGATCTCTGGGTTCATGTTACAAGAGGACGTCCTCGTGTGAGGACAGGAGTTTTTTGGGCATTTCAAAACTAAATCAACTTTTCATTTTCAAAACACTTCCATATTTTTGCTTTTAGTTTTTAAGTTTCACACTCGAGCACTTTTTATTGATCTTGGTGAGCTGACTGAATTCACTGGTGGAGGTTTTGTAATTTTCACTTTCCTGCCACAAACACTGAATACTGCAGCTGTCATGTTATATAATGATTTCCTGCTTTCTTGTTGATTCTCTTGTGACCCTGCAGTGAACCAGCAGGTACAGGGAGGGGGGGTCACCGGGGTCACAGTCCTGGTGGACCTCCCGACTCCTCTCCCTCTCGTCCCACTGAGAGAAGAGCCGGGTCTTTGTAGAGAAGAGGCTGTGCTACTTCAGGCTGCCGATCCCTCCAGACTGACCGAGAGTCTCGGCCCCCTCAGGGTGGAGGACGGGGAGGGGAGGGTAGGGGAGGGGAGGGGAGGGGAGGGGGGGAGCAGTGCTAATGGATTAATTAAGTCTCCATTGAGGTGGCTTTGTAGTCAGTTTATCCCTCAATGAAAGAGACATTATATGGTATTAGGGCACACACAGAGCAGACACACACACACACACACACACACACACACGAGTACACTACACACCTCAGAAAACCTGGCCAATAAAAAGAAATAAAAATATATGATATCCCATTAATTCATGATTAGATGAATGTGTGTTGCAGCATAATGGGTTAAATTAATTATGTTGAATTAAGCTTCTCTTCTTCTATTTTATAACAGTGTGCTTTAAACTAAATTACTCTGAACCTCAACTTTATTACCTTTCAAGCATTTAGTTCAAACTGCAACTGCCTCCATCATTTTTCTTTGAATGATTAATTTCATAACATCACAGATCTCTTTCCGTCTTTTTTTTTTTTTTTTAAACAGTTTATTTAGAGTCTGCTAATTGAAGGTATTCCGTTTTTTCACAGCACCTTAGCCACTATAGCTTTACTATAAGCTTTGTTTTATCAATGTTTGGTGATGATAATTTTTATGGCAGACAGTGCTTTTTTATTAAAATGAATACTGTAGTGATAATAGTTCAAAAGTATGTGAAAATATATCGTTTTTAGGAAAAACCCACCTGGTGTCTCCCTCAGTGGGATTTCTTGGTTATATAACTTTGCTCTATATTTGTCTATATTAGACTCTATATTTGAAACAGAACAATTTTGTGACTTTTCATTCTGTAGGTTTGTGATTAAATACTGAACCATACAGTATGTAAGACGGTCCATTGATCCACAGCTTGAAGACGGTTTACTAATTTCGTAGCGTTAGACCAATCAGCACCACAGACACCAACCACTTACATTAAAGTGGAAAACTGATGCTCTTAGTAACTTTATTAAAATCCACAAATTTAGGTCATGGTCACAAATTTCCTGACATTTAAGCGGTGCTGCTACTTTGGTGATGGCTCCTAAAAGAGAAGTCATGTGTTTGTGGACTTGATGGACATGTCAGACTCACAAGATTCAGTTCACATGAATCTACAATGAGTAGCTTTGAGTGGGAGTCGTGTAAACTGGAAATAACACTTTTCGCACATCTTAGTGCAGTTCAAAGGGCTTAACAGATGATTGACAGGCCAATAATAAGGCAGACAGTCGTATTCCAGAAAAATCTAATCAGTTTGAAAACAAATTAAAAACAAATTAAAAAGGAAAATAAGGCAATTTAAAAAACACTTTGAGACCAACGAGATAAAAGAAATGTAGAATATAGATTAAAAGCTAGAGTGACAATAAGAGTGATGAAATAGGGTGAGATAAGAACTAGGAACTAAAAACGGGTAAAAAAAATTAGGACAATGCATTAAAAAGATAAAAGTTACAGTTAATTTATTTATAGTATGTAAAAGCAGCTAAACGGATGATAGAAGGTGTGAAAGTGTGAATGAAATAAATAAATAAAACCATATAGATCAAAAGAAACTTTGAAGAGTAAGTATAGAAAAATTAAGACAAGTCTAAAAAGAGGTGGGTTTTCAATGTACGTTTAAAATGTTCAACAAATAAGATGCAGTTGGTTTTAGGTGTGAAGCTCTAACGTGTGTGTGTGTGTGTGTGTGTGTGTGTGTGTGTGTGTGTGTGTGTGTGTCCACAGCGATGCTTCCTCCCCCTCGGATGCTGTGCGCGACCTCTGCCACCACCTCACTGTGACTCTGCAGCTGGCCGAGGACCAGAGGTTTGCCCACGAATACGGTGACACCACGGTGCCCGATGACCGAGCGACGCCGGAGGAAACAGCGGACACGGAGAGGGTTTCTGATTACCCAGAAATGGAGTCGACCAACAAGCAAAGATTTACAAGCAAGGAGGACATCAGATGCAGCGACGGGAGGTGTGAGGAGCGTCGGAGTGACCCGTCGGACGTCGTTGCCGTGGCACCAACGACGAGGCCAACGGTCATCCCTGATGACTCCAGCAGCACAAACGGAAAAACAACTGGCTTCAATCTGAAAACTTCGTCCAACCGTCAAGACCTCGAACAGTAAGTCACCAGATGTTTGATCTGAGTCCATGACGTCGACTTCTGTACATCCATTAAACACGACACTGGCGACGACCCATCAGCTGATTTTTTTTTTTTTCACTGCTGCCTTAAAGCAAACACTCAAAAAATTTGTATCATTCTTTTTATAGGAGCTCCACGTTTTATTAGTTTCTGCTGCGGAGCATTTGTCATCATTGGAGCCTCCTCAGTTTGATTTACAGCAGAAGATGTTGAAGACCTTCTTCATTTTAACACGCAGCTTCTTCATTAGCATGATGGTATCTGGGCCATCGATCTCTGATATGAAGGGCGGCTCTGCACAGCCTGAAACTCTCCAGATGTCTGCTCACTAATAAATTCATGTTTTGAAAGATGGAGGTGCTATGACATCATGTGGAGTATATCCCTGACTTTGAGTGTGTGTGTGTGTGTGTGTGTGTGTGTGTGTGTGTGTGTGTGTGTGTGTGTGTGTGTGTGTGTCATTTTTGGAGCAGCACAGCAGCAGTTGTGATTCAACAGCACTGGAGGAAATACAGACAGAAATATGGGAACATTAATGCACCCTCCATCGTAGAGAAGGGAGGAGGAAGAGGAGGAAGAGGAGGAGATGGAGGAGAGCCAGAGTCGGGATCGTCCTTTATTAGCAGGAACGCTGTCGGCCAACACGACGCAGCCGCTGTCATCCAGGTAAAACATGTGGGAGGTTAACCTCAGGGAGACGAGGCCAGCAATAACTAAATTACAAATTAATGCTTTAATCTTTCACTTTACCACTTTTAAACTGTCATCGAGGACAGCTGGCAATAATTCAATCAATCAAATCCTAATAATGATCATTCCTGTTCAGTGAATCCCTCCGTCGGGTCTCCGTGTTCATTATGTTCAACAGAGCAGCAACTATTTCACACTAAATATCAAACAGCTGATCAGTTGGATTTTGCTTCATCAATTATCTAATTGGTCAGAAAATAGTTTCAAAAAATACAGCAAACTTTTCCAAACAGTTCCAGATGTTGTTCTTGTGATCCAGATGCTCTACTTGTGTTCCAGATGTTGTTCTTGTGATCCAGATGTTGTACTTGTGTTCCAGATGTTGTACTTGTGTTCCAGATGTTGTTCTTGTGTTCCAGATGTTGTGCTTGTGTTCCAGATGTTGTTCTTGTGTTCCAGATGTTGTTCTTGTGATCCAGATGCTCTACTTGTGTTCCAGATGTTGTTCTTGTGATCCAGATGTTGTTCTTGTGTTCCAGATGTTGTTTTTGTGTTCCAGATGTTGTTCTTGTGATCCAGATGTTGTACTTGTGTTCCAGATGTTGTTCTTGTGTTCCAGATGTTGTTCTTGTGATCCAGATGCTCTACTTGTGTTCCAGATGTTGTTCTTGTGATCCAGATGTTGTTCTTGTGTTCAAGATGTTGTTCTTTTGTTCCAGATGTTGTTCTTGTGTTCCAGATGTTGTTCTTGTGATCCAGATCCTCTACTTGTGTTCCAGATGTTGTTCTTGTGTTCCAGATGTTGTACTAGTGTTCCAGATGTTGTACTTGTGTTCCAGATGCTCTACTTGTGTTCCAGATGTTGTTCTTGTGATCCAGATGTTGTTCTTGTGTTCCAGATGTTGTTCTTGTGTTCCAGATGTTGTTCTTGTGATCCAGATGTTGTACTTGTGTTCCAGATGTTGTTCTTGTGTTGCAGATGTTGTTCTTGTGTTCCAGATGTTGTTCTTTTGTTCCAGATGTTGTTCTTGTGTTCCAGATGTTGTACTTGTGTTCCAGATGTTGTTCTTGTGTTCCAGATGTTGTTCTTGTGATCCAGATGCTCTACTTGTGTTCCAGATGTTGTTCTTGTGTTCCAGATGTTCTACTTGTGTTCCAGATGTTGTTCTTGTGTTCCAGATGTTGTACTTGTGTTCCAGATGTTGTACTAGTGTTCCAGATGTTGTACTTGTGTTCCAGATGTTCTACTTGTGTTCCAGATGTTGTTCTTGTGATCCAGATGTTGTTCTTGTGTTCCAGATGTTGTTCTTTTGTTCCAGATGTTGTTCTTGTGTTCCAGATGTTGTACTTGTGTTCCAGATGTTGTTCTTGTGTTCCAGATGTTGTTCTTGTGATCCAGATGCTCTACTTGTGTTCCAGATGTTGTTCTTGTGTTCCAGATGTTCTACTTGTGTTCCAGATGTTGTACTAGTGTTCCAGATGTTGTACTTGTGTTCCAGATGTTGTACTAGTGTTCCAGATGTTGTACTTGTGTTCCAGATGTTGTTCTTGTGTTCCAGATGTTGTACTAGTGTTCCAGATGTTGTACTTGTGTTCCAGATGTTGTACTTGTGTTCCAGATGTTCTACTTGTGTTCCAGATGTTGTTCTTGTGTACTAACTCTCTACTCTGAGTCCATCAGTGTGTTCTCTCTGTCAGTACAGAACCATCAGAACACTACCAGTTCCAGGATGAATCACTCAGAACGCTCCAAAGAAGAAGTGTGAAACACTTTCACCCTAAACGGTCGCCATCTTGGCTCCGTAGAGGAAGGGGCGGGGCCACCGCCATAAAGGATTTTCAAATTAAAAGCGTGTGATGAAGCTGCAGCTGTTCCTGAATACAACATGTTTCTTCTCTGCTGCTGGACAGAAGAATCAGTGTGTTTATTGAGTGTTAAACAGAGGACACAAAAACATGTTGATTTCTGGGTAAAATAATTGAAGCTGCAGATATTTTGGAGGCTGATGTGGTCACATGATGATGTCATTTCCTGTCAGTTTGAAACAACGCTACTCTGTCAAAACTCCTGCACCACACAGTAAGAGTCCTGCCATAGAAGAGCAGTATTAGTTAGTGTACCGAGGGAAGTCTGTCATCTGGAACACGGCATCGTATTCTGTGTGGCTGAAGTCACTCGGTCTCAGTGGACGCCTGAAAATGTCCGTTTTCCGTCTCGAACGCTGACCTTCAGGCCTCCTACGTGCTACGGAGGCTTACTGGGCTAATCCTGTGCACAGAGGTGTAAGCTGCTGTTCTGAAAAACACGCTACTCAACACCCCTCTCAAATCCCTGCTCAACACAGAGAGTGTTTGATGAGTCCTTCAGGGCTCTCCGAGGGGGCGGGTGGGGGTGTGCAGTGATTAATCAGATTGTGCGGTAGTAAGAGTTGTAGAATTCCTGCGCGGCTCGACTTGAAGTGAAGTGTGCCCCCCCGGCCCGTTGGGAATTGGAGGATTTAGAGGCACACTGGAGCTCCATTTGTCTCCGAGCAGCCCGGAGTCACGCAGAGTTCAGACAGCAGAGCACTCAGCAATTAAAAGAGGGGTTAACATGTTTTAAATTAAAAGAGGGGTTAACATGTTTTATCTCCCTAATGGGATAACATACAATATTTACGTTTGCTCATTGATTCATGGAGAGTTTCTCTCTTTTTTTTCCGGGGTACCTCCAGGCCTTCTGGAGGGGCGTCACTCTGAGGAGGAGGCTCGCATCTGCTCTCGCTGCCGTCACACACACCGACGCCGGAGAGGACGACACCTTGGAGGAGGTGGACGTGGATGAATTTGTCTTTGATGAGGTATGCACACAAGTTCCTGTTTTTTCACCTTCTTGGGTCAGTAA
The DNA here is from genome assembly GCF_022577435.1 of Embiotoca jacksoni. NCBI lineage: Eukaryota > Metazoa > Chordata > Actinopteri > Embiotocidae > Embiotoca > Embiotoca jacksoni. The sequence continues at coordinate 1,236,360 of NW_027185381.1, read as the reverse complement.
CCCCCCCCCCCCCCTCCCACACACACCCCCATCAGAGGCACAAACCTGTGCATGTGCCAAAATACACAGGTTTACACAAATACAGAAGAAGTATACAAAGAATAATGCACATATTTTTAAACTCACATTCACAAACTTGAGTTGTCATTTAAAACCAGTCAACACTGAATAACCTTCAATATCAGGTTTTATAATCACTTTATACTGTATAATATATTGTATGTCAGTTGGTCTAAATGACCTACTTTTGGGTCACAGGGACATTTTTAGTGAGTGGCAAAAAAGCCAAACTTATATTTTGGAGTTTGCAGAACTTCTGCGCTTTTATTTTGAAGAGCATGCTATTCCATTATGATGCAGTAGTTGTTTGCTGCCAGATAATGACGTCACATCAGTATTGAGCTCCCATTCGAGCATTTGTGAACGATTCAGGATTGGATAAATCTGCCTTTTTTCATGTTTCAAAGTTCACACACCCGCATTTTCACATAAATGTCTTTTTTTTATTTCTGAGCTTTTAAGCATATTTGCATTTTTGTTTGTTGTCATGTTTGTGCAAAAAGATATCATACACCATTTGTTGTTGCACAAAACTTACAAGATTTTGTGTCACGACTGAGCAACTCAGGAAAAACTCAGGGTCGATCAGTGATACTGCTGTATGTATGTATAGAACATTATCTATTATATATTATATCGATTAATATATATGTGTTTGACTCTGAGGAAGCTTTCTTTGCTGTTACGGTCCACAGATGCACATATTAAAAGTCCTATATTTTACACAGGCGGCGCTGGAGAAGCGCTGGACGGCGACGCTCTGTGAGGACTCACCTCCCAGACGTCGGCCTGTGACGGAGGTGAAGTCCCAGAATATCACCAGATATTCTCCAGACCTGGTGGGCTGTCGTCATAGTGAAAGTGGACATGACATTTTTGGATTTACCAGTTTATGTCTTGTCAACAAAGAGTTATTTTCTTGCTGTGTCCCTTTCTGAGCTCACTCATCGCCCCCTCCAGGATTTTCCCCTCCCCCCTCCAATTGATCTTTAAATTTATTCCCTGGAAAAACAAGATTACTTCCTGGAGGGCTGAGGGTTGCTCAGCACCAGCAGATGTCATTTTTCACGCCGGCGGGACCGTCGTCCTGTTTCTTTTCCTTCGTTTACCTCTCGTTGGATCTTTTCTTTGGAGCGTGCTCAGCGCTGTACATCATGGTAGCCGGCTCAGGCCAGCTGATGTGGTGCAGCTGCTGGCGTGGCCGGCCTCGATGTGTTGACACGGAGGTGCACATCAAAGGCGGGGATGAACAATTTAGCGCTTGGACAAAGAGAAACGGGAACCTGGAGAGCAGTTAAGCTGTTCGTTTGACTTACAGATGAGCATTCCTCCAGTGTGAAAACTCACTTTAGTTAAAGGTGTCGGCCAAATACCTAAAATGAAAATAGGCACTTGAGTTAAATGTGACTGGATATCATTGTGTACATTATATTTCATATTCCCTGAGGTCTTCAGATGACTCGTATGTTCTCGAGATGGAGCTTCAACTTTTCTTCCATTTAAAGCTCCAGCATCACGGCAGATAAAGACAATAGTGTTTCTTAAAAGCAAGCTATTAAAGATCTAGTTGAATACAATGATAGTTGTAAATTACCGCTGACAATGATTCATACTGTGTGTGTATTTCAGCCTCCTGGACGCTCTCTTCATTCCTCCCAGGACAAACTCCCACCACCGCTGCCACGGAGCCCAAAGCAGGCCTGGATGGAGGAGCAACACGAGGCCTCGGCTGCACACAGAGTTTCACCACAGAGTCCCAACAGGTAGAAAAACACGTCTTCATCTGCTTCATGTGGTTTACATAATAATTTGAGTACATTAGAAACAGAGAAAAAACATATTCAAGTAGTCACAGTTGTAAAACAGTGTTCATTGGTATGTTTTTTTTTTTGTGCGTTCACACTGTCAGTACAGAAACATGCAGTGCACCACAAGTACCAGGACGATGCACTCAGAACAGTCGCCATCTTGGCTACGTAGTGGAAGGGGCGGGGTCAAAAATAATTTTCAAATTGAAGTGTCTGAGGAAGCTGAAGTGTTTCTTCTCTGCTGCTGGACAGAAGAATCAGAGTGTTTATTGAGTGTTAAACAGAGGACACAAAAACACGTTGATTTCTGGGTAAAATAATTAAAGCTGCAGATGTTTTGGAGGGTGTACTACATAGTGAGAGTCCTGACATGGAAGAGCACTATTTGTTAGTGTGCTGAGGGAAGTCTATCATCTGGAACACAACATGATTCTGCCTCTAACAGAAGCCCAAAGAGATGTAAGAGTTTAATGAATGTGCTGCCAGCTTCGCCTCACTGGGCTCCTCATCTTCTCACTTGTGATATATTTTACCAACTGGTAATTCTGATTTGCATGAAGTAGTATTTTGTTGTTTGGTGTTTTTTAATTACCCTGAAAACCGACCCACAGGAGCGTTTTCCAAATTAGATTTAGATCTCAAGTTAACACTTCCATTAAGTTTTTTGTCGTCATGACAACAATAAACATTATGAAATTTACCTTCTCTGTCACAGCAGTTTCTTGTTGTTTGTCGCTGAACTGTAAAACGTAACTGTGGGTCAAACACGTACTGAGCTGCTTGCACTAAAGGCGTGAAATATAACATCAAATATCACGCAGTCAGATAATATTAAAGCACAAAACAGTTATGTTGAAATGATGTCCATATTTAATATACTTGCATTATGATTGGATCAACAACATTCAGTTTAGGTGATGTAGCCTTTAGCCATCAGTAAGTGGGTTCAGGAGGAGACTATTAGAAAGAATATGACACAATAAGAAGCTTTCTGTGCTGATCTCCTTGATGTCGTGCTAATATCATTTCTGCTGTATAAATATAATTGTGTATAAATTTGTTTAGTGGCATTTTAAATTAAACAGTATTTTTAAGAACAATAATCTCTTAATGTTTTCAGGGGTAAATCTGCTGCTTCGACCTCAGTGCTCAGCCGTCTCTCTGAGAGGTCAGAGAAGATCCTGGAAGAATGGTAAACCGTCTCATCCTGCATGTTGTCTTCCTGATGACCTTTTATGTGTTCTTATTTTATCAAATGGGGTTTTCTGCCTGACATTAGTTTCCCTGTCGTCTGCAGGGGCTTCACAGACAGCCACACAGCTCTCCTGATGCTGAGGAGAGCTCAGAAGATGAAGTCAAAGAAACAGCAGAAGGAGAAACATAGAGGTGAGTGTGTTCAGACCAGCAGTGATGTCATCAACCATCAGTGATGTCATCAACCATCAGTGATGTCATCATTGGTTTGTGAACGTTATGAATCCTCCAGTTCAGATTCTGTCCGTCACCATCTTGCTCGTTCGGAGCGGTTTGGAGCAGGAAGTGACCATATTTGGACGAGCTGGGGGAGGAGTCAGCGGTGGATCTGACCAATAGCTGTAACCTGACTGCACCACAGGCCTGTCAATCAAACAGACACGCCCCCAAAAACAGGTCTTCTTGAATCTTCTTTTCTAATGAATGAGGGATTATTTTCAGATGGACCTCCAGAAAACTAATAAGAAGGAGTGACTTTAGCTAACAACACCGAGATAACTGATGGACACATTTTATTCACTTTGGATTTGATGAGAGAAGTTGAATGGGAGTCTATGGAGCCGGAGGCTTTTTGGAGCCGACCTCTAGTGGCACTCGCTGGTATTGCAGCTGAACACACTTCTGGATCAGAACCATTTTACAGACCTGAAGTTACAAACTCTTTTATAAACAGTCTGTGTTAGTGACTGAGATAGTTAGCTTCATACAAGCTTTTTTCTGTTTTGTGTGTGTAAATGTTTTTTTTAGGTTTAACAGAATAATTTTCATGTGATGTTAGTAAAATTCTACATAAAATATAACGATCATCAAGGCAGATCAGAAGCTTTCATGGTTTTCTCCTTAAATCCACATAAAAACAATCAATGCTTCCTTTGTTCAACACCTGACCTCATGTTTCTCGATGTTCATCACAATATGGAGAGAAGTGCCGTTCGGAAATAAATCCATTTTCTCAAAGGGAAACAAGTCCACACTCATTTTTGCCTCTTTTCATTCTCATCTTTTATTCCTTCGACCGTTCTCCAGCAGCGGCGGCGGACCTTTCCACCTCATGTACGTTAACGAGCCATAACAGACAGCAGAAGCCAGCGCCTGTCGCCTCTCATTGGGCCGTATGTGAAAGCCAGCAGAGGAAATAACGATCGCCAACAAACCTCTCGTCAAGTCTTTCATCCCCTTTCATTGTGGTGGTTGAGTGTAGCTGCAGAGGAAGGTGACCTCACCTCTGGAACCAGTAGGCCTGCCTCGGCTATCACGCCACAGTCACAGTCACGTAGAGGGAGGCCGCTCTTTGATCAGTGCTCTTGTCATGTCGCTGCACCGACACACAGGTCTATGTCGACTCTAACTCCTCATGGCATCTGCCTCAGTGGAACCAGAGCGCCGCTCTAATACTTTCCGAATGTTGGATCCTGGTTTTTCTGCTTCTGGTTTTGGGCCTGCCTTGTCCTCCTCTGACCCTCTCTGTGTTTCCTCCCACAGATCCCTCCGTCCGGCTCGCCTCCTTCAGAAACTGCAGTGACCAGCCGGGTCCACCGGAGGCACCAAACAGGCCGGCACGACACGACAGAAATCATGTAAAAGGTAGGACACACAACGTGTTTCCGTCACGTTGTTTTTTTTTTTTTTTACACCTGAAGATCTCTGCCTGCTCTTCTTTTATTGTTTTGTGCCTGCTGAGATGACCAATACAGAAAGCAGGAAAAATTTACACTGACACCGACCGCATTCATTTGCTACTATCTGTTATTAAAAATGCCTTTTCTTTCTCTATCAAATTTAAATTTGGAGGCTTCATCCACACAAATACATTTTCGTATTTAAAAGCACCACTTTTGAAACTCATCTACACCAATTATCCACGGCATCAACTCGACTTTGGCGGCTTGCCTACTCAAATATAATCACTCAGTTTCAACTTGGGTAAATCTCACATCAGAACGCCTTATTAACTCTTATCAAAAAGGTTTTTGGCCACACAAGTGGCTGAGTTGCACACGCAGCACAACCAGCTAGCATATACCGGTAGCATGTGAGGTGTGTGGAGAACATGTGTGAACTGTAGTGTCTACTATAACACTCTCCCCCTCTAAACTGCATGGAAATGAAAGATTTCCACAGTAATCTGCAGTGCAATTTTCTTTTTCTTAAAATGGATTTCATAAAATTGTTTTATAAAAAAAGTATGATTCAGGAACTGATATCAAAGTCAAGGTATGTGTATTAAAAGTTTTTGACAGATGTCCAGCCCGACTGGCCCGGTGCCCCGAGGTGCAGAGATGATTTGGCATCGTGACACACACACACACACACACACACACACACACACACACACACACACACACACACACACACACACACACACACACACAGCCAGACTTAAAAGGGAGGGAGGCGAGGGTGGGGTAGAGTCTGCTTTTATCATGAAGGCCTGTCTCCATCTTCCCTCTGCACCCCATCCTCCACCCCCTACACCACTCTCCAGCCTCCACCCTCCACCCCCTACACCACTCTCCACCCTCCACCCCCCACCCTCCACACCACTCTCCACCCTCCACCCCCCACCCTCCACACCACTCTCCAGCCTCCACCCTCCACCCCCCACACCACTCTCCAGCCTCCACCCTACACCCCCTACACCACTCTCCACCCTCCACCCCCCACCCTCCACACCACTCTCCACCCTCCACCCCCCACCCTCCACACCACTGTCCACCCTCCACCCCCCACCCTCCACACCACTCTCCAGCCTCCACCCTCCACCCCCCACACCACTCTCCAGCCTCCACCCTCCACTCCCCACACCACTCTCCAGCCTCCACCCTCCACCCCCCACACCACTCTCCAGCCTCCACCCTCCACCCCCTACACCACTCTCCACCCTCCACCCCCCACCCTCCACACCACTCTCCACCCTCCACCCCCACCCTCCACACCACTCTCCAGCCTCCACCCTCCACCCCCTACACCACTCTCCAGCCTCCACCCTCCACCCCCTACACCACTCTCCACCCTCCACCCCCCACCCTCCACACCACTCTCCACCCTCCACCCCCCACCCTCCACACCACTCTCCAGCCTCCACCCTCCACCCCCCACACCACTCTCCAGCCTCCACCCTCCACCCCCCCTGGGGTCAAGGCCTCGTGACCGGAGAGCGCCACGCTCGCGGTCATCCAGCAGTCAGAGACGCTGGAACAACAGCAACAGGCAGTGAGGTGACTGGTCAGCAGAGTAGCTCTTCATTATCTGTTGAGAAATACAGTCTGTGTGTTTGTCCTGTTACAGTTTCAGAAAAATAGAACGACCTTAAAGTCTTTGGATGTAACTGTTTGTTTGTTTGTTTGTTTGTTTGTTTGTTTGTTTGTTTGTCACCTTTAATTGCCGCAGAGTCAAAAATAAAATCTGAAAATAATCCTTCATTCATTAGAAAAGAAGATTCAAGAAGACCTGTTTTTGGGGGCGTGTCTGTTTGATTGACAGGTCTGTGGTGCAGTCAGGTTACAGCTATCGGTGGGCGGGACGTAGTATCGTCAGGTTTCCGATCAGATTGGTCAGATCCACCGCTGGCTCCTCCCCCAGCTCGTCCAAATATGGTCACTTCCTGCTCCAAACCGCTCCGAACTATCAAAGATGGTGACGGACAGAATCTGAACTGGAGGATTCATAACGTTCACAAACCAACGATGACATCACTGATGGTTAATGACATCACTGATGGATGATGACATCACTGATGGTTGCTGAGAACTTATTTGTCACGAGTGTCTCTGTCACAACATCATCATGTTATCTCGTGTGGATCTAAATTGCAACTTTCCAGTCACGTCTGCTGTAGATAAACTCTCAGCCAGCTGGCAGTCCAGGATCGGTTCTGTCCAAAAGACCTCTTACATTACAACAATACTTCCAGCCCTGTTTTTTCCCCCCAGTATCCTCATCTCCCCCTTCCCCCCTCCCACCTCGTCTTCATAATTGATCAGATAGGAATTAGATGACAGCGCCATCAGCTGATGCAGTAACAGAGGATCTCTGGTCAGGATGTCATCCTTCCTCCTGCTTTGTTCTCCGTCAGTCTCATTGTGATCTGAGTTGGATCCTGTAAACTGTGGAACTCGACCCGGTTTGATTCTGGAGACGACGACGACTCCCGCTGAGTTTTTACAGGATCACAGTGAGGCTATGATGCTGTGATCCCGGGTCTGTAAACGGGCCTAACCTTTCCTGGTGCTGACCCCGGGAAGGCACCCCCTCCTCCGGATCCATCCTCGGTGCCCGGGGCCTAGCCAGCCCAGCCTGGCCCGGCCCGGCCCGGCCCAGCCAGCGCTCCCTGACAGGGGCTAACGTTTCAAGCTCTGAGTCAAACCCCTTCTGGAGGTGATTAACCCCAAACCATGACAGATTCTTTCCAAGATATCCGACGCGGCGTGTTTATTTTATCCGGCTCTTTGTGTGGATGTGCTGGACATGAGTAACCCACTGGAAATGGGTATCAGCTTACAGAGAGGGAGGGAGAGGAGAGGAGAGGAGAGGAGAGGAGAGGAGAGGAGAGGAGAGGAGGGGAGAGGAGAGGAGAGGGGAGGGGAGGGGAGGGGAGAGGAGAGGAGGGGAGAGGAGAGGAGAGGAGAGGAGAGGAGAGTACTGCAGAAATGTTTTTAACGTCAACAAAAATGTTGGATGATTTGTATTCTGGAGGATCTGAGTGCTGCACATGTTGGAGATGTTGACTGGAGCGCTTCTTCACTTTTCACTTTGTGTGTGTGTGTGTGTGTGTGTGTGTGTGTGTGTGAAGGCGTTGGCCTTCACACACACACACACACACACACACACACGCTCTTCCAGCCCCACCAGACATCCGTCCTCACGTCACACACACGCTGATATATATATATATATATATATATATATATATATATATATATATCTTTCAGCCTGGAGCCGCGGCCTCCTTTGCACTTAACTCAATTTCACACTTCAAGTCACCAACAAAGTCCAACTGAAACACAACCGCTTTGTTTATCGCCGCTCTTCCAAAACAACTTAACGGTGGAGCGTTTAACCCGCGTTGGTCCGCGTCCAGTTTCTACCAGTTATCTCCGAGCTTCTATTTACGTCAGCTCTCTTTTTATGAAACAGAGGAAACACAGTCTGAGTCACCGGCTGAGAAATCTCTTTTTACCTACGCCATGAAAACAGCTTTCTTAAAACGCTTTCCATGACTTTCCAACAAAATGGCACAAAAACAGAATACGAAAAAAAGTCAGACTGTTTTTAAGTCTGAGTTTCATGTTCTTCAGGAGCAGATAGAAAGCCAAGATGGAAGTTTGTCAAGTTTAAATTTCTTCCTGGACAATCTGACACTTTTTATTTTTCATGCCATTTGAACTAGTTTTATTTTATGATGACCTTCTTTTTCTTTTTCTTTTTCTTCTTAAAGCAGGAATGTTCTATACAGTTAATAAAGGTAAAGACCTATTAGCAGTTTTATTTCTGTAATGTAAACAAACCAAAACCAACCAACATCTTTGGAAGTGACAACATTTTACATTCTGCTTCAAACTCAACTTTTAAGGTTTGAATGAGACAATCTGATGATCTCGTCAACGTATGAACGTTTTCAACAAGAGATTTTTTTTTTTTATCTAAGTGTTCATCATCACCTGCTTTTATAAAATCTATTCCATCTCACGCTTTCTTTTAAATGTGGATGCAGGACGAATTTGATCGAAGCTTCCTGAGATCTTAAAATGTGTCTCTTTAAACATGTTTGTTTGTTGTAATCACACATGCTCAGATTTATTATTCGGACACTTCTGCTCTGTTTCACCTGAAAACGAGGTTTAGATCATCTTCTTAAACTTGTTTCAGAGCTGCTTGTTGATCGTTTACTCTCCTGTTGTCCGTCCACTTGATTTTTTTTGTCCCCTCGGAGGACAGATGTGTCCCGTCAGGTGAAGCTCACTTGTTCATGGCAGTGTTTATTTCCTGGTTGGATCTGCTCTGGTTCTGACCCGTTGCTCGACCCACTCAAGTGCAACCTCGTCTCGCCTTCATCTCTTATTTGCTTCAGGCCAAAATCCCCCCCCCCACCAGCAGAGACCAGATCACTTAATGTGCTTAAGAGCCCACTTTAACAGGCGTGACTCCTCTTGCCCCCCCCCCCCCCCCCCCCCCCCCCCGCCCCATGTCCTGGAGGAGCACCGGAGGGGATTCAGGAGGTTGGAGGAGGTCAGGAGGAGCTTTAGTTGGGGGTTCAGAGGAGAAGAGGAAGAGGGGAAGTGTAACCAGGCTGCTGGAGTTTCACTGCGATGCATTTTAAATTCATCATCAGTCTTCTGATCTGAACCTTTAAGAACCTGTGAAATAAAAAGCAGGTTTAGAAAGAGCAGCACAAACTGTTCTTCTGAAGAGATGTGATAAACTCAGAAATGTTCTCGACTAAAACCTCCGTCTGATCCGCCTCTTTCTCCGTGTCATGCCACTTCCTGTCCCGTGGGGGGTGAAACATCCATCACTTGACGTTTTTAGTGGAGCCTTCTTCTCAATGAACCCATGAAAACTGTAAAAGCTCCTCTCTTCTTTTTACAGCTCAGCAAAAGCAAGCAAATGGCTTAAATAAATGTGTCATTAGTTCCAGCGCCGGCCGTCAGAGTTCATTATCAGTTTACACCCGTCTGCTGTCGCCTCAGCGCAAATGTTTGCTCTGAATTTACGACCTTATTATGGGATTTCAGACAAACTCGTAAATCAGCAGCTGTCCAGGTTCCTCTCTGTAACAAACTTTGGGAAAGAACCACAACCTCTATCAATCGTTAGGAAACAAGAGGCTCTCCTGTTGCATCTCTGAAAATCATCCAAACAAACACAGAAACACTTCGACCCGGTGAGAAGAAACCAGGCCGGTGAATTCACCTGCAGCATGTCCGACTTCTGCAGATCAGCTGTTTTCCTGTTGATCATCATCAGCTCCTTTCTTTGTCGCTGCTGTCATCCAGTTTATTATTTAACCTGCAACAGGAGTAAAACACCGACCTGTGATGTTTATTGGATGTTTTCTGTCGATGGCAGTCGGTGAGGCCGAGCTGGGCTGTCAGAGGACGGAGCAGGTGGAGCAAGAAGCTGAGCAGCGCCTGCACACCCGGGCTGAGAGGCCCTCAGACAGGTGAGCTCATCAGGTGGTCACCTGACCTCATGTGTTTTCTAACTTACCTCTGATGCACATAGTTTTATGACCACCTGCGCAGGTTTTTTATATAAATATGTCTGTGATTTTACAGCCAGGTCACTGCATTGTTTTTGAAGGACAGTTTGCAATGAATTAAAAGTAATAATTTTAAATCCATGAACACCACAAAGTCACTTCGACTGAATCACAGTTGTTGCAGAAATCTCAGATTGATATTTTAAAAGTGGAACAACTAAAGCCAAAACTTTGTATTATTATTTGGAGGGTGAAGAATGAAACTAATTTGTATTTCCAGCAGTATAACCACTGTATGTCTGTAACAGAGTGTGTAGTCCTGTGCCCGCCCTCCTCCCACCACCACCACCACCACACCTAAACAAATAGACATTATCATCCATGTCATCTGTATTTATTTTATTTAATGTCACAGTGAATTGTGCGGAGTTGGAAAAGGGGAACTCTGGTCTGAAACACTAACAGCCTGTTTATCTTCTCCTCAGCGGACGTTTCTTACCGGAGATGAAGCCGTCGGTTCTGTGCGGCAGAGTGCAGCTCGTGGTGAGTCCCTGGTCCCTAGTCTCCAGTCTCTGGTCTCTAGTCCCTGCTCCCTAGTCTCTAGTCTTTAGTCCCTGCTCCCTAGTCGCTAGTCTTTAGTCCCTGCTCCCTAGTCTCTAGTGTCTAGTCTCTAGTGTCTAGTCTCTGGTCCCTAGTCTCTAGTCTCTGGTCCCTAGTCTCTAGTCTCTGGTCCCTAGTCTCTAGTCCCTAGTCTCTAGTCTCTGGTCTCTAGTCTCTGGTCCCTAGTCTCTGGTCCCTAGTCTCTAGTCTCTGGTCCCTAGTCTCTAGTCTCTGGTCCCTAGTCTCTAGTCTCTAGTCTCTGGTCCCTAGTCTCTAGTCTCTGGTCTCTAGTCTCTGGTCCCTAGTCTCTGGTCCCTAGTCTCTAGTCTCTGGTCCCTAGTCTCTAGTCTCTAGTCTCTGGTCCCTAGTCTCTAGTCTCTAGTCTCTAGTTCCTAGTCTCTAGTCTCTAGTCTCTGGTCTCTAGTCTCTGGTCCCTAGTCTCTAGTCTCTAGTCTCTGGTCCCTAGTCTCTAGTCTCTAGTCTCTAGTCCCTAGTCTCTAGTCTCTGGTCCCTAGTCTCTAGTCTCTAGTCTCTAGTCCCTAGTCTCTAGTCTCTAGTCTCTGGTCTCTAGTCTCTGGTCCCTAGTCTCTAGTCTCTAGTCTCTAGTCCCTAGTCTCTAGTCTCTAGTCTCTGGTCTCTAGTCTCTGGTCCCTAGTCTCTAGTCTCTAGTCCCTGGTCCCTGGTCCCTAGTCTCTAGTCTCTAGTCTCTAGTCTCTGGTCTCTAGTCTCTGGTCCCTAGTCTCTAGTCTCTGGTCCCTAGTCTCTAGTCTCTAGTCCCTAGTCTCTAGTCTCTAGTCTCTGGTCTCTAGTCTCTGGTCCCTAGTCTCTAGTCTCTAGTCCCTGGTCCCTGGTCCCTAGTCTCTAGTCTCTAGTCTCTAGTCTCTAGTCTCTAGTCCCTGGTCCCTAGTCTCTAGTCTCTAGTCTCTAGTCTCTGGTCTCTAGTCTCTGGTCCCTAGTCTCTAGTCTCTGGTCCCTAGTCTCTAGTCTCTAGTCCCTAGTCTCTAGTCTCTAGTCTCTGGTCTCTAGTCTCTGGTCCCTAGTCTCTAGTCTCTAGTCCCTGGTCCCTGGTCCCTGGTCCCTAGTCTCTAGTCTCTAGTCTCTAGTCCCTGGTCCCTGGTCCCTAGTCTCTAGTCTCTAGTCTCTAGTCCCTGGTCCCTGGTCCCTGGTACTTCACCTCATGCAACAGTGACTTCAATCCCTTCAGGGGGGTAGTTGCATGTATGTGAAGGTATTTACATTGAGTCCCGCCCTGTGTTTCCTCCTGGAGCCGGTCTCATCAAGGAGGGGTGTGTGTGTGTGTGTGTGTGTGTGTGTGGGGGGGGGGGGGGGTTCAGCTCCACAGTGACATTTTCAATCGGATCAACCGGCTGCAATTTCTTCATTTCACTCACAGAACCTCGCGTGTCACTCCGGAGCAGTTTGCTACGACGCTGATGCTCCGGAGGTCTTTGAAGTCGGTAACCGGCGGTTATGGAGCAGTTTGAGTTATGACCCCCCCCCCCCCCCACCCCACCCCGCCCGGCTTATCCCCCTCTCCCGCCCCCCCAGATATGTGAGATGTGAGGACTGCAGAGCTGCAGACTGCTTGTGTTAGGCGTGTTGTTTATGTGTGTGCTTCTGTGTGTGTTTGTGTTGCGTGCAGGTCGACCCGGCGTACACAGACCGTCGACATCACCGCGGTGCATCATGGGCCGGCAGCCGTTCTGCTGCCCCAGCCGGGCAGAAACTCCTCGGCTCGTTCAAGTGAGTGTTTCTGAACTTCACGGACATTTTTCGATGCAAAATCTTCCTGTTATGAAGAATTATTAACTGGTCTGTTAGAAATTTAAAGTGTCATGAAATCCAGCCTCAAATATTCCTCTGAAATGAATCATTGTCTGAGGTTTTTAACCTGGTAACCCTGAGAAATTCTGTTGGAGACATTTATCAACTCTTCTTCATTTAGAGAGTTTCACTAATTACCTGAAATTATTTTTCACACACACACACACACACACACACACACACACACACACACACACACACACACACACACACACACACACACACACACACACACACATATCCAGTATATATTATATGAATGTAATAATCATTGTGCGCTTTATTAAACTCAGACAAGCCGATCTTGTTTTTGACAAAATTGGACTCAAACAGAACATTTACACTAAAATGAAAGAAATTTGACTTGTTCTGTAGAAAACTGGGCTAAACTGGCACATCAGGATCTCCTTCTGTGTCGTTGTAAATGGAATTATTACTGAACAGACACGAGCCAGATTCAAAGCGTGTATTATTTGTGCGTGCACATGAACCTTCACTGCATGTGTGTACAGACGTGTTTAAGCTGACGTACCTTTGGGTCTCGGGTCACACAGAGCCAGAGGGATGAAGGCCGCTGCTTATCCAGCCTACAGCTGAGTCCGGCGGTCGGCTGCTCCGATCGAGGGGGGGTGGGGGGGGTCACGAGGTCGGGCCGGGGACAGGGTGCCGTGAATTTCTCCTCTGACAGGAAACGGGCAAAAAAAAGAGTCGTTCCTTTCAGTGAAGAATGACTCTTCTGTCAGGAAGCTCAGGAGGTTTCTCAGTGACAAAGATGCTACTGACAGCAGATGACCACATTAAAGACGTGAAGGGGCGCCCTGTCCCGGTAACCAACATAATTGGATTCCGGTGATGGTTTGAGAATGATGTCCACGAGGTGCAGCAGCAGCAGCAGCAGCAGCAGCGTCTTCTTCAGCAGGAGGACTGTTGTTCTCCTCAGGAGCTCCTCACACAGAAAAGACTCTTTGTCCACACCGATGAAAACACCACTTATCCAAATGGTCTGGCACAAATTGGAATATGGATGTATGTGTAAGACAAGAGCATTTTTCAAAAAGCCAATTAGATATTTCATAAACTTGGAGAGGGCATCTAACGGCCACCGAACCTCCGACCAGAGGGAAGAGTGGTCCAGGGAAATAAAAACGCAGCTTCTTCCATGTGAGTCTTCAGATTGATTGGACATGAATCAGTGAAGGAGTCTTTCAGTAAAAAGCTGCTCAGCGTTTCTCCCCTGAAGTGGCAGACGTGCATCAAAGTGCAGCTTTAAAGTTGGAGGGTTCACTTAGTGCAGTGGACATAAATACTGTCCAACCTGCTGCAACGTGATCCTCACCGCTCGCTGGGACGCGACCCTAAAACGCCGCTGCAGCCTCACTAAATATTTTGAGGACGTGTGCAGAGGAAAACACTGCAGCTGCATGTCTGCTGCCTGCATGATGTCCGCCATTCAACCCTGATGGGAGGAAACGATGGAAGACGATTGGTTGGTCACAGCGGTCGGTGGAGACGTGCGACCGCTCGGTTGTCTCCGTCCCCTTAATAACCACCAACATGTGCAGCATGTTCTGGGCTCTGTTTTCCATTTAGAACTCATGATTGGACAAAAAGTCTTCAATAAAGTAAAAGTCAGGCCACCAGAGTTTAAAACTACGATCACAACCCGGAGAGGAGCGGTGAGGTGTGACTGGAGAGAGGAGGGATATTCTAGACAGCTGTGCAGACAGTTGGAGTTGGGTCAGAACCGGCGGCCCCCCCCGCTGTGTGGCTCCCTGTGTGGGGCAGCCGTGGAGATCGTGCGCTCGGGCTCAACACGTGGAACGCATCATACCCGGCAGAAGCACCGCCTTTGTTGTGCATGTTTGAAAAGCTTTGTGCTGATGGCCAGGTGGAGCGGAGGGCCTCACACACAGACACACAACACACACACACACACACACACAGACACACAACACACAGACACACACACACACACACACACACACACACACACACACACACACACACACACAACACACAGACACACACACACACACACACACACACACACACACACACACACACACACACACACACACACACAACACACAGACACACACACACACACACACACACACACACACACACACACACACACACACACACAACACAGACACAGACACACACACACACACACACACACAGACACACACACAGACACACACACACACACACACACACACACACACACACACACACACACACACACACACACACACACAACCTACCTGCTCACTGCACTCATCAGGGTGATATCTAAGAAACGGTTGTGGGACCACTGACACAGTATTTCCAATCCTAAATATATTAAAGCCCCCCCACGATAAATGTTTAGTTTTATATGAGAACAATAAAGAAACAATATGAGAAGCTTTTATATTTCCTAATACGTCTTTTTACAAATGCTCAAACTCATTCCTTCAAGGTGAAAAGGGGCGTTTGACTTTGGGCAGTCGCTCCAGAAAACATTATCTTGTACGTGCAGTTATGAATTCAACTAATCTCCAATTCTTTTTGATTTCTCACAATAAAGTTACTCAATAGATTCGTACGCCCTCCAAATAAAACTAGCTTTAAAAACAAAAACAACCTCTCCGATCTCTCCTCTTATCATCACAATAAACCACATCCCAGCGGTGACGGGGTTTCTGGGTAATATGAGCTCATCATGAGAGTTAATCGTACAGTAAGTTATAAGGACTTTAAACAGCATCACAGTTGGAAGAGATGACACTTTGCTTTGAGTTAATATTGTTTAAAAAGCATTTAAAGCTCTAATTATCACAGAGGATTTCTCCTGTGTGTTTTAAACTGCAGTCACAGACTGTTTTGTAAAGTTACATCACTTTTATGTTATTTTACTTTATTTATTTTAATTTATTTTTTGTAACTTTCTTTTAAGTTCTGAAAATGAAACAAATGACAACTAAAATATGTCGAGCTATTTCTGTGCTCTGCAGTATGCTGATTATTATGGAAAGTGATTACATATGACTATTAGTTGGATTTTTTTTTTTTAAAGAAAATTAAAATTGACTTGCAATTTTTGCCAATTTCTGAAATTTTAATGCAAAAAAATTTGAACTTCAGAAATTGCATTGCGATTTCTGAGAAAAGCTGCAGCAACATTTTGCAGTTTTGATCACAACAATTAATAAAAACTACTAAATCCTGGAGAGACTTGGAGGTTTCATTAACAATCTCTGTGTTCGTCATTTGCTTGAAATCAGCTTGAAGATGCAACATGAAATAATGTCCTCCAGCATTCAACAGCTGATCCTTTGATAGATAAAATCACTGGTCAAACTAACATGATGCACCGTGCTCCAGTTTCATGGTACTAAAATGGAATTTCCATGAATTCTTTAAAAGGAAATCTAATTTTGATTTCATTCCTTCAGGTGAAAACCTATTTTATGATTTAGATTTTTTTTAATGGCCTTTGTTAACAAATACTTTAAAAATGACAAAATAATATCATGACAATTGAGTGCTTCGTATTTGAAGTCTATTGGATCGATTTCACACTGCTGTTTTGTGAATTCTGACACGTTCGTTCTCCACTTTGTTTCCAGGAAAAGAAGCTGCGTCTCCTGAACGAGTCTCATCTGCTCCCAAGAAAAAGGAGCGCATCTCCTTCCGGGACGAGGAGGTGCAGCTGAGCGGCGGCTGGGGAGGAGGCAGGAAGTGGGACAGAGCGCGCAAGTAGGACACAAACTCTTCTGCAACGGGACACCTTGTTTTCTGGAATCTAAAACGAATGTGGTCGTTGGAACAGCTCACAAGATCGGGACCTTTGTTTTGATATTAACATGTTTTCCTGCAAAATAGAACAAGTGTCACATCTTATATTACATTTTGCGCTGAACTCTCCTGCAGCTGAAAACACACACTCCCTCTTCTGAAAAATTAATTAAACCAATCGGACCTGGTCCAGCCCAAATATCTTCAGGCGGTTCCCTTATGTTCATGGAGTGGGTTCAGGTGTCACCGCCGAACCCGATCGCAGCTGACCAGCACCAGAAACACCCCAAACCGAGCCACAAACCTCCAGTCAATGACACGCTTCATATGCAAATGGAGGCAGGAAATGAGAAGCAGGACCTGTGATAGCGGCGGAGTCATGTTTCTGAGCATGCTCAGATGTTTCCTGTTGCTTTATAAATATAGTTTGGACCCATGGGAAGAGACTTTGTCCACTTCTCTCATGCTCTCCAAGAGTGGACTTTAGAAAAACCCAGAAATTGAAGTGTAATTTCTCTTTCCAGCCAACTTGAAAATGACATGATGAGCCGAGCACAAACATTGGTGTTGGAATTAGACAGCTGTTTTCTTTATTTCCAGTCGTTGGATTATCGCAACCTCATCTGTGTGTTTGAATTTGGAGAGCCGAAGACGTCCGTCCACAAACACTGTCGCTGTGCAGGCAGTGAACCTCAGGCTGAAAAGCATCCATTAATGAGCGTGAAAACAAACAGTCGGCTCCCCGGCAGGAAATGCGCGTCCGTCTGCTGACGGTCCTCCGATCTTTCACTTCCACGTGTTGTGACTGTACGCTGCAAACGCCGACGGGGGTTTCTGCCTCAGAGTGGCGCATGTCAGAGATGTGGTGGTCCGGCCCACTCGGGGGGTTGTTTTGAAATCCAAGAACTCTCTTCTCCGTCAGGGGAGACCGATGCTTTCAGCCCCCCGGGGGACACAAAGAGGCCGTCTCCACACATCACACTGGATAAATCAGAGCTTTAATGTCAACAGACAGGTGACACAGAACCTGGACGTTGATGTCTCAAAGTTCAGGACTACCAACGTTTTTAGACTGTGTTCAGCCTGCAGCCAAGATCTGATTCCTGTCACATCCAGATTGATTTTTAAATAGTCTGAACACCAAAAAAAAACATGAAATGCGATTTTTGCAATCCGTATCCAAATTACGTCACCAGCAACGCGACACACGGCGACGACGTCATTTTCAGAGGCAGAGTGACAGAATCAATGCTACCGCTAGCAGAGCTATCGGAAAGTGTCGATTATGGCGCTGTGGAAGACGACGATAACTTCACTCGACGGACAGAAGCTGAAATAAACTGTCTGCTGACACGTCCGTGTCGGCAACTTCTAGCAGCACGTACGTCGTTACCACAGCAACCCATGTAGACAGGTTGGTGACATCTCGATCAGTTTGGACCATTAACTGTTTATAAAAGTGTTTGTAGCTTCAGATCTGTAAAATGGTTCTGATCCAGAAGTGTCTTCAGCTGCAATACCAGCGAGTGCCACTAGAGGTCGGCTCCAAAAAGCCTCCAGCTCCATAGACTCCCATTCAACTTCTCTCATCAAATCCAAAGTGAATAAAATGTGTCCATCAGTTATCTCGGTGTTGTTAGCTAAAGTCACTCCTTCTTATTAGTTTTCTGGAGGTCCATCTGAAAATAATCCCTCATTCATTAGAAAAGAAGATTCAAGAAGACCTGTTTTTTTTTAAAAAAATTTTATTTGATTTTATACACTTTATTAATCCCCGAGGGGAAATTTCTTCGCTACAGCAGGGGGGCTCTCAGGGGGGAGCTGCTGCAGCAGGCTGCCACTAGCGCGGCGCCAGGTAACCTGACCTGAGGTGCATGTTTTTGGATGATGGGAGGAAGCCGGAGAACCCGGAGAGAACCCACGCAAACACAGGGAGAACATGCAAACTCCGCACAGAAAGGCCCAGGACCGGATTCAAACCCGGAACCTTTTTTGCTGTGAGGTGACAATGCTAACCACTGCACCACCGTGCTGCCCTAAACATTAATGCTTTTTTTTTTTTTTTCGGGGGGGGGGGGGGGGGGGGGCGTGTCTGTTTGATTGACAGGCCTGTGGTGCAGTCAGGTTACAGCTATCGGTGGGCGGGACGTAGCATCGTCAGGTTTCCAATCAGATAGGTCAGATCCACCACTAGCTCCTCCCCCAGCTCGTCCAAATATGGTCACTTCCTGCTCCAAACCGCTCCGAACTAGCAAAGATGGTGACGGACAGAATCTGAACTGGAGGTTTCATAACGTTCACAAACCAACGATGACATCACTGATGGATGATGACATCACTGCTGGTTGATGACATCACTGCTGGCCTGGAGACAACAAGTCCTATTTACTTGTAAATAACAGTGCGGACAGTATGTCCTAAAGATTTGAATGAATCTGTAGATAAAATGATATTATTAAACCGTCTTCCACCATGTTTTCATTATATTTGTATATTTTTGGGTTATGGGTAAATTACATGTAACCTAAGACATCCAAAACGAAACGAGCGCTCCACCACACATTAAGATAAGATGAAGAATGTCGCTGTCAGCCTGAGCTGCCCGCCAACCCGACCTCAAGTCAGCGAAGGTTGTCAGAAGCAGTCTGTCGGAGGGAGGTTCGGTGTCCGGATCTCTTCAGCGTCTTCAGATGCATCATAAAACCACAACAGAAACATTTCCAACTTTTATCTATATAAATTCATGCTGAGCAGTTTTAATGGTTCCAGTTTGTAAACAGTTTCAGGCCGTTTCTGTTTGTTTGAAAATGAATCAACCAACTTCTGAAATGTTTGTTGTGTAGTCACTGCATTTTAATGATCTTTATACAAACCAAACGTTTCATTAACATTTTCAATTATTGGAAAACGAGCTGCCTGGAAAGAAAGCTGAAATACAACAGCAGAACTTGATTTTGTTGGTCACACCGGTGCAAAAGAAAAGCTCTGCTGAGGCATTTATTATTCAGATGAACACTACATTATAATAAGACTAATAAAGTGGTTATAATTGGAGTTAAATATTTTGACTTTTGCAGAGATCTTAGAAAGTTAAATACTTACTGATAAAGAAAAATGACAGATTTATTTTTTATTTATTTCTGCCTCATAACACGAGTCGCCAGCTGCTTCAGCCAAAGTAAAGGAAAAGGAAACAGGTCTGAACTCAGGAATGTGAAACGCTCTTCTGGAAATATGAACCAATTTGGAGAGAAATTAGAAATAAACTCACACAAGCAGAAACTCTTCTGTTCAAGTCGACTCATATTCATTCTCAAAAAGGACCAACAAAGATTCTTTATAGAAGTAGACGCAGACACGCGGACTGAATATGATCACGCATGTGTTTACATTAAGAAATGTATTATTAAATGCATGTTTATTTACACGTTTGTCTTTTTAATAGCTACATTTTTACAATAAATAATAGAATGAATCAGATAAGTGGATTTTGTATTGGATGAGATTATAAAGAGGAAACTATTGAAGAGAACTGATCAGTGATTTATTTTCCTTCCACATAATTGAATAATTATTAAAAACAAGCTGCCTGCTGGTTATGAATGTGAGTTATGGATCTCTTTCCAACAACTGGAGATCACCGCGGCTTCAGTTGTTCACATCGATGTTCTGCTTTGTCCCAAATCTGTCGGGTATATTTAAAATGTTTGGAAAATAATCTGATAATCTGTTGGTTCCTCTTTCCTTTCCCTGATTGTTGCTTCATGCTCTGTTAATATCGAGTCTGTAAGACACTTCAAAGGTTGTTGTTGTATTAATATTTGCGTCAGCCTTCTGTGATAGTTGTTGGGTTCAGCCTGGTCGACCGTGCTGGCTGCTTTCCTTCTAGTTTCCTTCTAGTTTCCTTCTGCTTCCCTTCTAGTTTCCTTCTGCTTTCCTTCTAGTTTCCTTCTAGTTTCCTTCTGCTTTCCTTCTGCTTTCCTTCTAGTTTCCTTCTAGTTTCCTTCTAGTTTCCTTCTGCTTTCCTTCTGCTTTCCTTCTAGTTTCCTTCTAGTTTCCTTCTAGTTTCCTTCTTTCCTTCTAGTTTCCTTCTGGTTTCCTTCTGCTTTCCTTCTAGTTTCCTTCTAGTTTCCTTCTGCTTTCCTTCAAGTTTCCTTCTAGTTTCCTTCTAGTTTCCTTCTTTCCTTCTAGTTTCCTTCTGCTTTCCTTCTAGTTTCCTTCTAGTTTCCTTCTGCTTTCCTTCTGCTTTCCTTCTAGTTTCCTTCTAGTTTCCTTCTTTCCTTCTAGTTTCCTTCTGTTTTCCTTCTAGTTTCCTTCTAGTTTCCTTCTTTCCTTCTGCTTTCCTTCTAGTTTCCTTTTAGTTTCCTTCTGCTTTCCTTCTAGTTTCCTTCTTTCCTTCTAGTTTCCTTCTGTTTTCCTTCTAGTTTCCTTCTTTCCTTCTAGTTTCCTTCTTTCCTTCTGCTTTCCTTCTAGTTTCCTTCTTTCCTTCTGCTTTCCTTCTGGTTTCCTTCTAGTTTCCTTCTTTCCTTCTAGTTTCCTTCTGTTTTCCTTCTAGTTTCCTTCTAGTTTCCTTCTAGTTTCCTTCTTCCCTTCTGCTTTCCTTCTGCTTTCCTTCTAGTTTCCTTCTTTCCTTCTAGTTTCCTTCTTCCCTTCTGCTTTCCTTCTGCTTTCCTTCTAGTTTCCTTCTTTCCTTCTGCTTTCCTTCTGCTTTCTTTCTAGTTTCCTTCTTTCCTTCTGCTTTCCTTCTGCTTTCTTTCTAGTTTCCTTCTAGTTTCCTTCTTTCCTTCTGCTTTCCTTCTGGTTTCCTTCTAGTTTCCTTCTTTCCTTCTGCTTTCATTGGTGAGTGACCAACACGTTAACGTAAACCCAGATGACGCGGTCGATTGTCTGACTCAGAAAAAACAAAAGACAAACAAACAAGATGAAAACTAACTTTCCCTCACTGCACTTCTGCTCTATGAGCCAAATGTTGTGTAGACTCGAAGCTGCTGGGGAAAATAAACTCTCTGCTTCATGATGTCAGGTTTCATGCCCTGTGAAGTGGCATGTTTTGGCCTCTGAGGCCTCGATGCGGTGGAGTTGGACCGGTCACATCACGGCTGAATTGACCGACGATCAGCTCAGTTCAACCCTATTTTCTGTGTAATGTGGTGAAGTTGTGAGCGGCTGGCGGTGCGTGTTGAAGCTGTGGCTCACATGAGTGTTCAAGAAGGAGTCGGACTGATGGACCGAACCTCCGACTGCACACACGCACCACATATTGTGGCTGCATGGAGTCTCCAGACCACAGTGAACTTTTCACATTTTCTCCTCAGCGTGAGCTCAGTGTGGAGGTCATCTTAGACCCCCCCCCCCCCCCGCCGCTACTTAAGAGCACCTCTATTTATTTTTATTTTTCCTCCTGTGGCACCGGGCAGCCCCAGGTAACTGCCACTGACCCCGCAGCGAACCAAAGCTGTGCAGGGTGTGCGTTGCAGGTGGTGCAGCTCTGGGTGGAGGCGGGGAGGTGGAGGTGGGATTCGGTTAGTGGTAACACAACTCCTCCAATAAGAAGAAATAGAAGAAGGACTCTTCTTGAAAAACTCCCCGTGGAGTCCTGTGTGTGTGTCTGCTGGGTTCAATGAAACCCGACTGTCCTGTGAGGAGGATGTTTGGTCTTTAATTCAGGCAGAAAAAAGATCAATACCTCATTTTTAAAACCTTTAAATGTCAAACATTAACATGAATTTGATCTTTTTCTCACTATATTTTCATAAAGGATAAATTACGAGAGAAATACCTTTAAAAAGGGGAAGAGGCTTTTATACTTTGGTCACCACTGAAAACACTCCATTCACACATGCTGCCTTTTTTCTTTTGGAAAAAAAAACCAAAAAAAAAAATCCATTTTCTTGTATTTTTTCTTTTCAATTTTTTTTTACAAACATCTGACCCAAACTACGACATTTATTGACAACAACGGCTGCAGTTTGTGGACAGACATGCAGACAGACAGATTTACATTTGATAAGTCAAAATAAAGAAGTGCGCATTTTCTGACTTGATGCAGCTCCAGATATTTTCGGACTTACGGGGCATGACTGAAAAATACATCTCACTTAAAACAACTAAACAGGAAACTGCTTTTTGCCGAAATATATATTTGCTAAATTATTGTAAGTTAAAGTAGGTCGATTCCGATTTAAGTCTGAAATGTCCCTGCGCGTGTTAATTAATACAAAAAAAAAAAAAAAAAAAAAAAAAAAAAAAGTGTGGTTCAGGATACGGCCTGTAAATTAAAAAAAGAAAAAAGGGGGAACAATTATTTTCTAGTCTGTGCGCTGAACATATTGACTGTTAGCACCACTACAATTATTATAAAACAAATAAATACAGAAATCAGTTTCCATCTTCGTTTTTTTTAAATATATATTTTTAGCGTAAGTGTCTAAATATATTTGCTTCTCTCGACCAATATGTACAAATTAAATTAGTGTCACGCGCCTTTGTTTTGCAGGCCTGAAGGTTTTAACACATTAGTTTTTTTAGGGCCATAAATCAGTTTCTCTGACAGCTCACTCACTGGATCCCCATTAAAATGATATGTACATGTTTATTTCCCTGCATATTTAAAAAAATAAAAAAAAAAACAGTCCTACTTTACATTAAAGTAACTTTAAAGTAGAAAATATTTAACTGTTGATTTTATTCCTCCAGCTTCAGATTCTTCCTCAAATTAAATTCATTAACAGCAGAGACTTTCTTAAGTGTTCAAACACTCCAATTAAATCCCGTTTTCAGCTGAAACTCGGAGCTGCAGATAAATGAAGGCCTCGGTGTGTCTGTCTAAACAGGCTGTAAATCCCAGTCGGTTCTGATTGTTTCCTCGGAGTCGCTGTGGGTCTTCAGTCCAACTGCTGTTGGGTTTGGGTTCAGTTCGTGGGAGGAGTTGTTTCATATCCAGAGAGGAGGGGGGGCGGTGGGGTCGTTCAGGACCTCATTCTCTTTCGGGCTATAAAGACGTCGTGCCTTCAAGACAGCAAATTATCTCCGTCGGCGAATTATTGTATTACAGGACATCTCTGCGCTCATCGGCGCGCGACGGCGATCAGTTTCTGTTTTTATGGTGCCGTTTGATTAGAGCGCGCGCGGATTCCGGTGAAGATGATGGAGTACATGGAGGATAAGTTTGCCTTGAAGAGCCAAGCGATGAAGGCCAGCGACTACTACATGGACCAGGTCATGGAAAGCCTGGACAGCGCGCAGTACTTCACCAAGTCCTCCCCGAAATGTGTGCAGGCCTTCGGGCTGCAGAGCGGCGAGCACCGCTCCTCACCGTGCGGAGACCAAAACGGTGAGAAACCCGACTTTTAGTCACTTTTAAAGTTGAACCGCATCTGTGAAGGAAGTTAAAGAGAAAAGCTGATTTTTTTTTTTTTTTTTTTTAATGGAAATTCAACATCCAATCGTTTCTTTTCCATCTTTTTTTTTTTTTTTTAATGTATGGCTTTCAGAGCAATTTATGGCTTCATTTTGCGATTATTTAATGTTTTCGCTTTTTAATTTAAAAAAAAATAATTCTTAAAGGTAATTTAGTCTAATTTAAAATAATGAAATACTGTATTTTAGAGTTTAATGATCCAGTGAGTAGGTTATAACTGTTATTGTTATGGATTTGTCCCTTCTTGATTTTAGCCAGTTACGGTGTGCCGAAAACGGACGACGACACTTTGCACTCGGAGCTCGGCAGGTCGATGGACAGCTGTTGCACCCTGCGGGCCTCTCCGGTGACCACCGGGCCGGAGAAAAGCGACCTGGACGACATGGGAGACAAGTGCGACAGCAACGTGTCCAGCAGCAAGAAGAGGAGACACCGGACGACCTTCACCAGCGCGCAGCTGGAGGAGCTGGAGAAAGTGTTCCAGAAAACGCACTATCCAGATGTTTATGTGAGAGAACAGCTGGCCATGAGGACGGAATTAACGGAGGCCAGAGTCCAGGTAGAGATTATCACCACTTAACGTTTCACTTTTAGAAACCATAAAATAAAGAAGTGCTTTTAACAACGTAAACATGCAGGCTGGTAGACGTAAAAAAAAAAAATCTAAATTCATCTGCGTACCTCAAATTTACCACAAAAATATCTTGACTCATTCAAATTTATTTCACAAATACACGTCTATTTTTTTTTTAACTTTCACTTTTAGAAAGTTTTATTTTTACTTTAAGCTGCTGCGGTTCTTTAAAAAAAAAAAATATGTCCCAACATTTCTGCAGACTTCTATACAGACGCCATCTTTATTAAAAACCGAACTAAGCTCATTTGCTTCCATTTTGTTTGAAACATTTTGTTTCCATCAAGGTGTGGTTCCAGAACAGGAGGGCGAAGTGGAGGAAGAGAGAGCGCTACGGGCAGATCCAACAGGCCAAAACTCACTTCGCGGCAACCTACGATTTATCCGTGTTACCGAGGACCGACAGCTACACGCAGGTGAGTCGTGCTCGACGTTTTCCGAACAGTTGTGGGTTTTATTCTCGGAGCCAGAAGAACCTCTGATGGGGATGTAAAGCTCTTGTCAGCCGTTTTTTTTTGGACACAGCTCGTGCGTAATGGACACATTTCGTGCGTAACGCTCGACACAGCCTCTGATCTGCGTCCTGCTTTTCTCAGTCCTTTCTTCTAAAATATTAAATTTACAGGTCACCCCAGATTGCATAGAGCCATCACTGCCCTATTAATCACTTATTATGAAAGCCGTCCTCAGATAAGAGCCAGACACTGATTAGAGCCTCTGTGAGGTGTCACAGCTGAATTAATGACCTTATATCAGATTTCATTTCTGCTCAACATTTATCTTCCTGTTCGGACAAAGGTCAGGTACAAGATGAGGTGTGAGGAGACGCTGACTGTCAGTTGGCCCTGTGGTTTCCTATCAGACACTGAGATTAGGCCCTGAGTGTGGTGGAGAAGGAAATATGGGAGCAGCAGCTCCATTTGAATTTTGAGCTTAAAGAAGCAGCTGATGTTAAATGTAAAAACTGTTAGAATAGAGTCCCTGTTCAGGTCAGAAATCTGTTGGACTGTCTCATATTTTCCTCCCACATGTTTCTGATGGTTCCTCTGGACCCGAGCCATGCCCGCTCATACAGCTGAGCCCGATTACAGTCAGTAAACGGCCCATCCTGCTGGTAACTGTGCTGGCAGCGGCTGGTTCCGTCTCTCTGAACTCACTGGACACAAACAGCATTCTTGTGGCTTTTAAAGACTTTTTGGAGTTTCTTTGAGCTTTGGACTTTCGTTGTTGCTTTTTGGGAAAAAAAAAACTAAAGTCCTCAATGGCACACGTTGTTAAGAAACAGTGGATTGACCACGTTGAACCGCAGTTTTATGCTGCAGAAGAAGTTTATTTGACTCTCAAAGTGGACTTTTACTTTCATAAAACCACAGCTGGTTTGTGGTCGTAATTTGCAGAACTTTGGAAAAAAGGTGCAGAACAAATATCCAGTTGACTCAGTTTCTTATTTTTCTAAAGTCACAGGAATATATATATATATATATATATATATATATATATATATATATATAT
The DNA here is from genome assembly GCF_022577435.1 of Embiotoca jacksoni. Lineage (NCBI taxonomy): Eukaryota > Metazoa > Chordata > Actinopteri > Embiotocidae > Embiotoca > Embiotoca jacksoni. The sequence goes on along the minus strand of NW_027185381.1, from coordinate 1,210,264 downwards.
ATATATATATATATTAATTGAAATTACATTTATGAAGCCATTTTGGTGGATTTATTTCTTTTTAATTTAACTTTTTTAATTTCAGTGACTTCATTTTGACAAAAAAATGTAAGAAATTAATTTGTGTGTTTTTTACTTAAACTGTCTTTTCCTCTCAGTTTGATGGAAATATAAATATATGACCCGTCTCCTAGTGAATCAGAAATACTTCATCAATCCCTACAGTGAAATCTTAACGCCACACTCACTCTCGTCTGCTCCAGGATAGAAGAACAGAGGAATTAAAGACAAAACAAGATCTTAAATTTACTAAATATACAGTCAATAGCGGTATAAAATAAATACGCTGGTTAAAATAACAAATTGGTGCAAAAAATGCCAATAAAGTCATTTGAATGTGAGCCATGTTCACTGACCTGATGGTTTATATCTCCTTGATAACAGACCATCTAACTGAAGAGGCCACGTGACCTCATTATTCATTATTCATTTTAAAAATATTTAAACTCTTCCAAAATCATAAGCCGGGTGTGTTTGGATTGTCTGGATTCATTTGAACTCATTCAACCAAAATAATAAAAAGAAACAAAATTATTTTCTCAAACGACTCAGTCACACACATCACGTACAGTGTGTGTGTGTGTGTGTGTGTGTGTGTGTGTGTGTGTGTGTGTGTTTAAACTGTTTCTCACATTTCTGCCTCAGTTCATGAAAACTGTTGACAGGAAGCTGTTTATGAAAAGACAGATGTTCACTTTTCACTGCTTGTCTAAGAAATTAGCATTTCTTTCCCCCTTATTTAAATATTATATTTCTTTGACCGCTGCGTTGCACAAATCTTTGAATCCAAATTACCGTCATAGTTCTGAGAAATATTTTTGAACTTACTTTTGTTAATTTGTCTCTGAATGTGACTCATGTAGTTTCTTAGTGGTGAAGTCCGGTTGCAACAGAGGAACAGACAATTGAGGAAATATTTCTCCTAAATTAAATTTGAGATTTTCCGTGAAACATGCGGAACTTCAACATTTCTAGAAACGACATTTACACGGAGTGACAAAATGAACTCAACTTCAAAGGTCCACCTCCAAACCTTTTCCTCCAGTTCTTTGTGAATCAGACAGCTGACAGGCTGCAGGCCGGTCCGACATCATTCTGTTTATCTTCGTTTAGATGCTACGTCTCATAAAGTTGGGAACATTCTTTTATTTGCCTAATTATTAGTCCATTAAATCTATTTGTTTTAATGAATCCTGATGCTCCGCCCTCACAGATCCCCAACAACCTGTGGCCGAGCCCGTCTGCCGGCGGCTCCGTGGTCTCCTCCTGCATGCTGCCCCGAGGTTCCCCTCCATGTGTCACCTCCTACTCTCACTCCCCTCGCTCGGCCGCCGCCGCCGACCACGGGTACGTGGGCTTCCCCAATCAGCAGAACCAGTTCGGCCACGTCTCCCTGAACAACTTCTTCAGCGCCGACTCCCTCCTCACGCCGGCCGCCAACACTCACCCGGCCTTCGAGACCAAGCCGGAGTTCGAGAGGCGCTCGTCCAGCATCGCCGTGCTGCGCATGAAGGCCAAGGAGCACGCGGCCAACATCTCCTGGGCCATGTGATCACGGATCATACGTGTGTCTGGATAAAAAACTGAACGCATATTCAAAAACTGTCTGTTTGTCCCTCACAGTGAGGAGAATGAACGTCGCCGCCTGGACATTTAGATCCACATCAAACTCTGACCCAAAGTTTATCTGCTGAAAACAGGTCAATGGAACTTCTTCCAGGTTTTCTGGTAGAATCTAGTCAATAAGATCAAGCTTGGAACAAAATAATTCACTAGCCATGATTTTGTGTGACGGTCAGCAATACTGTCATTAAAAAATGTCTTTAAACGTGTAGTTTAACCAAAGAAAAACCTTCATATCAGTCAGAGAGTTTCTTTATTCCCCAGAGTCTCATCCCATCTGCTCTGACGTTGGAAGATCTGTGGAGATGAACGTTGGAAGATCAGATCTGTGGAGATGAACGTTGGAAGATCAGATCTGTGGAGATGAACGTTGGAAGATCAGACCTGTGGAGATGAACGTTGGAAGATCAGATCTGTGGAGATGAACGTTGGAAGATCAGATCTGTGGAGATGAACGTTGGAAGATCAGATCTGTGGAGATGAACGTTGGAAGATCAGATCTGTGGAGATGAACGTTGGAAGATCAGATCTGTGGAGATGAACGTTGGAAGATCAGATCTGTGGAGATGAACGTTGGAAGATCAGATCTGTGGAGATGAACGTTGGAAGATCAGATCTGTGGAGATGAACGTTGTGCAGAAGCTTTCCTTGTTCTTGTTTTTATGATGAGGTCAGCGTTTCATCAGAGTGACAGTAGAAACCAAAGACTCGGCAGGACTCGGGCCCTGTGAGGGTCCTCGTGGATCCTGAGGGAGGAGGGGTCCAGAAACCACTTCAGTATTTCTTTAAGCACTGTGAATAAGCTTTCCTTCCCTTCATCTTCCTCCCTCGGTCCGTCTCCGGGCCGAAGATGAGCCGGGCGGAGACCGACTGACTCGACGTACTAACGTGTGTGTGTGCTTTGCAGCAGAGCTCCGTGATCCGTGTTCCTGCCTCAGTTCTGTATCACAGGGACACGACAGGCAGCTGTTCACATCCTGTTCAAGATTTATCTGATGGAAGCATAATAAATGAATGTCACTTGATTCTGGTATGACTGAACTTTTTTATTTCTAATTATGTTGAAATGTAAAGTGTGCTTTATATATTTGATCCCTCTGTGCTTTAGAGCTTTATTGGAGCTGTACATTAAACATGTGGGTGTTTAGTGCACTGTTGTGTTTAATGACATCACCCGTCATTAAGATCACGGCGGGTTCTCTGGTTTTATCTTCAGCATCACGTGTTCATATGCAGCTGAATATTTCTAACAAATTCACTTCAGTTTGAAAAAAAGACTTCTGAAAACTGCAGCGCCAAGAAATGACCATAACGTTTGTGTGTGAATACAATTATCAAAGCTGTTTTTAAGGATGGTGATGTGCGGTGGGAGTCGGTGGGATTTGGTGCTGGACGCCTCAGACTGACTGGAAAAGTACTGAGAGGTGAACTCGTACAGTGTTGTTGCACTTTTCTGTTTTTTTCTGATAATAGAAAATAAAAGTAGAATAACAACAACAACAACTGTAACCATGAATAATTATATATTTAACTTAAAAGCTCTTTATTTCAATAACAAACGTCTTGAATAAATATTTTGTGTCATGAGGAACATTTAGCTCTCAGTTGTTACAACTCCACCCTGAAGAACCAAATATCTGCTGTGAGGCTTTAACAAAGACGTATTTACAGGATTTCTTGAACTGCTCGTTGGTTTCATGTTTTCATGTTGGACTAACTCTCACAGGATCTGTTGTGCTCGTCTGTTATATTGTAAGAAAAGCAACTTCGTATTGAACATTTAAACCTTTAACAACAGGTGACAGTTTTTCTTTTTTTAAAGTAACTTTCTAAAACAGCTTCACACTAAGTTTTATCAGAAGCTACTTTAAAGAAGTAAATAGGACGTGTTGGGGACTATTTCCAGGAGTGGATGATACGTATTTGGTGCTGAGGTCTTCCGGATGCACTTCTCAGGCAGGAACGTGTCACCCGGTGAAACCGTGCAGCTCCGATGTGTTTTTAATTATCTGTCTTTCCAACAGCGCAGCTCTGTGGCACCGAGGAAGGAGCTGCATCAGAGGCCGAGCTGCTGCACGTTCACGGCTGGACTTCGTCTTTACAACGAGAAAAATACACAGCACAACCGACCTCATCCTTTAAAACCCGTCCAGAACCAGGCCCCGCCCTCGTCGTCTGGAAACATCCACACCAGCTCATTAAAGGCTCTTAATCTCTGTGTTCATCAATAGTAGCCGTTTCCATGAGGCCCCAACACGGTCCAACATGCAGGCCTCGTTCTTTAATCCATCACGCTGTCCTATAATTGGGAGCATGTCTTCTCCTTTCTCTTCTTTTTCCTCCCTGACATCATCATCCTTTTGTTGTGCTCGGCGGCGGAGACCCCGTCTGCAGGACCGGTGGGCTTGATTCAATTAGGAGTCTAACTGGTGTCAGATGCTCCGCTTTGGAAACAACCTTTTTGTTTCCTTTGGGTACTTCCTGGTTGCTGCTTTTCAAAAGTACAAAAACTAAAGAGCTTTATCTGCACGCATCATAACACGAAGGCTTTGATGCCGAAGTCTGCATGGAAACAAGAGTTGGATGTGTTACCTGGTGTTTCTCTGTTAAACACACGTTGACTGTGTTCACGCCATCATTTAAAGGTTGATACTGAATATAATGTGAAGTATATTTTTTGTTCTGTATCATCAAGTTTACAGCAGCTCATGATGGTTGCAGCTCCAGCAGATGATGTCGGCTTAAATGTTCAAAAGTTTCTGATAACCTCACTGAAGTCTGTAACCATAAAGTCAGAGTGAATGATTTTAAGCGTTGTATTAATGGATTCAAATTTCACAGGTTGTAAATAACGACCAGTAAAGCCACATAATGTTCAGTTTGAGAAGTCCATAGTAAGTTTTCTACACTTTGGACACTTGTCCATATATTTGTGTTATCAGATGAATCAAAAGTCGGAGTAGTTTGACATTGTTGTTGCGCCAAAAAATCTTTTTCTGACTTTGACACCAGCATTTTGTCTTCTAGCAGCAGTCGGCGCTGCTTTCATTTAACGCTGAACGGTGTTAGGTTGACCGTACGGGGTTGTTCACACCGAGGACGTGTTTAAAAGGGCAGACGTTTAAAACACTAAATTAAACAATCGTTCTGAGAAAACCTTTTTAAATGACTGCGACACTGCCAGGTCACACAGGAAGTAGTTTTATGGTCTACATATAGTCCTGATTGATAAATGAGGTTAACTCATGAATAGCTTCAAACCACAGACTGTTTCTAAAAGAGTTCGTAGCTTCAGAGTCTGTAAAATGGTTCTGATCCAGAAGTGTCTTCAGCTGCAGTACCAGCGAGTGCCACTAGAGGTCGGCTCCAAAAAGCCTCCGGCTCCATAGACTCCCATTCAACTTCTCTCATCAAATCCAAAGTGAATAAAATGTGTCCATCAGTTATCTCGGTGTTGTTAGCTAAAGTCACTCCTTCTTCTTAGTTTTCTGGAGGTCCATCTGAAAATAATCCCTCATTCATTAGAAAAGAAGATTCAAGAAGACCTGTTTTTGGGGGCGTGTCTGTTTGATTGACAGGCCTGTGGTGCAGTCAGGTTACAGCTATCGGTGGGCGGGACGTAGTATCGTCAGGTTTCATAAGGTTCACAAATCAACTGGTTTCCTCTTACAGAGTTTTTTTTGTTGCCACCTCCTTAATTTAAAACACAGATTCTGTGACTCCGCCCACTGAGATTTATCTCCTCCACTGAGAGGATTTCTTTCTCCTCTGACTGTAACTAAAACTGCTATCTGCCCTTGTTTTATAGCCATCATCTTTTTTTTTCTTCCTCCTCCTCCTCCTCATCCTCCTCCTCCTCCTCCTCCTCCTCCTCCTCTGCACTGTGGCTGGACAACCTGAGACTGATCATGCAGTGTGTGTGTGTGTGTGTGTCTGTGAGTGTGTGTGTGTGTGTTCAGAGAGAGAGAGAGAGAGAGCGAGCTCCTGCAGACCTGATCCATCAACAGCTCCAATGGGTTTGACCCTTGCAGGTTAACCGCAGCCATTAATATAAGAGCTTCCCTCCCCTGCCTCCCTTCCTCCCCACAGCCTCTGTGGGGGAGGACGGGCCTCTGCGTGTGTGCGTGTGTGTGTGTGTGTGTGTGTGTGTGTGTGTGTGTGTGTGTGTGTGTGTGTGTGTGTGTGTGTGTGTTGTACGTTGACATGGAGGAACAGAGGTAGATCAAACGCGGTGGTGTCGGCGGTCCCGTCTGTTCCCCAGCAGAGATGGACATGCGGCGTCTGTTATTCTAATCACTCAGCGCTGATGTTCTGCTGCTGGATGGATGAACCGGCTCACCACCACTCTTCTTCTTCTTCTTCTTCTTCTTCTTCTTCTTCTTCTTCTTCTTCTTCTTCTTCTTCTTCTTCTTTTTCTTATGTAGGAGCACGGTTATTTCTCACGAGCCTTCCTCCGTGTCCATGTCTTAATCTCAGAAAGGTTCAAGTTCCCTGAGGAGATTTAATTCAAGACTTTCTGTCAGACTGAGGCGAAGACGAATTTCATGAATTACAAGTTAATGTTAACTGGTGGGTGAAAATCTTTGATATAAAACAGATTATAATTTAAAACAAAACAGTCTTGAATGGCACAAATGAGGACTTTTCTTCTGTACGGTAGAAACCTGATCACTTAAAACCACACCTGGCACACCTTGGCTGCAGTCAGTTACCATGGTTACAACTCAGGGTTTGATTAATGAGCAATTCGATGAATGTAATAAAAGAAATAACTTCATGTTTGGGGGGATTTTAATACGCACTTTACACGTTGTAGTACTCTCACACAAAACCCTGCGTTTAGTTTGTTTTTTCATTGTTTTGCTGTATTTTCAATATTGAAGAATATGTTGTACTTGTTATGTCGAAGAAGTAAGTTGATCAAACCTTTTTTGTCTTAATAAAGTTTATTAAAATGCATTAAAGGCACTCTGGTTTGAAAGTGTAACAACACTTATTGAAAGATTTGTGAAGAGAATGTAATATAACCAGGATGGTTCAACGGTGAAGCATGTAATACCACAGCAATCCACTAGAGGGCAGCGTGTCAATGCCTCAAGAGGTGTGAAAAGGTGTGAAGAAATACCTGGTGACAACATAAACGTCATCATCTACCCGACTCGCTGATAAATCTGATATCTGATGAAGTCCGCAGACCTTAAAACATGTGGAGATGTCTAGTTTGTGGACATTTTTCACGATATTGTCTGTTTTGAAGGAAACAAAAATCATTAAACTTCTTGAGCAATGGAAACATTTATCATATATCTTCACTTCAATGACATGCAGACACATAATACACACTTCCTCATTTCTGTTTCAAATTACATTTGGAGCATCTTGTAAAACGTGTCTTCCTGTATTTCTTTATATTTGTATCCCCGATCGGAAAATTGAGGAATTAAAATGATTTAATAGCAAAGGAAGATAGAAGTAAACATAAAATACAAAACACGTGAAATTAAGTTTATTTTGTTGCATATAAAGGGTTAACTCAGGAAGGACAACTGGTGAAACGGACTGCTCCTTTAGGGCTGTTCTGTGTGCTGATTGGTCAGTAAGCTGGTCCGAGTGAGTCACCTGTTCTAATTGGCTGAGAAGCGGACGTGACGCTGTATTCACTGTATTCACTGTGTTCACTGGATTCACTGTGTTCACTGTGTTCACTGTATTCACTGTGTTCACTGGATTCACTGTGTTCACTGTGTTCACTGTATTCATTGTGTTCACTGTGTTCACTGTATTCATTGTGTTCACTGTATTCACTGTATTCACTGTATTCATTGTGTTCACTGTGTTCATTGTGTTCACTGTATTCACTGTATTCATTGTGTTCATTGTGTTCACTGTATTCACTGTATTCATTGTATTCACTGTATTCATTGTATTCATTGTGTTCATTGTGTTCACTGTATTCACTGTGTTCATTGTATTCACTGTATTCACTGTATTCATTGTGTTCACTGTGTTCATTGTGTTCACTGTATTCACTGTATTCATTGTGTTCATTGTGTTCACTGTGTTCATTGTGTTCACTGTATTCACTGTATTCACTGTATTCATTGTGTTCATTGTGTTCACTGTATTCATTGTGTTCACTGTATTCACTGTATTCACTGTGTTCACTGTATTCACTGTATTCATTGTGTTCATTGTGTTCACTGTATTCACTGTGTTCATTGTGTTCATTGTGTTCACTGTATTCATTGTGTTCACTGTATTCACTGTATTCACTGTGTTCACTGTATTCACTGTATTCATTGTGTTCATTGTGTTCACTGTATTCACTGTGTTCACTGTTTTCACTGTGTTCACTGTATTCATTGTGTTCACTGTATTCACTGTATTCATTGTGTTCACTGTATTCATTGTGTTCACTGTGTTCACTGTATTCACTGTATTCATTGTGTTCATTGTGTTCACTGTATTCACTGTGTTCACTGTGTTCACTGTGTTCACTGTATTCATTGTGTTCACTGTGTTCACTGTATTCACTGTATTCATTGTATTCACTGTGTTCACTGTATTCATTGTGTTCACTGTTTTCACTGTGTTCACTGTATTCATTGTGTTCACTGTGTTCACTGTATTCATTGTGTTCACTGTTTTCACTGTGTTCACTGTATTCACTGTGTTCACTGTGTTCACGTTTTACTTCGTGTCAGTTGATTAGGATGAACGTTCATGTATGAGAACATGTGAAGATAACTTCTGCTCAGAGAGCCGTGTTGCTGACCGGAAATGATGTTTTGGACTTTCTACAGACTGATAAACATCTCCGACGTCCAGCAGGACTTTATTCATTTTTTTCAAGATGGACGCTGACCTGTTTCTTGTCCTGCTGACAGGATGTCTTCAGGACCGACCTGTTTCTTGTCCTGCTGACGGGATGTCTTCAGCACCGACCTGTTTCTTGTCCTGCTGACGGGATGTCTTCAGGACCGACCTGTTCCTTGTCCTGCTGACGGGATGTCTTCAGCACCGACCTGTTTCTTGTCCTGCTGACGGGATGTCTTCAGCACCGACCTGTTTCTTGTCCTGCTGACGGGATGTCTTCAGGACCGACCTGTTCCTTGTCCTGCTGACAGGATGTCTTCAGGACCGACCTGTTTCGGGAGTTTTTCATCGCTTCAGGACGGAAGTTGAACTGCAGTGAACTTGTTTTGTGACTTCTTCTGTGAGTACAACTTCACATAACATTTTATTTCCAAATTCAATAATACAAAAGGGTTCATCATGTTTTGATCGGTGGTTTACATCAGATCAGTTTTGTAGCTGTTTTTATTGAAGTTTATGGAGACGTTTGTTTTCCTCCAAAAGGGGGCGGGGCCAGGCTGAAAGCCAGTTACATACATTTTAATTCACTGAGTTTAACATACTTTATTAAAGGTCATCCTGAGGGGCACATGTTTCTGTGCATTTTGTAGTTAATTTTTTTGTGGAGACACTTCAGTCTAATTTATTTATTATTTGGAGGTAATGAAAAAAGAAAAGACTCAGTGTGTGCAGTTTGTCCTTATTTCGTTTTTTTTTTTTTTTAATTTGTGTGTTTTGTTTAAGTTAATGTTCATATTTAAAATGCTCCAATATTTGTGGTAATTGAGTAATTTAAAATACAGTGAATGTATTTATTTGCATATCTTTAATATGGGTGCAGCAACTTTAAGACTACCAAACCCAATCATCCCATCAGACACCGTGCAGAGAGGTGGGATGGTGGTATTAATACATATTGAACAGTAGATCACTCTGAAAGCACATTCCTGTGATAAGCAACAAAAACATTTCAAATAAAATCCCATTGTGCCAATATGGGCGTCTTGCATTTGTCAAAGCTGAATGCAGCACAGCATTTCTTTTCCTTTTTATTTCTAATTTCCTGCAGTAGATTTGAATGTCAAACATGGGTTCGTATTGAGGAAACATCCTGGACTGAAAACAGCTCCAAACTTTAAAACTGACATCAGTTGGCAGCGACTCGGCCTTTTAAACGCTACAACCCTTCACCGATTTTATTTCCCTTTTTAGTAAGCGCATGTCCTGTTGTTGTCAAAGCCCCTCACGATCTACGAGTACCTAATCGCCCCGAGGACTCCGGGTGTGCAGCCAAAAAGGCTTTTCAGGAGGTCCCTTATTCTCAGCGCGGGGAGGAAGCGGCCCGAGGCAGCTTCCAGGGGGCTGCTAGAGGCCCGTGGCAGGATGCCTCACAAATCCAATTAGGAAGATCTGCGCCTGGTTCTGGACCTTCTGCTGCAGGCTGTCAGTCAGCGCGGGACAGAGCAGGAGTCCAGTTACCAGACATGTGTGTTTGTACGAAGGCAGTCGGAGAGCTTTCCTGCGTCTTGTATATGGACATGATGTTGTACCCCCCTCATAAACAGGCCATGTGCTCGTGGGGTCAGTGTGGGAAAGCTGCAGGCGGCGCTCCCTTGGTGAATGTAGTCCAATCCAGCGTAACCAATGAGGTATCTCGCCGCCTCTGACCTCACTGCTGATGTCATCTCCCCGCTGAGAGCTTTGACTGACATCACTGGAGGAGAAACTCGTTGTTTTCTTCCTCCCAACTCCTGCTGTCGTATCGTTACACCATGAACCCAAATTTGACTCGCCGGTTTCCGTTTTGATTGTTTTAATGAACACGCTTTAGTTTTTCTTTGTTTTCTACCAAACAAACAGAAGCATGAAGCTAAATGTCATCATCGGTCGTGTTTCCTTGCAGCCTGCACAGGTTCTGTCCATCAAAAATTATTGACATTTATTGAACACAAAATATGTATCAACAACCTCCATACAGTGAAATGTGAATCATCTGTTTCCATCCATCAGCTGTCAGTCTTCATTCTTCACTTCTTCTTCCATCAGCTGTCTCCTGTTGCTTCTTCTGCAACTCACACTTTGAAAAAAATCTGCTGCTTTTATTGGAAAACAAAACGTGACATCACACTTTAAAAAGACTGAAGTTATGGAACATTTTTAAAATGAACCCTTCTTTTTGAACAGCTTGTGTTCCAACCATCAGCAGGTCAGGACGTGATTTTTGGTAACAGTTCTTCTTTTTATTGAACTGGTTCGTTTCCTGAGTCGTCGTTTGTGTTTTAATGACGTTTCATTCACGAGTCATCGACTCAGTTCAAATCTGCAGGTTTTTTGTCAGTTGAGTGCGTTTGTTGTGATGTTTGTTGTGCCGTTTGTTGTGCCGTTTGTTGTGATGTTTGTTGTGATGTTTGTTGTGATGTTTGTTGTGATGTTTGTTGTGCCGTTTGTTGTGATGTTTGTTGTGCCGTTTGTTGCGACGTTTGTTGTGATGTTTGTTGTGCCGTTTGTTGTGCCATTTGTTGTGATGTTTGTTGTGATGTTTGTTGTGATGTTTGTTGTGCCATTTGTTGTGATGTTTGTTGTGATGTTTGTTGTGCCATTTGTTGTGATGTTTGTTGTGATGTTTGTTGTGATGTTTGTTGTGCCGTTTGTTGTGCCGTTTGTTGTGATGTTTGTTGTGCCGTTTGTTGTGCCGTTTGTTGTGATGTTTGTTGTGACGTTTGTTGTGCCGTTTGTTGCGACGTTTGTTGCGACGTTTGTTGTGATGTTTGTTGTGCCATTTGTTGTGATGTTTGTTGTGCCGTTTGTTGTGCCGTTTGTTGTGATGTTTGTTGTGCTGTTTGTTGTGATGTTTGTTGTGACGTTTGTTGTGCCGTTTGTTGTGCCGTTTGTTGCGACGTTTGTTGTGCCGTTTGTTGTGCCGTTTGTTGTGCCGTTTGTTGCGATGTTTGATGCGACGTTTGTTGTGATGTTTGTTGTGATGTTTGTTGTGCTGTTTGTTGTGCCGTTTGCTGTGACATTTGTTGTGCCGTTTGTTGTGCCGTTTGTTGTGATGTTTGTTGCGACGTTTGTTGTGCTGTTTGTTGTGCCGTTTGTTGTGCCGTTTGTTGTGCCATTTGTTGTGATGTTTGTTGTGATGTTTGTTGTGATGTTTGTTGTGCCATTTGTTGTGATGTTTGTTGTGATGTTTGTTGTGATGTTTGTTGTGCCGTTTGTTGTGCCGTTTGTTGTGATGTTTGTTGTGCCGTTTGTTGTGCCGTTTGTTGTGATGTTTGTTGTGCCGTTTGTTGTGCCGTTTGTTGTGATGTTTGTTGTGACGTTTGTTGTGCCGTTTGTTGCGACGTTTGTTGCGACGTTTGTTGTGATGTTTGTTGTGCCATTTGTTGTGATGTTTGTTGTGCCGTTTGTTGTGCCGTTTGTTGTGATGTTTGTTGTGCTGTTTGTTGTGATGTTTGTTGTGACGTTTGTTGTGATGTTTGTTGTGCCGTTTGTTGTGACGTTTGTTGCGATGTTTGTTGTGATGTTTGTTGTGCCATTTGTTGTGATGTTTGTTGTGACGTTTGTTGTGATGTTTGTTGTGCCATTTGTTGTGATGTTTGTTGTGCCGTTTGTTGTGCCGTTTGTTGTGATGTTTGTTGTGCTGTTTGTTGTGATGTTTGTTGCGACGTTTGTTGTGCCGTTTGTTGTGCCGTTTGTTGTGACGTTTGTTGCGATGTTTGATGCGACGTTTGTTGTGATGTTTGTTGTGATGTTTGTTGTGCCGTTTGCTGTGACATTTGTTGTGCCGTTTGTTGTGCCGTTTGTTGTGATGTTTGTTGCGACGTTTGTTGTGCTGTTTGTTGTGCCGTTTGTTGTGCCGTTTGTTGTGCCGTTTGTTGTGCCGTTTGTTGCGACGTTTGTTGCGACGTTTGTTGCGATGTTTGTTGTGATGTTTGTTGTGCTGTTTGTTGTGCCGTTTGTTGTGACGTTTGTTGTGCCGTTTGTTGCGCCGTTTGTTGCGTCGTTTGTTGCGCCGTTTGTTGTGATGTTTGTTGTGATGTTTGTTGTGCCGTTTGTTGTGACGTTTGTTGTGACGTTTGTTGCGACGTTTGTTGTGCCGTTTGTTGCGACGTTTGTTGCGACATTTGTTGTGATGTTTGTTGTGATGTTTGTTGTGACGTTTGTTGTGCCGTTTGTTGTGATGTTTGTTGTGACGTTTGTTGCGACGTTTGTTGCGACGTTTGTTGCGACGTTTGTTGTGCCGTTTGTTGCGACGTTTGTTGTGCCGTTTGTTGTGCCGTTTGTTGTGACGTTTGTTGTGATGTTTGTTGTGCCGTTTGTTGTGATGTTTGTTGTGATGTTTGTTGTGCCGTTTGTTGTGATGTTTGTTGTGCCGTTTGTTGTGCGACACTCGTGTGAAGCTGCAGGACTGTTTTCTGTTCTTTGAATAATAATCTTATTTTACCTTCTTATGGACGTCTGCTCGTTGTTGTTGTTGTGGTGGTGCTTTATGTTTATGTGCTTTCCTCCCAGGTGTGTGAATGGACCTGGATATGATGCATTAGTTAGTTAGTTTTTAAAGAGACATCCTGTTTCAGTAGTGGAGGTGCATGAAGGGGAAACGCTGTATCATGAGAAATATTGTGTATCAGAATGTTTTCTGTCAGATTATGGGATGCAAAGTGCAGTTAAAGCTTCATGTGCAGTTTATTGGAGGCCAAAGAACCAAAACACCAGTTTAATTCATGTCTCAGCACATTTTGAAACTCTTAAAGTTGTCACGTTTTCTTTGAGTAACGATCTGCATGTTGTTTCTAGTTGTTTGTCTTGTGTGTGTGTGTGTGTGTGTGTGTGTGTGTGTGTGTGTGTGTGTGTGTGTGTGTGTGTGTGTGTGTGTGTGTGTGTGTGTGTATGTATGTGTGTGTGTGTGTGTGTGTGCGTGTGTGTGTTGAAAACAGATGTTAAAATGATGATGTGTGCTGCCGGTAACTTTCCTCCCACAAGCACCCAGAAACGTTGTCCTTCCATCGTAGTTCATCCTCCTGCTTGATGTGAGGTGGTTCTGGTCCTCTCTTCCCTCCCGGTGCTGCTGAACTGGATCTGTAATCAGAGGCCTCTGATAGAAACACAGCTCCACTCGGGACTCATGAAATGGGATTTTGTTGTTAGCCCTCTTTGATAGAGCAATTTATCTGAGTGAGACTCTCTCTGTCGTTGTCTTAATACACTCTCTTCATCTCCTGCAGACAGTCCATGTTATTGAGAGAGAGGCCGGTCGGGTCAGTCTGTGGTGTCTGAGTATCTGGGCCAGACCAGAACCTCCGAGTCGCTCACTGGAACGCCTTCACTACAATTTCACTTATATCTTTTAGGGGCAGACTCGTCCAGTGAAATTGGTCCATCTTCCCCGGAACAGCAAAGAGTGTAATACATCTGCTAGTCCACCAGAGGGCAGCGTGTCAGCTCAACCACTGTATATCAACATGTATACATCAACCGTGTGCTTTCTGGTTAGTTTCAGTAAAAACAGAAACACATGGTTGGAGTTTTATCACAAATAGGACTTGGTGAGGCACCAAAAACCCTTGACCCAGCCTGTGTCTCCAAGGTCAAACTTCACACTGACAGGTATGAAGGCATTTTTGTGTCGCTATTATGCAAGAAATAAAAAAAAACGAATTTCTCACACTGCAATCAAAAATCAAGTCTGTAAGTAAAAATACATGAACTGAGAATAAAATGATTACAGTTTTGTCAGTTTTGGTCCCAGAATTCATCATTTTTCTTATGAAACTGGACTTTTTGCCTTTGAATCGGAAACATTTGCTCTCAAATCAAAAACCTTTTTTCTGCTTGCATAATAAAGACACAAAAATACCTTCATACCAAGCTGCCCTCTGGTGGACCGGTGGGTGTATTACACATGTTGGTATGCTAATGAGCTGCTCCAGCATGCAGTCCGGTGAATGTGAAACCTTTTAGGTGAGATTTGCTCCTCTTATCCAATACTTTGTTTGTACATAATTTAGTGTAAAGTCCTTTATTGTTTAAACTCGGTTCAACAATCTACCTTTAGTGACCACCAGGTGGCTCTGCTGGACAGTTAGCGACACCAGCTGTGTGACTAGTTGCTTTAAATGATCGTAAAAACACCAGAATGTGGCTTTAACTGTAAGAAGCTAACCGGACAATCTAATAATGCTGAGCTGAGTGTTGACATTAAATCTGACAAATAAAAATGAATTGCAAGAAATTATACCACCACACAAAACCATCTAAACAACACACACACACACACACACACACACACACACACACACACTTGGCCAGTGTGGCAGCTGCTTCACTCATGAATAGTCAGATGAGGCCGAAAGGCTGCAGAATAATGATGTTGACACAGGCAGGAATCAGTCAACAATTAACAACAAACAAACAAACAAACAGCCACCAGACTACACCGATGGGACAGATGGGACGCTCAGTCTGACCTTGAATGTAGACAGACCATAAAATGAACTGTAATATTTCAGCGGTGACCATGTCTGCTCGTCAAACTGGAACAGAAGATGTTTATGATTAAAATCAATTAACTTCTCAGTATAAATGTCATTAAAACTGTTTCAAAAATGCAGATTGCAGTTTTTTTGACACATTTTCCGTCACTGTGATTGTCCAGTAAAAACACCATTTTTAACCTATTAATAGTTTAAGCCAAGTAAACAACTGAGAATTCAGGTTTATTCAGACACACATTCATTTTAAGACGTGCTGAAAACGATTTATTGAGTTTTTCTGTGTGCAGAGATAAACTGAGTCGGCGTCCTGCGGATGATCTCGGAACCACTGAGTCACCTCCACTTACAGCAGCTTCACTGTCGTTTCACGCTTTCTTCCCTGAAGCCTCGAGGGGAAGCTGAGCATCACTGACGGAAAGATAGAGACTTCTGAATCTTGAAACTTTAGTCATGCAAACGGGGCCGTTGTGTTTTTCTTCAGTAAGTTTCAGAAGGACTTTTAGACTCTGCAGCTGTGTTTCACTTTGTAGGGAGAAAGGTTGTAAACTGCTGCAGCAGTGATGTCGCCTCATTTCACTGACAGCATTCAAAGCTTCAGAGGACTCGGTATCGATGTGGCCGTCTGCAGTCGGCCTCGAGGTCCCAGCAGGACGGAGCTTTAAGGATCAGGAGTGTGGAGTCTGCCTGGGAACAGATGAGTCACAACTGTTGATGTCGGCGCCGTCCCTCCGTCAGATCCACTCTAAAGGAGCCGTCCCTCCGTCAGATCCACTCTAAAGGAGCCGTCCATCAGAAAATTATTATTAGAGATTATAGCAGTTGTTGTTTTCTCGACATAATTACACCGAAAAACATTTTAAATCTAATTATTACAGCTCTGTCATCTGTACGCCTGCAACTTATTGACAAGAGTTTTATAAATGAAAAAATAAATCATTTTTTAATTGATTTAATTTCATTCAAACTAGCTTCACTAAACTAATCAAGTTCTTTTTTATTTGTCATTAATAAATAAATTATTAAAAATGTGGTTCCATACAGAATAAGTTTTCATTAAATTTATCAGGAAACTATTTGTTCCCAAAAGCAGTTTTCAGAAGTTGTCTGAAAAACATCAAAGAACCGTCTGATAAAAGCAGCCGAGGACACAAAGAGATCGGACACACACACACACACACACACACACACACACACACACACACACACACACACACACACACACATACACACACACACACACACACACACACACAGTGAGGAAGAGAGGGGAGGGATGAAGATATGCTGCACAACAGATTACACTGTAATATGACACATCTGCTAAATTAAGAATAAGTGTTTGAAATCAGTGTAATCTGGTAAAATGATCAAATGTGATTAGAATGAGGGAGTTCCGCATGTGTCCACTAGATGGCAGCCCAGGATCACTACAAGGAGAAATACCAGTTTATTTATGGCTCTTAGAAAACAGTGCTGCTGCATTAACATTTTTTTTGATTGATACAAAATCTGATCAAAAGTTGTTTTTAGGCTGCAGATCCGTCCGACTCCTTGAAGAGATGATTCCCCCGGTTTGGGTCGCACCAGAACTCCATCCAACATCTGAACTGGAGCTCCGACTGAAACCAGGAGAGACGGCTGTTTCAAAAGACCATCAACACCGTCAGTTAAACTGTGTGTGTGTGTGTGTGTGTGTGTGTGTGTGTGTGTGTGTGTGTGACTCCTACGTAATAACGGTGATAATCACCAATTAGCACTGCGTGAGTTTGAGTTCCCCGATGGGGTCAGAGGTCACGGCTCTTTGGGGAAACCTCGGAGTCCTCCAGGTTCATCCAGACTCCTACTGAGGTCTGGTGTGTGTGAGCAGTGTCCAAATAGTTTGGACCACATTATGCATTTGTCCTCTTCGGTGCTGAATACTGTAGAAATGAGACGCAGGTTTCTAAAGATCTTCTGGTTCTGAGATCCATGAGGAGAACTGGATCCACGAAGAGAACCGGATCCACGAGGAGAACCAGCTGAATCTGGCTGAGCAGCGAATCCTTTAAATTCCTTTAAAACCAGGAACTGAGCGTCGCCGTTAGAGACGGAACGTCCAGGTGATGAGCGTCCGTTGGGTCCCAGGGGGACACGGCGGCGCTGCTGCTGCCGTCTGTCCTCCTCCTCCTCCTCCTCCTCCTCGGTGACGTCTCCCTAAAAGCCACCAGGAGTGTCTGAACCACTTAAAGAGGAGGTGGGGGTGGAGGGTGAGGCAGCGCTGCACTCTCACCTGGTCATTAGCAGAGCTGCAGGACGGCGGAGCAGCGATGGAGCACTAAGTGGAACCGCAGGATAAAAGAGACGAGAGGCACTTCACACCTGAAGGAGACGGACGGACGGACGGACGGACGGACGGACAGACGGATGGCAGTCATGGAGGGAGCTGCTGCAGCTGGTGTTTCTGCCCCTGCAGGATGTTTCGATGAGGAGATCATTAGAATTAGAAACCCATCCAGAGACGTGATGACAGTCGGACCGGCTTCATCAGACGGGTTCACGTTGGACCTTAAATCACATGGTGTCTTCTCCCTGTTGAAGCAGACCGTTCATCTTGTACTGCTGATATGTTGCTGCTGAATATGTTCCTAAACATGGAAACCATGAAGACAGAAGATGGATCTCAGATCTAATGAGAGCTTCAGTCACAATTATCTTTTCAAACCTCAAAACCAAATCTGAGCTGAAACGTGAAACGTGATTAAACTCAACGTTGCTTCGTGCTCTGTCGGTTAAATGTTGGTTTTAGACAGATAAGAGTTAGAAGACCTGTTATAACGATCTATTAATAGAAGACCTGTTATAACGATCTATTAATAGAAGACCTGTTATAATGATCTATTAATAGAAGACCTGTTATAATGATCTATTAATAGAAGACCTGCTATAATGATCTATTAATAGAAGACCTGCTATAATGATCTATTAATAGAAGACCTGTTATAACGATCTATTAATAGAAGACCTGTTATAACGATCTACTAATAGAAGACCTGTTATAACGATCTATTAATAGAAGACCTGTTGTAACGATCTATTAATAGAAGACCTGTTGTAACGATCTATTAATAGAAGACCTGTTATAACGATCTACTAATAGAAGACCTGTTGTAATGATCTATTAATAGAAGACCTGTTCTAACGATCTATTAATAGAAGACCTGTTATAACGATCTATTAATAGAAGACCTGTTATAACGATCTATTAATAGAAGACCTGTTGTAACGATCTATTAATAGAAGACCTGTTGTAACGATCTATTGATAGAAGACCTGTTGTAACGATCTATTGATAGAAGACCTGTTGTAACGATCTATTAATAGAAGACCTGTTGTAACGATCTATTAATAGAAGACCTGTTCTAACGATCTATTAATAGAAGACCTGTTATAACGATCTATTAATAGAAGACCTGTTCTAACGATCTATTAATAGAAGACCTGTTGTAACGATCTACTAATAGAAGACCTTTCTCCAATTAAGACATAAATGAAATAAAAACATGGTCCCACTTCCTCTAGACCGAAATATGTCAACAGTTGACAAATGGTAAATGTAGATTTGGATGGACAGGATATAATTTGTGTTGACAGTCGTACCAAGCAGCAGATGTTACCAGTAACACATTAAACTCAGACGTGTCAGCACGACTAAAAGAGGTCTCAGATCGTCGTGGAGCTACGAGCTGAACCGTTCAGCCACGTTGTCCATCAAAACCTCGACAAGACAATATTTTTCTTGATTAAAAACCAACTAAAACTAAATAAAAAAGAACCATTTCAAAACAACACCTCTGATAAAATGTTGTATAAATGAATACAGCTCATAATAAACTGTAAAATATTTCTAATCTGTGAACAACAACCTCAAACCACCGAGGTACAAACTACTAAAGGCAAGTTTCACTCCAGCAGACGAAAACAGGAGTTGAGGAACAAACGAGTATCAGCTGTTTGTTAGGTTGGCATCATTGGAGAAGTTTCTTCCAACACTGGAAATGACGAGTGCTTTGATTGTTCTCTGATATCTTGCTGATGTGTGAATACGTGTCGGACATCCAGCTGACTCGTTGCATTTTGGGGTTTTTGGGTTCATTCTACTTTGGAGCCAACGTTGGAGGATATTGTAGTGCATCATTCATCCATCAACAACCACTCACATCAGTCATTCACAAGTCAGAATGACTCATTTATTTTAAATACAACGATAAAGTAGCACAAACAAGTAACATTTCCTAGATTTCCAGGATGCAATGAGCTCGCAGTGAAAAGTATGAGAGACAAATGATTATGTAAGAACAAAGATCGAGGAAAAGGAGAAGGGATTATTTCCGGTGTGACTTATTTGACTGAGTCACTTTGGCATCTCCGTATATCACGTCGCTTCTCTTGAAGAATTTAGTTTTCACGCTTGCGGCAGCGACGTACAGCAAAGTAGGTTAAGATGAATCATCGATGTACATTTCTTGGATGAGCAGCTCCTTCATAATGCATCTTCAGCCCAGATGAACAAAGACGGAGTGAAACATTACAGAGAACTGAAAAAGTGTAAAAATAACTCAGAAGCAAAATGTGAAGTGGAGAAGATGAATTCTCAATGGATACTCAAAGGAGGTTCAAAACTATGATATATTATGGTTTTTTTGGCCATAAAATTTTAAATAAAATAAAATTAACTCCATTAACTTTATTTTGAATCTGGAAGAAAGTGAAGTGTAAATGTCCTTGTGCTGTCCTGATGTTTAAATGGGTGAAGGAAAGGACAAATTGTAAAGTGTTTTTAATTCACAGTAACTCCGGTAGCCAATAATCAATTTGATAGATATCAGTTGTGATACTCAAATTAGCAGTTCATCATAACAGCACTTGGTAGCAAAGTGCTCTTCTTCGAGGGAAAATATACCAAGATGATAGTCACATCAACTACTTGAACTTTCATGATTTCATTATTCATGACGATTTGAAAACCATTTATATGGAGATACGCTGTGTTCCAAATAGAGAACTTATATACTAACAGTTAACATTTTGAGTGCACAGATGCATTCACGCTGTCAAGTACGGTTATTTCTGCTACGTGTAGAACAGCAGTGGGATTTGAGACATGAGTGAACCAGAGGAAGTTCGTCAGTTGGAACCAGGTGGCAACCATCAGTGATGTCATCATCCATCAGTGATGTCATCATCCATCAGTGATGTCATCAACCATCAGTGATGTCATCGTTGGTTTGTGAACATTATGAATCCTCCAGTTCAGATTCTGTCCGTCACCATCTTTGTTAGTTCGGAGCGGTTTGGAGCAGGAAGTGACCATATTTGGACGAGCTGGGGGAGGAGCCAGCGGTGGATCTGACCGATCTGATTGGAAACCTGACGATACTACGTCCCGCCCACCAACAGCTGTAACCTGACTGCACCGCAGGCCTGTCAATCAAACAGACACGCCCCCAAAAACAGGTCTTCTTGAATCTTCTTTTCTAATGAATGAGGGATTATTTTCAGATGGACCTCCAGAAAACTAATAAGAAGGAGTGACTTTAGCTAACAACACCGAGATAACTGATGGACACATTTTATTCACTTTGGATTTGATGAGAGAAGTTGAATGGGAGTCTATGGAGCCGGAGGCTTTTTGGAGCCGACCTCTAGTGGCACTCGCTGGTATTGCAGCTGAAGACACTTCTGGATCAGAACCGTTTTACAGACCTGAAGCTACGAACTCTTTTATATCCAGACTGTAGTTGGAACAGCCAGAGACTAGAATATAAACAGAAACTAAAAGTGTTTAATGGAAGAGGACGGTATTCATGATCCATTACAGACAACCAATCAGAAAGACCATAACAACCACACGACTGAGATAAATAATGAATCATTTATTTTGTCATATGTGAGGACTTATTGTTGTATTGTGGGAGAACAACCCTGATCTATATTATCCAACACTTCCTTTATCAGTGAAACACTCCCTGTGGGTGTCAGAGTCCCGCCCCCATCAGAGTCCCGCCCCCCGTCAGAGTCCCGCCTCCCATCAGAGTCCCACCTCCCATCAGAGTCCCGCCTCCCATCAGAGTCCTGCCCCCCATCAGAGTCCCGCCTCCCATCAGAGTCCTGCCCCCCATCAGAGTCCCGCCTCCCATCAGAGTCCTGCCCCCCATCAGAGTCCCACCTCCCATCAGAGTCCCGCCCGCATCAGAGTCCCGCCTCCCATCAGAGTCCCGCCCGCATCAGAGTCCCGCCTCCCGTGCCCGTATGGATGCTGCTGACGTGACTGAGACGCTCATGGACTCCGGATCACATGTCGCACAACAATAGTGTTGATCTCAAACATCTTCCAGGGATGAAACATATGGCCTATATCGGCTCCCTCTCGTGTTGCAGAACAAAATGCTTCTTGCAGTAGATCACATGGTGTCCGGTGCTGGTGGGCATCTCTTTATATGAAGCAGCTGTGTGACGCGAACACGTCTTCCTCCACCGGCCTGAGAAGACGTGCTGAATAACATGATGATGAAAGCAGTCTGGATCCACAAACCCTCAACCAGTTTGATTCCTGATCATAAGTTAGATTTTAAATCAGCATCTGGAAGTAAAGGAAGTGTCGTTTCTCCTGAAACTACTGAAGTCTGCGTGTTGAGAGGGAACGTCGAGCTCTCGTGGTGTCGGGTTCTGTTTCAGGCTGCAGAAGAAAGATGGGTTTCCCCGTTGGACCGGCGCCTGGCAGAGGATTAGCTGGTCTTTGTACCACATGTCACTACATACTGTATTTCAACACGAGCTACGTCTGCCTCTAATTTCTACACCGTTACTACACGTGGAGGACACGACTGGTTTGTTCACTGGTGAATATGAATATCATCATTAACACAAATTCAAGCAAACTATTTGTGGGAGCTCACAATTTTTTTTAAATTCCAGTGATTTTTCTGTAAAAACTTTTGTCAACAGAATCTGTGCTGAAAGTATTAATAACATGAAATAAATATTTTCAGACAAAACTGTCTTTATTACCAACAATAACTCCAACCAGAAAGTCTCTGTTCCTGTTTTCATCACCAAATAAAACTCTGTTCACCGGAGAAACAGGAACAAGAGGAGAAACAGGAAGTGAAATGTGTTCTTCACATTAAAATGATGTGATTAAATGTTTGTGATCAGAGGAAGTGATTCCATATTACTGGATGTTAAATGAGTTTTCTCCACACGTCCAGTTGTCAGAGACGTCTCTTTGTTTGTTTCATCCAGCAGGTCTATGTGTTGAATGAACATGAATTAAACAGCATCTAAAGCTCTTATTTTGAAAGGCTGATGTAGTCCTTGTTTCTATATTCCAGTCACAGACGCTCTGTTCTGGAAACATATGCAGCTTTTAGGACCTTTTAGGACCTTTTAGGAGCTTTTAGGACCTTTTAGGAGCTTTTATCTCTAAGTTCGATAAATAAATAAAAAAAGATGAGAACTAAAATATTTCTGTGATGTGCAGCAGGATTATTATCACACGAAGTGATGACAGATTTAATAGTTTATCAGATAGTGCTTCAAAAAACATTTTTCTTTTTAAACTCGCAATTTTTTCTAATTGCCACAATTTTACACAAAAACTCACTTAAAAACTCTGCAAATTACATCACAATTTTTGAGAAAATGTAAACATTTTTGATTGCAACAATCACAACAACACTCCTTGAGGGTCGGATTGAAAAGCAGCTGACTCAGAGTGACTCAGCGCTCAGCCTTCCTGTTACTGATCTCAAGTTGTCTGAAATTCAGAAGTCATCTCCTCCATCGTTGCAGGACTCTCCGAGATCGAAGTGGGATTCTTGTTAGTTTGAGTTTCACATATTTGGTTTTGATATGCTGCGGTGACTCCAAACCAGAGTTTTGTGGCAGGACCTCACTTTTTAAGGATCAGCAAAGAAGAAAGATGAAAAACACCTTTCAGATATTTTTACCATATTTGATGCTGGATAATAAATACATTTTCTTTTTGTTTACTGTCCATTTATTTGGTAGTTATTCCTTCATTGTAACGCTTCTTAATTCATGTATTTGTTGGAACTATAAGCTGATGTGAGGCTGCTGGGGTCATTTCAATAAGAACTTTTGTCATTTATTTACAATTTTACTTTATTGCCAAATTTTCCTTTGGGAAATATTGACTTCAACTTCCTGTCCTCCTACTTCTTGTACATAAAAGATGCTGTTGTTTGAACAGCCATCAGGTGTTGCGTATGTGATGGATAATATTCACATGC
Source organism: Embiotoca jacksoni (assembly GCF_022577435.1). Classification (NCBI taxonomy): domain Eukaryota; kingdom Metazoa; phylum Chordata; class Actinopteri; family Embiotocidae; genus Embiotoca; species Embiotoca jacksoni. The sequence continues at coordinate 1,186,941 of NW_027185381.1, read as the reverse complement.
ATGAATCGGTGCCAGGCCGGCGGGCCTCAGCTGGAGCGTCGTCTCCGGAGGACTCTCCTCTGGAAGCAGAAAGCAGCTCATTAAGATTCATCGTGAGATTCAGGAGGTGAGCGGTCAGCTCCTCCAATAATGTCAAGACATTATTGATCATTAGCAATGCAGTAGTAAAAAGCATTTGGGGAGAAAAAGCACATGGATGGCATCAATGCAAGATTCATGAAGATCTTCTTTAATGTGATGAGCGATGCGGGTTAAAGCTCCTTTATGTTCCAGATTTTAAGACAAGCAGGAAATCTCCTTACTAAAGTCAACTTGACATTTTGCAGAAAAAAAATGTATTAAAAAATAATTCTTAAGTAGCTTCTATTGAGCTCCATGTGTTCTGAGACTCTTGGTGGATTATAAATAAGTTAAGTTACAGGTTACAACCCAGCATCACGGCAAAGCATGAAATAGACAAGCCCGTCCACTACAGCAGAACGTGAGATAGCCACGCTTTGGGCCGTCCTGCCGTTCAAGTGACACGTGTTGTAAGCGTGAAACTTACACGCTCGGTGGCATTAATCAGTTCCTCCAGGATTTACTTGGAGTTTTTATGTGATCAAAAATGTTTGATTTTGATGTGGATTTTCTCAAAAATTATGCTGTAATTTGCAGAGTTTAAAGGGAGTTTTTGTGTGTAAAATTGCAGCAATTAAAAAGAATCGCAAGCTCCTGCAAATATTGCAGAAATTGCTTGAATTGGCGTCAGTTATTGCAATCACAAGATCAGGATTTCCTGGAGGGACTGATTAATCACAGACCAGAGGAGGCAACGTTGTTCTTGAGTCGTTTTTGGTTTCCTATAACCAACCATGTGTGTTTGCGATAAGATTCATTTTCCTGTAAATCACACGCCTCCTAGGATGCAGTAGGTTTCCTTTTCATCCATCTCAGGAAAACGTGTAACTTTCACGCCTCGACAGGCCAAAGCGTGGCCATCTCACATTTTGTTGCAGTGGACAGGCGTGTCTTTTTAAAAAAGATTTCACTTTTCACAGATAATTGAATGCATCCAGAGTTTAACAACAACTAAAACAATGAATGAATAAAAACAAGTTTTGTTCTGGGTGTATTGCAGCTAGTATAAACTTGTCATGTTGCAACAGTTGAAGCTTGGGGAGTGTCTGACGTACACATATGCAGCGAGTCTTTGGCCAAGATGATGCAATTATAGAGTATTTATGGTGTAAAATAGTTTTGTAGCCTGAAGGGAAGATAAATTGGCACAATCAAGGTTTGTGATTTAAATTCTATTAAAACTCAGTCAAAGTTCAAGACATAATAAGCTGAAGTGGTATTTTCTAATGTCACAGATAACATTTCAAATGAAGCATCCAAGGAAATGTCAAGAGGACGTGATTCAAAACATCATCTTGAACAAACACAGTTAAAAGCTTCAACTCATTATTATAATTTCATTTAATAATATAGAAGTAAAACCTGCCTTCACCCCAGGTCAGCGGGGACAAAGGACAAAGATAGATAACGGTTGGATGGAATAAAGACGGTCAAACCAGCTGACAGAAGTCAGTCGTTTCTTAATGGGTCACATGATTTGCAGCATAAACTGTTGTACATTTCTGTATTTTCCGTTGACAGTATTTTTTATTATTCTGCATTCAGTTAATGTTCTTTTTTTTCTCTCTTCTGTTTTTTTTTTTTTCAATTGATCCACAAAACTGTCACATGAACAGATGTTATTCTGACAGCTTGATTTTGTGGCAGATTTTCTTTCAAATTTCGATGTAATTTTCTGAGTCAACAAATTGAGAGAGAAAATATAATTTTTTTTATAAGTACTACCTGATAAAGGAATAAATCTGTCATCACTTCCTGTGATAATAATCCTGCTGCACATCACAGAAATAGTTTAGTTCTAATCTTTATTCATTTATTTATTGAACTTAGAGAACCGTGGTGATAAAAGCTCCTCAAAGGTCCTAAAAGGTCCTAAAAGCTCCTCAAAGCTCCTAAAAGGTCCTAAAAGCTGCGTATGTTTCCAGAACAGAGCGTCTGTGACTGGAATATAGAAACAAGGACTACATCAGCCTTTCAAAATAAGAGCTTTAGATGCTGTTTAATTCATGTTCATTCAACACATAGACCTGCTGGATGAAACAAACAAAGAGACGTCTCTGACAACTGGACGTGTGGAGAAAACTCATTTAACATCCAGTAATATGGAATCACTTCCTTTGATCACAAACATTTAATCACATCATTTTAATGTGAAGAACACATTTCACTTCCTGTTTCTCCTCTTGTTCCTGTTTCTCAGGTGAACAGAGTTTTATTTGGAGATGAAAACAGGAGCAGAGACTTTCTGACTGTAAATGAGGAGTTATTAATAAAGTCAGTTTTTATTGAAAATATTTACATTATGATGTTAATAGTTTTAGCGCAGATTCAGATGACAAAATGTTTTGTGGAAAAATTGCAGGAATTAAAAAAAAAATGTTAAGCTCCTGCAGATATTTCAGAGTTTGCTTGAATTTGTTAGTTATTGTGGTTTCCTGAAGCGACTGAATAAAACGCACCACCAAGGGGACAAAATAATTAATGCCCACAATTTATAATATCCCATTACGTCAGTGATTCCCAAACTGAACTATGTGCACTTCAACTGGTCCAAAAGTCCAAAAGAAATGTCATTAAATGTAATTTTACTACTGACAGCTGTAACACACATTTGCATGACGTTACACCGAGCCTCCATCCTCAGGTCTTGGACTGCGTGCTGATATGTCGCTGCACCTTCCTCTCACTTATTAGACACTCGGAGAAGGAGTGAACCTTCTCCTTAAAGATGTCTTGGTGGCTGATATGGTTTTGGTTTCCTGCTCAGCTCCAAAGAAAAGATTGTGATGTAAAGATTGCGCCTCTGTAGGTAAATTAGATTAATATTTCTATTAAAGTGTGAGTGAGTGGCGTGCACCTCCGGATGAGGACAGATTGAGTCCACCTGACTCTAATTTCCACAGAGCCTGTTTGAATAGTTACAGATTGCAGGTATGAAAGCTTTGTTTTATTGACTCTCCAGAGGAGTGCAGCTGTGAGTGTGGGCTCTGTTTTGTGACCTCATACTGATCCATCCATCCCACTCACATTACTAAACATCTTCATCCACAACACAATGAGGTAAGAACGACTTGTTAATCATTGTAATATTTTACAAACACAACTTCCTGTGTTTAGACATGTAGGTTGATGTTTGACATGGCATGATGGAGACATTTCTAAAAGGTCTAAAACACAGTAGAGAGGAAAGTGACAGACGCTGATGAACATTTCTGTGATGAAGAGTCAAAGCTGACAGTTTAGTCTCAGAGTGACATCATCATAAACATAATTGATTTTGAAGCGTGTTGTTGTTGTTTTTTTTAGCCTCAATGGTTAAATCAGTGAGTTTAGTTTCATCGTTGGTATCTGTAGTGGCATGTAGTATTAAATATTTGGTTTTGGGGTACATGTTCTGAAAAATTTGCAAATCTCTGGATTCATCTATTTAACTAATCCCCCCCAACAAATGTTCCCAGTCTCGGCAAATTGATTTTCATAACATACTGAAGATCCTGACAGCTGCCTTATTAACCATTGTGTAAATTATATGCAGTTTGTATATGATGAAAAGGGCTTTACATTATACTTTAGCAACCTTTGTCTTTCAATAAGTTAGGCGAATGTCACAAGTGCAATACCAGCGAGTGCCACTAGAGGTCGTCTCCAAAAAGCCTCCGGCTCCATAGACTCCCATTCAACTTCTCTCATCAAATCCAAAGTGAATAAAATGTGTCCATCAGTTATCTCGGTGTTGTTAGCTAAAGTCACTCCTTCTTATTAGTTTTCTGGAGGTCCATCTGAAAATAATCCCTCATTCATTAGAAAAGAAGATTCAAGAAGACCTGTTTTTGGGGGCGTGTCTGTTTGATTGACAGGCCTGTGGTGCAGTCAGGTTACAGCTATTGGTGGGCGGGTGTAGTGTCAGATTGAGTCAGATCCGATCCTTGTTCCTCCCCATGTCGTCCACATTTGGTCCCTTCTGGCTCCAAAATAGCAACACGGTTGGTGACGTCGTGTTTTTATAGGATGAAGCTTGTTGAATTTTCCTTCACATTCCAAAATTCTCTTGTTTTTGTTGCCTCAAAAATCATCAGACATCCGATCTAAAAGGAAACAACAAACATGTGTCTTTTCTTTAGGTTTTTAATTTTTCATAAAGCTGCTGACATGTTGAACCTAAAGATCAACTTTAGACCTCAGCCCAGTTAGTTTCTGGTCATTCCAGACCAAGTAAAGCTGTAAAACTGTACACTCTTTTCATTTCTGGTTTTCATCAAAGAACGTGTTTGTGGTATTTATTCTTTCAAAATTCACCCTGAATTTAACCGGTATCGCTCAGAATTCAGGCAAATAATGACTTCATTAACGTGGTTCCTCTGGTGGCCCCCGTTGGACACGAACCCTGAATCCAGGCAGTGTTTAAGCTGTGCGGCACCAAAAAGTCCTCCCGGAGAAAAAGACATCAGCCGCAGGACAGATACGGGCAGCAGTCAATAGGCTATTATGCGGCTGTGAGATAAGGTTAATGCCCCGGAGAGCTCCAGAGGCAGACCCCCACCGCGCCTCGCAAAAGGTCAAACATATTCCCCGTCTCCTCTCTGAAATTTCATTCACACGCCGGCACCCCCCCGGGTCGGATGGGACTTGGCAGCGCGGCCGCGACTCGGCTTATGTAAGCTTTTGAAATAGATTTAGCTGCCGCAACTGAGGGGTGGATGTGTGGGTATAAACACTCGAACGCTCTCCCACCGCATTCACTGCCTCCATTCAGTCTGTAAGGAATGAGCTTAGTCGCCACAGGAAGGGATGAATGCGCTCTTCAAAACCCTCTAAACGCTCTCACACTGTAGAGAAGGAGAGAATGAACCCTCGTAGATGTTCTGAATACGTCTGCTGTGTACAAAAGGACGGGCCGTCCTCCACGTCACACAAAGAAACATTCTCTTAATGCGGCGACTAAAATGTTCAGTTACAGCGGAGGTCCAACGTGAAGAATTAACTTTCTGTTACAGTTAACTAAAAGAGTTAATATTCAACCGGGAGACGTGGTGAGAGGTGAAAACTGTTCAGGCTTCAGAGGTCCGAGGAATCTGAGGTATGTGAGAGTCGGTGAACGTGAGAGGAGACTCCATGTCCTTCACTGAAGAGAAAACACATCATTGACTTTTAAATGGCATGAAAAGAACGTGTGAGACAAAGTGCTCCTGTCTCAGCTTTAAATGCAGGTAATGCATTGAAACTATTAGAGTTTAAATCCAATTACAGGGAGGAAAAGGTCATCAGAAGAAGTTTGTTTTTAAGAATATACAAGTTTCATCTCTGGAGGTTCAGTTGGGACGTTTGCATGCAAAACGTGGAAAACTAAAACATGATGATCAGCAGGTCACGACCAATCATGGAAGCTACGAACACTTTCATATACAGACTCTGATCAGGACGGAGAGGACTGAATCTTAATAAACCCGTCTCATTAACAACTTTTAAACAAATGCATAAAAAGTACAGAGCTCAAGTTGTTTCTTTAAATCTTAAATATTTAAGTTTCCTCCTCTGCTGCCCATCATTCAGGTCCGAGAAGCAGCAGCTGAACCAGCTGATTAAAAGAAATCTGCCAGGCTGCTTCAGGGAACACAGTTTGATTCACTCAAAGCAGCCAACAATTACCACGGCTGTTTTGATTTTCTTGATGTCCTGCGGCTTCGCAGTGATCCTTGAAAAGCTCCGTTCAGGCTGCAGCTTGTGACCTCGCCGGCGCAGAGAAGGACCACTTTGATTTAACTGTTTGGAGATAACAGCTCTTCACTCTGCAGCGTGATGTTCCCAATTTTCCATCTCATGTGACACTAATGTTTTATATTTCAGTGAGAACACCTAAGAGTCACATCTCTGATCTGATCTCTGGGTTTCTTGTTCTTTTTAAGCCTCTTTCATGTTTCAGTTGCAGCCGGTCAGCGTTCAGTCGACGTGACGCAGCGTGAACTATGACGGTGTTGTAAAACTTCTCCTGCGTGTTTCCTGGCGTCGATGAGGCCGTTATTTGGAGGCCATGATGAGAGTTTAGGACCTTGCAGAGATGCTCCGGCTGGTGGACGTCACCGTTTAGGATGATTCAGAGACTCACTTTGTTCAAAAAAGATGTCAGTGAACACGAGTCACGCAGCAGATTACAGAGAAGTCACAGGAGCGTTTGTCTGGATGACACAAACTCCAGATCCTCATCCGGCTGCAGCGCCGCCGCTTTCCTTCCTTCAGACGGAGGAGAAGCTGATAAACTGTTCACAGCTCGGAGCAGCAGACAGACGTGACGGACCGACAGTCGATCGGTGTGTTCACCTCCGGGGTTAAAAAGAACACGGCTAAAAGGAAGTGAACACTGGAAACGCTCCAAACGAATATTCACTCATAATAAATTTGTTTCTGCTGTTTGTGAAAACTGTTTTTCTAACATATTCACCACATTCATTTTTATAAAGTGAAAATATGTCCTGTTTACAGAATGTCATAGGAAAATGTTTAGTGTTAAATATATGATATGTTGTTAATGTTAATGTGATAAAAACAGGTTTAATTACTTTTTAAATTGGCATCTGTGCTTCCCTTTTCTTTACATTTCCATATTTCAGTATGAAAGTAACCTGTTGGAGCAGGATCGGCTTCACTTGAAATATACACATAAAACTCAAATTTTAGCTCGGAGCAACTTTCAGCAGAAGAATCTGAAATTAGCGTCTGAGGCCGCGTTCAGACCGACAGCCCAAATCAGATATCTGTCATATCCAGTGATTTAAAAAAAAAAAAGTCTGAACAGCAAAAAAACAAAAAACATAAAATGTGATTTTTGTAAACCGGATCCAGCGACTGAGTCGATGCTACGGCGAGCAGAGATATCAGAAAGAGTTGATTTCTCACGCCGTGGAGGACAACGACAACAACAGTCCACAGACAGGAGCTGAAATGAGCTGCTTCCACTTCTGTGTTGGAAAGCTGCGTCTCCAGCGTAGCTGCGCCTACGTCGTTACCACGGCAACCCATGCGAACAGGATGCTGACGTCGGGACGCACCAAATCTGATCTGGTCACTTGCAAACGACAGAGCGGATCTGAGAAACAAATCTGATTGGCCTGCAGTCTGGACAAAGTTTTATTGTCAAACTAGCGTCTGCACGGTGAAGGTCAAACATCCCAGAGAAAACATTTGTGAGTGGAGGGGAACTTTAAAGATTAGCAAACTATATTCACCAGCTTTTATTGTCCTTTAAAAGGCTGATGTGGCAACAATCTGTGTGAAACTGATAAAATGTGCCAAACAAGTTTTAATGCGATGTGCAGGTCGTCATGGCGACTCACTGACGTCTGCTGAACAACCTTCACGATGAAACCTCTCCGACCCGTCTGTCCTCCACCAGCCTCTATTCGCTGGTTCTGTGTCAAACAACAACTGGTATTATATTTATTTGTGTTGCTGAAGGTCCCATCAGGGCCTCCTGATCCACCGCGGTTCATACGATGTCAGATGATGATGCATAAAGCACTTCGGCAGCGTTTTTCCTGCCTCGTCATCCACCGGCAGAAATAAAACATTGCCACGGCCCCAAAACTTTTAAAAACACATAAAGACCACAGTGACGCACTAAAATCCTCCGTTACCATGAAAAGATGTTTGTCGTCAAACCCACGTGAACCGTGTTGCTGCTTTAAATACACGAACACAGCAACACTGCATTAAACCATCCCGGAGAATATTCAACAAAGGTTTCATGTTGACTTATTTTGTGGTTGAGAACCATCCAAGTTGAAATCTTTTAATCCACTTCGCAGACAATAAGAGAAACAGACTGAAGACAAACGCCAGCCTCGACCTTTAAATGCAAATTCTTTTCAGATTATACAGTTTAGCTCATTACCTTTGTTTATATTATTGAAAATGATCACGCAGACCTGGTGTCCAGAAATATAATAAGGCTTTTTAAAAAAGACCGATTTAGTGGGCAGGCAGGTTCAAATATATGCAGACAGGAAAAAAAGCAATATAGATGAGGCCATTGTTGCTTTAGTAGCTTGCTTTCACTTCACTCTGACAGATTTATGGAGCTGTTTTATAAACCTCTAAATTTATTCAGGAGCAGCTTTAGAAACCTGATGGCAGAGAGCGATGTAAAGTGTTTACAGGGTTTATATCTCGTCTCGACCTCTGGATGACCTCATCCTCTTCACAACATCTCAGCTGCATCTTAAAGACTTGAAGTCCACAGACAACTGCAGAGGACTTCCTGTTTCAGACTGTTAAAGGTCATTTATTAAAAACTTTGTACTAGAATTCAGTTTAATAATCATTTCTGTTAATCTTTAAACAGAAATTATCTGCAGTGCTTTTTTCTTGCACTTTTTGGAGTAGATACAAAAAGAAACGAAAACAAATTCATTTACATTTCTGAAACACAGCAACTAAATAAAGTGGTTGTAAATAATATACAGCGACCAAAGATAGAGAAAACATGCAAATGAAGATACATTTCCACCATTTAACTGTAAAAAAGACGATTTCTTTATTTTACCCAGAAATCAACATGTTTTTGTGTCCTCTGTTTAACACTCAATAAACACTCTGATTCTTCTGTCCAGCAGCAGCAGAGAAGAAACACGTTGTGTTCAGGAACAGCTGCAGCTTCATCACACGCTTTTAATTTGAAAATCCTTTATGTCAGTGGCCCCGCCCCTTCCTCTACAGAGCCAAGATGGCGACCGTTTAGGGTGAAAGTGTTTCACACTTCTTCTTTGGAGCGTTCTGAGTGATTCATCCTGGAACTGGTAGTGTTCTGATGGTTCTGTACTGACAGAGAGAACACACTGATGGACTCAGAGTAGAGAGAGTTAGTACACAAGTACAACATCTGGAACACAAGTACAACATCTGGAACACAAGATCAACATCTGGAACACAAGTACAACATCTGGAACACAAGAACAAAATCTGGAACACTAGTACAACACCTGGAACACAAGTAGAACATCTGGAACACAAGTACAACATCTGGAACACAAGAACAACATCTGGATCACAAGTATAACATCTGGAACACTAGTACAACATCTGGAACACTATTACAACCTCTGGAACAGAAGAACAACATCTGGAACACAAGTACAACATCTGGAACACTAGTACAACATCTGGAACACAAGAACAACATCTGGAAAACTACTACAACATCTGGAACACAAGAACAACATCTGGAACACAAGTACAACATCTGGAACACAAGTACAACATCTGGAACACAAGAACAACATCTGGATCACAAGTACAACATCTGGAACACAAGTACAACATCTGGAACACTAGTACAACATCTGGAACACAAGAACAACATCTGGATCACAAGTACAACATCTGGAACACAAGTACAACATCTGGAACACAAGTACAACATCTGGAACACAAGTGGAACATCTGGAACACAAGTAGAACATCTGGAACACAAGTGGAACATCTGGAACACGAGAACAACATCTGGAACACAAGTACAACATCTGGAACACAAGTCGAACATCTGGAACACAAGTACAACATCTGGAACACAAGTACAACATCTGGAACACAACTAGAACATCTGGAACACAACTAGAACATCTGGAACACAAGTAGAACATCTGGAACACAATTAGAACATCTGGAACACAACTAGAATATCTGGAACACAAGTAGAACATCTGGAACACAACTAGAACATCTGGAACACAAGTAGAACATCTGGAACACAACTAGAACATCTGGAACACAACTAGAACATCTGGAACACAGCACATGTGCAGCTGAGGCTGAAGGTGGTTTTGTATTTATTCATATTTATGAACCGAAGTCTTGAACGAGTTTTGTGTTTGTAGATGAACAAAGTTTCTCAGATTTATCTCTTCAAGCATCCGACAGACAAACAGAGAAAAAAAACCTTCATTTATCAACAATATTAATGGAAGATTAATGAACCCTCCTGTTGTCCTGCAGCTGTGTTCAACCAAGTTCTATTTTATTTTCATATTTTTTGGGATCATTGGTGACAAGGAGGCTGTGAGGGTTTCTTTAAAGAATGATGACCAATGATCCCAAAAAATATAAAAATATAGAAATAAAATAGAACTTGGTTGAACACAGCTGCGAGTCATTTTGACCCGAGGACAACAGATTAAAGATTAATATCTGCGTTTGTTGTTTAGTCAACGAACGGCGGTCGCACACGTTCATCAGTTTGAGCTCTTCTGACAGTCCTGCTGCTGATTGGACACGAAAACACATCTGCACACGAACACAATGTTGTGTTGTGACTTCCTGTCTTCATACCTGTGACACGCGTGTTGCTGCAGAGCCGACGGGTTGGTGGTGAATTAACACGCTTCCAGTCCCGACACACACCGAGAATTACCACGTAATCACGTCAAGTGTTTCCTCTCCCGCTTTACTACTCAGCAAACAATTACATAAACTAGCAGGAAATGCTTTGCATAACGCACATCTGTGCTTTAATGAACTAATATCTGTCAACAACAACATCACCGCTCTGATTTACTGAGAACGAGCAGCAACATGTGAGCAGAGGACAAAAAAAACAACACTGTTCGATTTGAGTTCCCAAATCTATCCAAATAATCAGACTTAGATCAGAGACACGTCCGTCAAACAACTTTATTTTATCTTTAAAAACAGGTTAAGATTACTTTAAACTGACAGTTTGCTTTCAGTCACAGTTGAAGGACAAAATGTGTTTAAAAAAAATAATTTTCCCCCCGAAGGGAGTTCAACAAACACGCAGCATCACACAAAATTTGCATTGATTCATTGATAGCAAACTAACAGTCGAGAGGCTTTCAGTGAATAACAGTCATTTATTAATGTCACATTTCCTCTATTTGGGTGCAATTTTACAACATTGCTGATTGTTTCGTGTCCCTCAACCATCTTCATGTGAAGTATATATCCTACTTTAAACAAACACAACACTAAATATGTATTCATTTCATTTTCATATAAAAAGCGGTCGATGTTCTTTAGTCTGAAGTCTGAAGCTGCTGAAGAGTCTTTCTTTTGTGTCTCGTTGACTTTGCTGCTGTGATTCTGTGAAAAAATGAAAAGTTCCTTTATATCCGTCACTGTTTGTGCACGTCTCAGCAAAAAAAAAAAAGAATGCACAAAATAATCCAGGAAAAAAACTGACCTTGAAAAATAAAAGTGACGTCGCCAAATATACTGTAAACACAGAAATACTAACGTGCCAGAGAGGAAGTATGCATGTTTGATCTCATGAATCTGAGGAGCATCTGTAGCAGCTGTCAGGGTTTTAGGATGAATTGTTCCTTTAAGTGAGCCGTAGGTGAACATCATCGCCTGCAGCCAGCGACTTTCACCTGAGAATAACTGTCAGGAACAATCACAGCTGCGCTGGAAAGGTTTTGAGGTGGCGAGAAGGACAATGACACTTTTCATTTTAAAAAGTGATTCCTGAAATCTGATCCAGAAAATCTGCTTTTGAGATCGTATTTCAGTCGTCACCCCACTTTTCTGTCTTTTATCTTTTCTCATTATTATCAGTGTAAAACTCAGTTTTTGTAGAACTGTTGCTTTTGTAAACTTTAGAAACTTCATCCGCACTATGAAACAACAGGAGGACCATTAAACAGGTCGTACAGTTTGTGCACTAAGCAGTGATGTCAGCAAAACTGTGAAAGAAATTATTTATTTTCTGTGAGCAAATGAGCTTTGAATTATTTAGCTAACAACACCGAGATAACTGATGGACACATTTTATTCACTTTGGATTTGATGAGAGAAGTTGAATGGGAGTCTATGGAGCCGGAGGCTTTTTGGAGCCGACCTCTAGTGGCACTCGCTGGTATTGCAGCTGAAGACACTTCTGGATCAGAACCATTTTACAGACCTGAAGCTACGAACTCTTTTATATTCAATCTGTGGGAACAACAGTCACAGCTGCTGTTCATAAAATAACATATTCATACATCAATGACCTGCAGCATTATGAAACCTAAGTGTTTATCTTTTTATTGATAATGACTTTACAAATCCAGACAAAGAAGTGACAACACCATAAAAGTACTTCAACTTTTAAATTCACTAACTGTGCTTCAGTTATGCTCAATAACACAGCAGGTCAGGCCTGCGGTGATTTAACACCTGAACAGACTCAAGTTAACACTAAAAGAAATGTGAAGTCGTGCGCAGCTGAAGGTGCCACTGAAGCTGCAACAAACACCTGCGTTAATTGGTTTCCTGCTCACAGGTGAGCGAGTCCTCTGATTAGATCCAACATGGACGCCGTTGCTGCTTTTCAGTCACATTTTGCCAGAACTGCTGGTGATATTTATATTTCTCGATGACTAATCAGAGCTCTGAAATTTTTCTGAGGTCAGAAGCACAAAAGAGGAGAAGTGATTGGTCCGCGGGGAGAGAGTGTCCGCCTGGTTTTACTGCCGGGTCCTTCAGCCTTTGTTCAGAAAACAAACGCAGGCAGTTTCTCTAACAGCTCGGGACAATGGAAAGGCCACGGAAACATATACTGTTACGGAGACGTTCCCGTGTCGTGCTCGGCAACAAATTACAGGCTGTCAGATGGTGAAGCTAACACCCATAAACATGTGTACGTTACATTAATCACACTTTATATCCCCGGTGACGCAAACAGAGGACAACCGGACTGACACCTGTGATTTTCTCCACAAACAGTCAGTCAGAAGGAGGTGAACAGCTGAGAGGGAAAGTGGGGTGAAGTCAGCTTTTCTTTCTTGGCTGCCGTCAGTAATAAAAACAACTGGTTCAGTTCCTTGAAGGCAAATCAGAAACCTTCAATGTGCCTGGACCTGCACACCTGTGATCTGCTCGGCTGAGACGCGTCACATGTTCCCACGTTGCAGCACACACGGAGCTCCATGTTCCCACGCTGCAGCACACACGGAGCTCCATGTTCCCACTCTGGAACACACACGGAGCTCCATGTTCCCACTCTGGAACACACACGGAGCTCCATGTTCCCACGCTGCAGCACACACGGAGCTCCATGTTCCCACGCTGCAGCACACACGGAGCTCCATGTTCCCACTCTGGAACACACACGGAGCTCCATGTTCCCACACTGGAACACACACGGAGCTCCATGTTCCCACTCTGGAACACACACGGAGCTCCATGTTCCCACTCTGGAACACACACGGAGCTCCATGTTCCTACTCTGGAACACACACGGAGCTCCATGTTCCCACACTGGAACACACACGGAGCTCCATGTTCCCACTCTGGAACACACACGGAGCTCCATGTTCCTACTCTGGAACACACACGGAGCTCCATGTTCCCACTCTGGAACACACACGGAGCTCCATGTTCCCACACTGGAACACACACGGAGCTCCATGTTCCCACGCTGCAGCACACACGGAGCTCCATGTTCCCACTCTGGAACACACACGGAGCTCCATGTTCCCACACTGGAACACACACGGAGCTCCATGTTCCCACACTGGAACACACACGGAGCTCCATGTTCCCACACTGGAACACACACGGAGCTCCATGTTCCCACTCTGGAACACACACAGAGCTCCATGTTCCCACACTGGAACACACACGGAGCTCCATGTTCCCACACTGGAACACACACGGAGCTCCATGTTCCCACACTGGAACACACACGGAGCTCCATGTTCCCACGCTGCAGCACACACGGAGCTCCATGTTCCCACTCTGGAACACACACGGAGCTCCATGTTCCCACTCTGGAACACACACGGAGCTCCATGTTCCCACACTGGAACACACACGGAGCTCCATGTTCCCACACTGGAACACACACGGAGCTCCATGTTCCCACGCTGCAGCACACACGGAGCTCCATGTTCCTACTCTGGAACACACACGGAGCTCCATGTTCCCACACTGGAACACACACGGAGCTCCATGTTCCCACACTGGAACACACACGGAGCTCCATGTTCCCACACTGGAACACACACGGAGCTCCATGTTCCCACTCTGGAACACACACAGAGCTCCATGTTCCCACACTGGAACACACACGGAGCTCCATGTTCCCACACTGGAACACACACGGAGCTCCATGTTCCCACTCTGGAACACACACAGAGCTCCATGTTCCCACACTGGAACACACACGGAGCTCCATGTTCCCACACTGGAACACACACGGAGCTCCATGTTCCCACACTGGAACACACACGGAGCTCCATGTTCCCACGCTGCAGCACACACGGAGCTCCATGTTCCCACTCTGGAACACACACGGAGCTCCATGTTCCCACTCTGGAACACACACGGAGCTCCATGTTCCCACACTGGAACACACACGGAGCTCCATGTTCCCACACTGGAACACACACGGAGCTCCATGTTCCCACGCTGCAGCACACACGGAGCTCCATGTTCCTACTCTGGAACACACACGGAGCTCCATGTTCCCACTCTGGAACACACACGGAGCTCCATGTTCCCACACTGGAACACACACGGAGCTCCATGTTCCCACGCTGCAGCACACACGGAGCTCCATGTTCCCACTCTGGAACACACACGGAGCTCCATGTTCCCACACTGGAACACACACGGAGCTCCATGTTCCCACACTGGAACACACACGGAGCTCCATGTTCCCACACTGGAACACACACGGAGCTCCATGTTCCCACTCTGGAACACACACGGAGCTCCATGTTCCCACACTGGAACACACACGGAGCTCCATGTTCCCACGCTGCAGCACACATGTGAACATGTGAACTCAACCCCTTTGCTGCTTTACAGACTTTATCACGTGGAGTCGAATAAAAGCCAAAACGAATTTGTCACTATAACACCGAGTTAATCCCACCACTTAGTATCAATTTACTCGTACGAGAACTGCGTACGCTTTCTCAGGTTGCTAATAAGATGGAAGTAATGAGCTCCTGGATGCCGTCTCCGGCGTGCCAGTCGTGCGTTATGAAGACACACTGCGTCAAGCTTTCTTATCCTTGAGCAGCACAAACAGGAAGTCATCACAGTAACTTCACTCAGAGCGCTCTCTGAACTTCTAATGCAGTCGGCTAATGAGAACGGCGCTGCCTCTCTGAGCATGAGCGAGCAGGAGGAAGCTGGAGGTGCTCAGCCACGCAGCGATAATCTGCACTTCTGGTGAGGTCCTACAAGTCGTCAGTTTGAAACATGCCAGGTCCTTTCAGTAGCAGTTCTGGAGCTTTCGATCATGTCACATGGTGTTCATCACTGTAAGAAATTCAAGTTGAGACGGAAACATCCCTCCTGACCTTCGAGCAGTGATTTGATCATTAAATGAAGTCGTTGAATTGTAAATGTTTAAATGTTCTTCTCGTCGATGTTGGACGGTACTGACAGACTGTGTTACTCCACGATTTCACAGTTTTTGTGATTGTTGCGATCAAAAATGTTGGATTTTTGTGGTGGATTGCAAAAAAAATTGCAATGTCATTTGCAGAGTTTTACACACGTTTTTTTTGTGGCAATTCTTTAAAATTGCAAGTCGAGAAAGAAAAAAGTGTTTTTTGTTGTTTTTGAAGCACCAGCTGGGCTGGAAACTTCATATGTATTGTTGCTGCAGTTGGCATCCAAGAAGTTTTTACTATTTCATGTTCAGAGGAAATGATGCAAGACTGGTGCTGAAGGAAATTAATACAATTAAACTGCCTGTAATTTTATTACAGGCAGGTGGTACGTGGTGGTACGTGGAGGTACGTGGAGGTACGTGGAGGTACGTGGTGGTACGTGAAGGTACGTGGTGGTACGTGGAGGTACGTGGAGGTACGTGGTGGAACGTGGAGGTACGTGGTGGTACGTGAAGGTACGTGGTGGTACGTGGAGGTACGTGGAGGTACGTGGTGGAACGTGGAGGTACGTGGTGGTACGTGGAGGTACGTGGAGGTACGTGGAGGTACTTGAAGGTACGTGGTGGTACGTGAAGGTACGTGGTGGAACGTGGAGGTACGTGGTGGTACGTGGAGGTACGTGGAGGTACGTGGAGGTACGTGGTGGTACTTGAAGGTATGTGGTGGTACGTGGAGGTACGTGGAGATACGTGGAGGTACGTGGAGATACGTGGAGGTACGTGGAGGTACGTGGTGGTACTTGAAGGTATGTGGTGGTACGTGGAGGTACGTGGAGATACGTGGAGGTACGTGGAGATACGTGGAGGTACGTGGAGGTACGTGGTGGTACTTGAAGGTATGTGGTGGTACGTGGTGGAGTAGCTGTAACCCGTCTTCAGACGGATCAAGTCTGAAAACACACCACAGTGCTCTAACAGTAGGTGTCCAACTGATCCTTCGCTCAGTGCAGCCGAGGGAGATGTGGTAGAAACACACGCTGTCCATCTTCCCGAGTACAGAAAGGCTCTCGTGCAGATCTGCGGGTGTTTCGTCCGAACGCTGCAGCAGAGCTACAATCCATTAATTCCTGCCGTCGACGGGCCGAGAGGAGCCGTGATCTCGGAGCACAGGGTGTAAAATGAGGCCTCTGTCTTTTTTATGTGCGATAGAGTTTCTCACCTCTTACTGCCATTCAATGGGATTAGAAGGAGAACTGGTCGGGGGGTACTTGTTTGCCCCCCCTCCCCCGCGGAGCCAATTCTCACTCTCCCAAGATGTATGGCCGCTCCAAAGCCTCGGGCTGAAACCCAATCTGCAGCTCAGCACAGCAAATCACACGGGCACTCCAGGAAACACTACACCCAGGTACTGTATGGAGGGGAGGGGAGGGGGGCTCATAAGATAAAGTGAACGCTATGAACTGTAATGGATACGTGGAAGGCTTTGACAATTTCAGTATTGGAAGGATACATCAGCTGTCACATCGGCTGTGAAATGGAAGGAATATGTGTTTATTCAAAGTCAAGAAGAATTTTATTATTATTAAACAGACTAATGTCTTTCAGAAAAGGCAGCGCTCTCTAATAAAGACATTAAATGTGTGTAGATTCAGTCAATGATGCAGTAAATATCATGATTAATGATTTTCTTTCACAGTTCACTCTTCAGGATAAATTGCACCAACCAGATTCTAAACCATTATTACTTTTAACTCTATTTCCATATCTATAGCCTTTATGCTAATTTTAACGTAGATCAGCCCTGTTGCTTTCAAAACTCTGATGTCTAACTGAGATTTAAATGGATGTATGGTTCATCAAAATAAAATCATTTGGATGAATTTTGAATTTAGAGCGACTTTTTGTTTTCTTCCTTTTCTTTATGATATTGTTCCTCTTTCATGTTTTATTTTATTAGCTCAAACAGTTTGAAAGTTTAAATAAAAAAAATAATCCAAGTTTTAATTTTGACTTTCTAATGTACATAGGATCATATTTGAATCTAGTTTAACAGATTTAAACAAAGCCTAAGAAAACTCTGCTAATTTTTAATTAAATGAATACTTGTTTTGGATCTCAACAAACAATAGCGGTACTTACAATGTACTTTAAAACAATGACATGTCTTGGAATCAATCTTTGAACCTTTTCGTCCTCCTTCTGTAATAAACCTGTCCAGTAGAGGATAGCGTGTCAGGGTCACGCTTTGTCTTGTCTAAGCATGAACAGGTCACGTGTGACTATGGTTGAAGAGCGAAGTCATGTGATGACAGCGTGTCACCAGATGGGTTGGGATTGGTTGGATGGATCAACCGCAGGACTTTCACCAACCAGATGAGAGTCTGTGAGAAAGCAACAGGGATTTTTTTTAAGTAACTTAAGAAAGTTACTAACCTAACGTAACCAATCTAACGTACAAGTAACTTACATTATTCATGCAAAATTACTTATTTTGACATGTCACCCTAACCAAGTAGCATAAACCCAGCGTAGCTGTAATTACATCATGGTGGTACTTTCCCAGGTGAAGGTCATCAGTCCACCGCTGCTCTCTCTCTCCTCGGTGTCTGTGCGACTCGCTATGAACGCGTGTGAATAAAAATCACACGCCTGCTTTTTGGTTACAACTCATCGCTTGTCGGACTCATGACTTCATCACTGATGGTGATACGCACACGCAGGCCGAAGACACCGGAGGATACACAACATGACGGCAGCGGACCGACGGGTGTGCCGCTCGCTTCTGTGTGATACCGGGATGTCCCATTGGACTGGATCCTTAGTTTTTTTTATTGCTGCCAGCACATTTATTTATTTATTTAAATTCCTACCCAAAGGATGGCCCTGCTACCTTCTTAGATGAGCAGTGTGTTTTTACGTTCCACTATCTTCCACCCAGCATGTCGGGGTTCGCTACTGAAGCGGGAGATAAGTAAGAACAAAGCAAGCTGTCCGTCGGTGTCAAAACAAGACCTCCCATTTCAGCCCCGCAGACGGCGTGGCCCTGAACCAGAAACCAGACACTCTCCAGCCTCCCTGAGATTAGGAGCACAGACGTCTTTAGACTAAACTATCACACGACCTGCTCTGTCACCCGGCCGGCCCTTCAGGCACATTGAAGATGGCTTTCTTTGAAGTTTGTTTTCTATTATTTGGGCAAGCAGCCCTGCATTCCAGAGATGTTGGTAATTTAGAAAATTCTCACAAGTTCTCTAAAGCAAAAATGCAGAATTTATCCAAATGCAACTATTAGAATAACAAGGTGGCATACATCATAAATATGATAATAAATACTACAAATCAAAGACTTTTCCATCAACTCTGCAGAATCAAGCAGCATGAAGTTTTTACCCTGCAGGGAACTTTTGTTGTTTTTCTCTTTTGTACCTGTGACTCGAGTGTTTTCTGGTCTAGTTTTAATGCATAAGACCAGTTTGGTGGAATGCATGTACTAAAGTGGGTGTGGCCAACATCATATGCACAAACGTCCTTCTGCTGTGTCAGCGCAATACAAAGCGTCGTTCAGGCATGTCTGGGAAACAAACAACATTTTTATGCTGACAATGGAGACAATGGAAACAAAATGATAAACCTTTTCTGGCCCACAATGACTTCATTAGTATATTTTTTGTTTGTTTATTGCCATCTTACCATAGTAATCGTAGCACCAGAAAGTAACCTCCAACTAAATCTCTCTTAACAGATGACTACGTTTATCTTTCAGCATGTGACAACATACAGACAACAATGATGTTTAAAAAACAAGACAACAAGTCATAGCTAAGTCGTGGTGGAATGTAGAATGAACAACTCTTTCTTATTCCCGGGCGTCAGTACTGCCCTTTTACCAGCCCGCTGACGTCTCAAAGATATGCACAAGGTGCCCTTTGTCGTACAAAGTCTACGCACCAAAAACCTCGTGGTTAGGTTTAGGAAAAGACTGTGGTTTGGTTTAAATGTGATATTGTCACAATTAAGTTTAGGCACCAAAACTGTTTGATTAGGGTTTGAAAAAGATCATAGTTTGGGTTGAATAAGTCATTCTACCTCAGTAGTGTTGCGTGTGTCATGTAAGCTAAAGTCACTCCTTCTTATTAGTTTTCTGGAGGTCCATCTGAAAATAATCCCTCATTCATTAGAAAAGAAGATTCAAGAAGACTTGTTTTTGGGGGCGTGTCTGTTTGATTGACAGGCCTGTGGTGCAGTCAGGTTACAGCTATCGGTAGGCGGGACGTAGTATCGTCAGGTATCCAATCAGATCGGTCAGAGCCACCGCTGGCTCCTCCCCCAGCTCGTCCAAATATGGTCACTTCCTGCTCCAAACCGCTCCGAACCAGCAAGATGGTGACGGACAGAATCTGAACTGGAGGATTCATAACGTTCACAAACCAACGATGACATCACTGATGGATGATGACATCACTGATGGTTGATGGTTGATTTTAACCACATTAAAGCAATTTTCTTTTACAGTGAACTCCACAGTCTGTGGTTGGATGTGCTGTGTTGTACACATGAAGCTTATTTTAGATTCCAGTAGAGATCTCCATTTCCAAAGACGCCAAATATGCCTGGTTGAATTTTGTGGAAATGTGTACTCAATGATGAACAATGGTGAACCTTCAACAACGTCCATACTAGGCTTTGAATATTAGTTTTGAAGCTGTAATGGACAAAAACACTAGTTAAGAACAGAAGAAGAGAACATGTATGTTAAAGGATCTTCATTTCCATTATGTGCTTTTAACTTGCTGGAGGCGGCAGCTGAATTTCCATGAAGCGATCTGACCCATTTACCGTACATGTCGAGGTTTTGAACGGTACAATGGGAATGTGATTTTGTAGCGTGGATCTCCTGCTGCAGTGTACGTTGGATGAATGGAGCTGCCGATTGGCCGGTCCTTCAGGGGGATGTGCTCAGGATGTAGATGAGTGTTTTGCAGCCTAAAGATAAGTGAGGAATACGTATGGAAACACTGATCACGAGACCGTGTTCATTTACAGCTGTCTATTCTGGCCTGATTAAAAAAAGTGCTGTTGGTTTTTGCATCACCCAATTTATAAGAAATAATTTGTATAGGCGGTGATGGTGGCGCTGCACCTAGAATCAAATAAAATGTGAACACAAAACATATTTTTACTTAATGGGCTGTGCTCCGACAGTAATGGTGCCTTTTGAATCAAGCACATCACTAACCTCTGACTCTGACTAATACACATTCGTCCCCCAACAAAATGTATACCAACAAAATGTATGCCAACAAAATGTATACCAGCAAAATGTATACCAACAAAATGTATGCCAACAAAATGTATACCAGCAAAATGTATACCAGCAAAATGTATACCAATAAAATGTAAACCAACACAATTTATACCAGCAAAATGTAAACCAATAAAATGTATACCAACAAAATGTATACCAGCAAAATGTATACCAACAAAATGTAAACCAATAAAATGTATACCAGCAAAACATATGCCAACAAAATGTAAACCAACAAAATTTATACCATCAAAATGTAAACCAATAAAATGTATACCAACAAAATGTAAACCAATAAAATGTATACCAGCAAAATATATGCCAACAAAATGTAAACCAATAAAATGTATACCAGCAAAATATATGCCAACAAAATGTAAACCAACAAAATGTATACCAACAAAATGTAAACCAATAAAATGTATACCAGCAAAATATATGCCAACAAAATGTAAACCAATAAAATGTATACCAGCAAAATATATGCCAACAAAATGTATACGAACAAAATGTATACCAGCAAAATGTATACCAGCAAAATGTAAACCAATAAAATGTATACCAACAAAATTTATAACAGCAAAATGTATACCAGCAAAATGTAAACCAACAAAATTTATAACAGAAAAATTTATAACAACAAAACTTCGATCAACAAAATTTTGAGTTGAATTGCGGTCGTCTAATTTTAATGAGTTCTCATTATCTTCCAGTTATCTAGCGTTGTTGTACTGGCATGTTTGCAGTTTGCATTTGTGTTGGTTTCATTTGTTTCAATATATTCATTTTTCAATGCTTTGCTCTTCTATTGTGTGATTTTATATATATTTTGTTGTAAATGGTTTTTATTGCAGTGCTTTGGTTAATTTGCAGAATAAACCTCCAAGTCTACGTATCTTCTGACCTGAAAATCATGCCGGCAACAAAATGTTACTCCAAATATCTCATACTTTTTTTGTATAAATATAAAATGTCTTGTGTTTCAGATGTTCCTGGATATATCATCATCCATAATTAGTTTAATATCTTGCAGCTGTGTGAAGCTCCTTCATTTCCTGCATCAAATTAGTTTAATTAAAAAAACAAACATATACATACACACTCTGCCACTGCTGCAACAACCGACCGTATCCACCAAAGTGTTTTCTCATGAGTACAGCGTATTTTTTTTTTATTGTTAATGAACACCAGCAGCCTGACCAGGTGCTGAGTATTTATTCTGCTCTGAACAGTTGGTGATTTATTTATTTATTTCTTCCAGTCACCAGCCGTCCAATCACAGTGAAGGAAGGGCGGGACAAGCGCGGTTCACCACTGACTGCTGATTGGTCCGGCCTTGAGAGTGGCTGCTAACGCTGATACGAGCCGAGTTCCCAGACTGTTTTCACAGAGAAGGAAAGTGAAGCTGTTAACGACAGTCGGAGCAGACGGGCTGATTTACTGCATCGAACACATCGAGTATATTCATCTGTATCCATAACTCACCAAACGTTCAGCTTCCCCGTTTTATGAGCGACTGATTTTGAAGTGCCATCTCCTGCCAACACAAACATCTTTAAAGTTTTTAAACATCTTCATTATTTAAAAAAGTAGTTTTGAAAGCTGCGTTTTGATCCCTAAATCTTCACTAAAAGACATTTTCAGAGACCAGCGGCCTCTCTGTTACCACCTCTGGCTTTTAGTATCGGCTTAACACCTAAAATGGACGTGGAATATAAAACGGGATCTCACTGGGTTTATTAAAAGTCAGACGTCCGTCACTGCAGTGAAGAACGGAGGAAAAATGAGTTTTTAATGCGAGGTCGGGCTGTGGGTGTTGGTTCGCCACCGTGGACGAACAATGGAGGGTGTTTCCTGTTGGAGTCCAAGCACCTCTGTGACCAGCTTCCTCTGGCTACTGAGGGAGTGTGTCTGCAGTGTGTGTGTGTGTGTGTGTGTGTGTGTGTGTGTGTGTGTCTGCAGTGTGTGTGTGTGTGTGTCTGCAGTGTGTGTGTGTGTGTGTGTGTGTGTGTGTGTGTGTGTGTGTGTCTGCAGTGTGTGTGTGTGTGTGTCTGCAGTGTGTGTGTGTGTGTGTCTGCAGTGTGTGTGTGCAGTGTGTGTGTGTGTGTGTGTGTGTGTGTGTGTGTGTGTGTGTGTGTGTCTGCAGTGTGTGTGTGTGTGTCTGCAGTGTGTGTGTGTGTGTGTGTCTGCAGTGTGTGTGTGCAGTGTGTGCAGTGTGTGTGTGTGTGTGTGTGTGTGTGTGTGTGTGTGTGGCAGTAGCTGTATTTTAATGATGATGATAGTGAAGCTGCCCTCTGACCGCAGCTACGCTCTCCGGGTGGACGTCCAGAAGAGGCCGGACTGTTTCAGCATCCAGATGCTTCCACCTGAGAGCAGCGAGGGGTCGTAACCCCCCCCCCCCCCCCCACCTCCCACCTCCCCGTCTGTGTGCGTAAACCAACAGGTGCTCCCTGCGTCCGCTCTGACATCATGTCCCAGAGCGCTGCAGCATCCAAAGAAAGCAGAGCGATGACGATGTGAGAGCGAAGTGAGAACAGGTAGACGGTCTCAACATGTCGGGCTCCTTATTCTGACAAAAGAAAAGCAGCACCCACCCTGATGATGACCAGGAGAGATTTAGTTTCTGTTACGAACATCCCATCATCTGGTGTGCTGTTGAAGCAATATTACACCAGAGGGTTTGCTTCAACGTCATTGCTGTGTAATACTGAATTTATACAAATCACCAACTAAATAAAACATGTAATCTAAATGTGGAGCGATTCACTCTAAAATATTAAACTTTTTGTTAGAGCGATCTCCGTTTCCATGGCAACACATGGGGTATGACTAACAACTGGAAAACAATCAGTCACGTCAGTAGACTCTTATGTAACCTATGTAATGTTAATGTTATGTCTCCAGGAAGTAGTCTTACTCTTAGCAACCACCCTAGCAACAGAGAGGACTTCTCGTCTCCAATTGATTAAATACAGAACACAGAAACACTAAACTGATCAGCTAGTTCAGTCTGGTTGGACCTGTAATAAGTAGAAACTACATTATATTACATATTATATGACATCCTATTCTAATTCTATGTCCCCATTGAGGAAGAGGAGTGATATTTCTAGTGATGAGCAGGAAGTGATGTCGTGATGATTTGTTCATAATGTTCAGTTGACCAATCAGATCTCAGGGGCGGAGCTTCTTGTTTTATAAACTCTTCTTAACTGCTCTTTTGTCTGTTTGCACACTAGTATCACCATGGAAACGTGTTGTGTATCAGGAGAGTTTCATATCTCATGCTGATGGAAAGTTTGTGAAAAGGCTGGTTAGAAAATATGAATCTAAACAATGCTAAAATTCACAAAATATAATTTTTAAGAAGGAAAATTCAGTCACCAACATTATAATTAAAGTAAACTGTATATAACAGAGTTGTCACTTTTTCCATAAATCACATTCAAATGAATATAAAATGACACTCAATCCGTTCGAATTACACGATTTGAATATACGACACATTAATAACCGAGAAAGTGAAATCTGACACCTGACAACATCCTCTGACAGACAGTTCCTTCAGATGAACCTGTTTTGTTGTCACGTTATCACAGTCTGTGATTACGTTCCAGTTTTAATTCTTCTCTCTCTCATTGTCACAAACAGGTTTCAGGGGATTAACAGGAGATTTTCTTGCAACAGGAAATGTTTGAACTCTGTTGTTCAGCAGCAGGCCGCTGCCTCATATTGTTCTACTGTCAGTCTCAGAGCTTTAAATTGCTGCTTTGTGTTGTGAAGACGAAGTGTTTACGTCTCCTTTGTCCACTGTAGACGAGTTTTCTCACTTATTTCGGATCTGTTTGTCCAACTTCTTTAAACGTCGGACTCTTTTCTGGCCTGATGCTGCTTTTAGTTCGTCACATCCATAATAAAATACTTAGAGAGGCCACGCAGACTCATATTTCAAGACGTTAATACAAATGAAGCTCTCGTGAAGAAGGAGCTCTGATTATATTTGTGACAGATAGAAAAAGCCGTGAGTGCAGTAATTGCTGTTTACTGTGGATGCTCTGTGAAAGCAGACCACTTGTTTGTTGACTGTCTGCAGGGTTGTTCATCTCCACTGAGGAAAATGGCTTCGGCAAAGTGATAATTAAGACGCGAGGCTTCGACTGGAGTCCAAGGGAGGGGACGGACGGACGGACGGACGGAGAGAGTGGGTGATGTCATCGGCGCTGCAGAGGTCGGTGTTTACGACATATCCCCCTGGGAGTTAACGTAACGGTCAGCGTTAATGGAAACTCTGAAGACACTGAGAAAAAACACATTCCTGCAGAGTTCAGGAAGGCAGAAGGGATTTTTTTGTAAATGGTCCTGGTCATAAGGGTCACAGACGCAATTTAACACAATCAGGACCATCACAGTTTGAGCTGAATCGCCCCGATAATGTTGTAAACCATTTTAAACTGAACCAAGTGGTTTTTCGGTGAAATGTTTCTGCTCTGATCTTTGTTCGTTGACTTTTTCGCCCGTCGGTGAAACAGTGTGGACGATGCTGTGACACGTTAGTCAAATGAGTTCATTCAAAATGAAGAATCTAATTACATTTCATTTAAAATAAATAATCGACTAAAGTAATCTCCTGGTTTTAGCCCAAACATTAGCGGTTGTTTTAGGGGTTGACCGATTCAGATGGTTGGTGATCAGGCAGAACAGACTCATGTTTGCAACCGATATACATTTAAAAATAAAAATAAGTGCAAGTAAAAACGAAAATCTTTGTCTTAAAATTTGGAATAACAATAAATGAATCCATTATATAATCTTATTATAAAGGTTTATTGCAATTTGGATTATTTATTGCGAAAAATTGTTTAACTTTTGCAACTCAAGCGTAGAGGACTGGTGTTTTTAACTTCTTTGAAACACAGCTGATTGGCCGTTACTCATGAGGTGTAACCAATCAGATGAAGCTGTGGGCGGGACATTGCTCTGCACCACAGAGAGGTGAGAGAGACGCTGCATCAGAGCCACAGCAGCGCATTTTAAAATGCATTTATTTTATTGCCGATTGAACACAAAAATACCGATAATCGTAAAAATGCTAAACATCGGCCCTGATAATCGGTCGAGCGCTAGTTCTCATAAGGCCTCTTGACTTTTAGGGATTCCCTGACATTTCTGTCCAGTGCCACAATTCAATTTAATTTATGACCAAACTTTTGATAAACTATGAACTAATTTTAGTTTGAATTGCAGATGTTAGCATGCTAAGATGCTAAACGCGGATGGTGAATGTGGCAAACTTGCTGAAGCTCAGCTGTGCTCATTGTTTTGCTTTCCGACTGATTTTAATGTGCTTTTTATAGAGTGAAATATTGTATTAATGATGCATTGTTAGCTTTTTTTTAAAGTTGAACTACTTGTTCTTCTGGGCTCATTTAATTCCCTGATGTCCCAAGCTAACACGCACATTAGTCTTTTGTGTTAGAAACATGTCACAGGCTTGCTGCAGGAAATGCCTGACTGGAATATGTGATCACAGATGAGGGGGACTTTACACGGCTCCACTTCCTCCTTATAACAGACTCAGTAAATGTGCAGCCTCTGTGAATCCCCCTGCAACAATCAGATCACCTGAAATAGTGACAAAGCTGCCAGCTGGAGAGACGCAGGGCAAAGATCATCAGCAACTGAGTCATAAGCTCAAAACTACGCTGGAAACTTCTGTTGACGCATCTTTAATTTGTGTTGGTTTCTGCAGTTTGTCAAAACAGGAGGTAATTATCCGTTTTTTTGTGATTGTTGTGATCAACAATATTTCGATTTTGCGACAGATTTTCTGAAAAAAATGCTGAGTTTTAAATGAGTTTTTTGCAAAAAATTGCGGGAATTAGAAAGAATTAAAAAAAAAGAAAAGTAAGCACAACCTGATAAAAGAATAAATATGTATTTATTGAACTTGGAGAACCGTGGAGATAAAAGTTCCTAAAAGCTCCTAAAAGGTCCTAAAAGCTGCGTATGTTTCCAGAACAGACCGTCTGTGACTGGAATATAGAAACAAGGACTACATCAGCCTTTCAAAATAAGAGCTTTAGATGCTGTTTAATTCATGTTCATTCAACACATAGACCTGCTGGATGAAACAAACAAAGAGACGTCTCTGACAACTGGACGTGTGGAGAAAACTCATTTAACATCCAGTAATATGGAATCACTTCCTTTGATCACAAACATTTAATCACTTCATTTTAATGTGAAGAACACATTTCACTTCCTGTTTCTCCTCTTGTTCCGGTGAACAGTTTTATTTGGTGATGAAAACAGGAGCAGAGACTTTCTGATTGGAAATGAGGAGTTATTGTTGGTAATAAAGTCAGTTTACCACACTTGGTTGTAAATGAATATTTTGAGCTTTATATTTCTGAGGTTTACATCCATTAGTGTCTGAACTTGGTCCAGACTTCCTCGTTGCCTTTGAGACTTTTCCAAATGAGCCTAATGAGGTCATAATGTGGAGCCCAGACAAAGGCAGCACTGTTAGTGACAGTGGAGCGGTGCTCCAACATGTGATCGGTAATCTGATTCATTCCTTTCTGAAGAGGAGAGAGGAGATTTCTTTACCCATATAATTGTATAGAAGCTCAGTTTAAAGGTTAACTATCGTTCTTCCTGCACACTGATATTCAATTAGTTTATTTTTTCTTTCTTTCCTCACAGATTGAAATCATCCCCGTAAACATCAATCACTCGTGTGGTTTAGAGTTTCATATCAGCGCTGTAATATGATAGAATAAACTTTTCTTCATTTCAACACCCACAAGAATAAGAGACCGCTGCATCTCTGCGATTTTCTTAAGAATGGTTTTCTCTGGTTTCACATACAAAAAGACGTCTGTCCAGGCTGAAGTGTCTAGATGTGTCTGTATATGTTGAAACCGCTGATTTACAAGCAGCCCGGCTCCACTGGGAAGGCCGACCTTGTTCTGCACAAACACACCGTTTCCCTCACTTCCTGTGCTACCAGCCTCACGGAGTCGCTCCAACACGCTTATCATTTGTGTTGCGGACTGAATTGATAATAAAAATGATTATACACGGAAAGTTTGCTCACTTAATTTTCAGTGATGAACTTTAAGTATTTTTCTTTTTGGTATAAAATATAAGGTAAAAATGGTTTTCCTCAAGCTGTACCTAATACACTGTAGTATAAATAGTGATAGATCCATATTCAAATGCTGAACACAATCTACATCAATTGTTTTCTCATGTATTTTGCAGACCACTCCATCATACACAATAATCTTTTCTAATTTCGTGAATACAGAGATTTTTCCATTCAGAAGGTGCTAAAATCTGCAAACAAAAATCAACTCGTTCAATTTTTTTGTTACACATTATTATGAAAACATACTAGAAACATGCTCAAAGTTCAAACCCAGTTTTTAAACACAAGAAGATCATCAGCGTAGAGGCTCATAATGTGTCCCTGCGGTGGCGACTCGAATGACAAATGACTGAATTATTATACAGCTTTAAATCCACTATTCTCACCTAGAAAAAAAATAATAATTTAAAGTTATTTCTGAATTGGAAAGATATCTATCATAAATTACAAATCTCTGAAGTGCTCATGTTAAATCTGTCCCTCAACAAACAACACTAATGTCATCCCACTAACATCATGGTATCATCTCAGGTCCTCTACTTTTCAGCAATCCTCCACATTTTTTACAGTAAGTGTCCTAACTTGAAATTCAGTATGAAATTGATTTACTGCAGTTCAAGTTTTCAATAACTCCAACAATAACACTAAAATGAAGTTGTGTATTGTAGGATGCAGTGATTTCAGACACGGTAAATCTAAACTCCAAAGTAGCCTTGAACTGGACAGCAGGCTGCCGGTCAGTGAGGTGAAAACTGCAGAGAATCTGTGTGTGAGTAACATGCAGCGTCTCTGCTAGGTTGAATTACAGATCAAACTTTACTACTTTCTGACATTTACTGCTTTTTCCCGCAGCGTGTGCAAATCTCCAGACAATAACAAACCATAAACACTTGTGAGTCGACATGTGTAGAAACTCATCGGATATCTTTCACATTCCTCTCAGAGCAAAAGAAACTGCTGCCCTGAAAGGCCTTTCTGACAGGAAACATCCCAGGAAGCCACTACCCATGAGTGCACAGGAGCAACTGGAAAGAGAGCCCAGCCCACCGGCCAGGTCCCCCTCCTCCCCCACCCCCACCCCCACCTCGGGCAGTCATATGTCCAAAAGGCAGAGGAATGCAGCTCTCTTTGTGTCAGGGTCAACACAACCTCAAATCTCTGCTGTAAATTCAATGCAGCCTCTCAGCCTGTCAAGATAAAGAGAGAAGCAGAGCCTGCACAAAGAAAAGAAACACTGTCTGGGCTCATGTGTTTATTCAAATAAAGTTGGGATAGATGCAACACATCTCTGCTCCTTTGTAAAAAATATATACTTGAGAAAAAAAACTGTATTTCCATGATTTTTTGTTTTTTTAAAAGGTGCCAACAACCCCTTTTTTTAAAAGTACAAAGATGAGGACAACTGCCAAAGAGCTGAGTGTGCTTTCAGTTACCATGGTGATGACGAAACAGAGGCTGTGGGTTTTAAAGAGGAATCTGTATTTTTTTTTTTCCTTGTGCGAATACTTGGCATCTGCATGCTTGTGTGTGTGTGTGTGTGTGTGTTTGTGTTTGTGTGTGTGTGTGTTTGTGTGTGTTTGTGTGTGTGTGTGTGTGTGTGTGTGTGTGTTTGTGTGTGTGTGTGTGTGTGTGTGTGTTTGTGTGTGTGTGTGTGTGTGTGTGTGTGTTTGTGTGTGTGTGTGTGTGTGTGTGTGTGTGTGTGTGTGTGTGTGTGTGTGTGTGTGTTTGTGTGTGTGTGTGTGTGTGTTTGTGTGTGTGTGTGTGTGTGTGTGTTTGTGTGTGTGTGTGTGTGTGTGTGTGTGTGTGTGTGTGTGTGTGTGTGTGTGTGTGTTTGTTTGTGTGTGTGTGTGTGTGTGTTTGTGTGTGTGTGTGTGTGTGTGTTTGTGTGTGTGTGTGTGTGTGTGTGTGTGTGTGTGTGTTTGTGTGTGTGTGTGTGTGTGTGTGTGTTTGTGTGTGTGTGTGTGTTTGTGTGTGTGTGTGTGTGTGTGTGTTTGTGTGTGTGTGTGTGTGTGTGTGTGTGTGTGTGTGTGTGTGTGTGTTTGTGTGTGTGTGTGTGTGTGTGTGTGTGTGTGTGTGTGTGTTTGTGTGTTTGTGTGTGTGTGTGTGTGTGTGTGTGTGTGTGTGTGTGTGTGTGTGTGTGTGTGTGTGTGTGTGTGTGTGTGTGTGTTGTGTACAGTACCCCCTATATGTAGAGGTTTAGGTGAGTGTGTACCAATAACATTAAAGTCTTGCTGTAAGGACGTTAATGTGTTAAGTGCCATGAAATAACCTGTGTTGTGACTTGGCGCTATATAAATAAAGTTGAATTGAATTGAATTAACAGGAGCCTCAAAATCAATCTCCCAAATCATCGTCTGAGACTGGGGTCTTCAAAGGGAGGCGTGGGGGGATGGGGCGAGGGAGGGTGGGGGGTTGGTAACATGTAGGTAACCAGAGAGCCTCTCGCCCGCCATCAAAGGAGCAGCACATCTGAGGCAGAGCATCCGTCGTCCGCCACTTCAAACCTCTTCTGACTCGACCTGTTCCTTCAAAGTCTCTTTTCTTCTGAGAGACCAGTCAAGTGTATTTGCATGATTGTGTTGTGTTGACTGGAACATGGAAACCTCCACCAAGGACAAAGATGGGGCCCCACATTTTCAATACTCGTACAATAAACACATTTTACACACAAAATGTATACAAATATAATATCTAGTAGTCCTACAGAAAAGTGGAACAAAAGAAGTCCAACATGAGGTGATTAAACACAGTAATTATAGTTAGTGGTTAGAAGTAAGAAATGATTGAACTTCATCTTCCTCTGTTCTTCATTTCTCGTGGATCTGGAGAGAAATTACTTATTGTGTTTACATTTGAAATGAATGTACAGGAAGTTGACCAGACGTACTGCAGTCATCTTATTGGCTTCATGACCCTGACTGCAGACTGCTCAACTTCAAATGACCGAAGGATGTAAAACGAAAACTGGAGGAGACTCATTGCAGCAGCTTCCATATGAGGAATTCATTTGTCAGGACGAGAGGCTGCTGCGCATATGTTGTCTTTAATATTCTTAGTGGAAATCAAAAGGCAATTTCCTCCACACCAAATCGACGTCATGGTAACACACGCCAGAGATGAGCACAGAAGTGTAGCGGTTCATCTCATCCTCCTTCAGCAGGTGATGTCTGGTGACCCCGCTGCATTTCAACCTGTTGAGGTCACCACTCAGCAGCTGATTGTGTAAAATCGTAAACCAACATCAAAGCGGTCCTAATCAGGAATCCTACACAGCCGAGTGAGGAGGAGGACGGAGAGAGCGGTGAGAGACGGTGTCAAAGGGTGTTAGGCTTTCTGAAGTGGTGCGGCCATAGAAAAGAATTGCATGTTTATTTAAGTAGCTAATCAGAGCACCACAGTCAGGCACTCAGAGAAATGAGAGCCATCGACCGGGTGCTCGTCATCCTCGGGGACGGTGTTGCTCAAATATCTTCAGACACAAGCATTTTCACGCAGCCTGCTGTGTGAAATGGACTTCAGTGAAGCACCTGTGTTTCATAGGAACGTAAACGATGTCAGACTGTATGGACCGTTGTGGGAATCGTTTTGTGTCATGCATTCATCTCACAAGGTTTTCCTCTCTGACCCGGTGATGTTGCCTTTGGTCCTGACTAAACCAGTCAAAACAATAAATCGTATGATTTTCCAAAGGGGCATCAACATATTATGATTCATATATATAAAACACGTGTGTGTGTGTGTGTGTTTTATTTAAGAGAGACAGAGACTATTTGAGAAACATAACACCGGTTGTATTGCAGATATGTATCATCAATAAATCAATAAGTAACAGGCCAGCACATGTGCAGAAACCTTATTACATTTTAATAAGTGATACCTTCAATCCATCAGACACCCAAAAACGTTATTTTAAAACTTTTTCAGGCCAGACGTGAGCACATTAGACTTTTGACACGTATGAAGTTACAACCCCCGTTTTTTCAAATGTAAATAAAAACAGAATGCAATGATTTGCAAATCCTGTAAACCCATATTTAATAAACAAGACCTTCCCTGAAAGAGACGTTGTCTGGATGGCAGCATATGTTGCTCCAAAACCTGAATATATCATTCAGCATTAATGCTTCCTTCCAGATGTTCAAGCTACCCATGCCATGTGCACTAATGCATCCTGTACCATCACAGATGCTGGCTTTAGAACTGAGCTGATAACAAGCTGGATGGTCCCTCTCCTCTTTAACCTGGAGGATGCAGCGTCCATGATTTCCAAACAGAATCTCAGATTGTGATCCATCAGACCTCAGGACAGTTGTCCACTTCACCTCAGTCCATCTTCAATGATCTCGGTCCAGAGAAGGCGGCGGTGTTTCTGGATCATGTTTCTATCTGGTTTCTTCTTTGGAGAGTTTTAACATCATTTGTGGACGCAGCGATGAACTGTGTTCACAGACGATGGTTTTCACAAGTGTTCCTGAGCCCATGCAGTGATTTCCACTCCAGAATAGTGTGTTTTAATGCAGTGCTGCCTGAGGGCCCGAAGATCACCACCATCCAATAATAGTTTCCAGCCTTGTCCCTTGTGTTCAGAGATTTCTCCAGATTCTCTGAATCTTTTAATGATATTATGAACCGTAGACGATGAAATCCACTAATTCTTTGTAGTTTTACGTTGAGGAACATTATTCTTAGATTGTTGAACTATTTTACAAACAGTCTTTCAGAGCGGTGAACCTCTCCCCATCTTCACTGCTGAGAGACTCTGTCTCTCTGAAATCATCTTTTTATGCCCAATCATGTTACTGATCTGTTGCCATGGTAACCTAATTAATGAGATGTTCCAGCAGGTGTTATCTTTTTAGCATTATCTTTTTTGCTTATGTAACCATGTTGACCAAACATACTGCTCTCAGTTGTTTGTGTTTCAGCAGCTGTATATTGTGTTTTTCTGTTTTTATGCTGGAATGCTTCATTGTAAAATCTTTCTCTCCTCTTACCTGATTTACTGGACCTTCATATAACATTGCTTCCTGCCCACTGAGGTTTCTTTCCTGCCTCCGTCTCCTCCTGACTGTGTCTCCACCTCGTTGTAATGACAGGCTGCGAGCAGCATCAGAGAACACCTGCAGGAGACTAAACAGTCTGAGCCAGGACAGCAGCTCTAATAAAGAGCACAATTAAATTCCATGCCAAGATGAAATGTGTTTACTGGAGCTGACAGAGAGGGAGGTGGTGGTGGGAGGATTCAAGCATTTAAGTGTGTTCACACAGAAAGCATTCATGTTGATGCTGAACTTCATTTGAATTGGTGAACACATGATATTTAGTAGAATAAACCACCACACGACATAGATCATATTTCTAAACTTTCCCGTTTTGAAAACAGCCAGCACGCGCACACACACACACACACACACACACACACACACACACACACACACACACACACACACACACACACACACGCAAACACACACACACACACACACACTCTGGTTTCTACCTGGCAGCAGTGACAGTTTATTGCTCCATGGGCTCTTTTATCAGATGATTCATGCCTCTTGGATGGGGTGGCACTCCAAATGTGCTTTGATTGAGGCAATTAAGCCCAAGGCCCTTGAACTGCTCTGACGAGTCGTGGCTCGTCCAACTTGAAGCCATATGTGACTGCGATGGTCTGATGGGACCATTGGAGGGCCACTGCAGGAACGTTAACGCCTGCATGGCTCATTTTGATGCTTTTTGTGTTCATTGCATCAAATCCCCCCCCCAAAAATAAATCTCATTCTGAGTTTAGGATGCAGCCAGAGAGAAGTTAGAACAAATAGATGCAACAACGAGAGGAAAAAAAATAGTTTTTCACTTCTGCATGATCAAACTGTGTTGCTGCTGAACACAGTGAGGGCTTTTACCCAACATGACTGTATATGAAACAGACTGAAAATAAAAGTGTTCATAGCTTCAGGTCTGTAAAATGGTTCCGATCCAGAAATGTCTTCAGCTGCAATACCAGCGAGTGCCACTAGAGGTCGGCTCCAAAAAGCCTCCGGCTCCATAGACTCCCATTCAACTTCTCTCATCAAATCCAAAGTGAATAAAATGTGTCCATATATGGACCAAGATGGTGACGGACAGAATCTGAACTGGAGGCTTCATATCGTTCACAAACCAACGATGACATCACTGATGGTTGATGACATCACTGGTGGTTGATGACATCGCTGGTGGTTGATGACATCACTGATGGTCGCTGCTTGTGTTCAACATGTTTCCCTTAAAGACCAAAAGGAAAAGTTTGCATGCTTCTTTAATCACCTCGCTGCAATACGAGCCTCAGAACGTACAGTAACCACACGGGATGTGTTCATTCACTCATCAGTTAGACGCTGTGGTCACCTGCATCTTCACAAAGCGTTTGTATCCGCGGTGGTTCGTGGTGTCACTCAGCTTTCATGTATCCTAAATGTGTTTCATATAGTGTCACCAGAAAACCTGCCAAAACAAATGAGTCTCAAAACAGCAGTTTGTTTAAAACAATGGTTTTTTTTTTAATCACTAATCTAAGCTTGCAAATTGCCTTTCAAACGTCCCTCCTGATCCTTGAATTCACAGCATTCAAGTGCTGCATTCAAATCTACTTGTTAACAATTTAATTTCAGGTACTCAAAGTTGTTTTTAGAAGATTGCTTGATAAAAATAGCACGTGCAAGGCTTTTGCTAATAAATATATTCATGAAATAGAACATGACGTGACAGCTTTGTCACTATAATTAGTTTATCACACTGAACCCGTTCTGCTGTTAGATTTGTTGTCAGACATTCAGAGGATGATAAAAATACTCCCCAGCAGTCAACTAGGTGGGAAGAGATGGTTGAAATGTGTTAATTGCCAATTAGTCGGGATGCTCTTTTTGCTGCACTGATGGTGAAAGCTGCCCAAAGATAAAACACATCTGACATTTTGTCCACTAGTCTGCACAATAATGCAATAATGTGTTCTATATATTAGGTTCCTAAATTAAAAGCACAGCAGTAAACAGAGGATGGTTTACTGGATCTGCGAGGGCTGAACAAAGTCAGGTCTGCAGTCAACCTAATTGTCATTTTGGTCGATGTAATTATTGTTGTCAGCCGACACACTGGTGAGCTGGCAGGTCTTTGAAACGCCGATCTGCTGCAGCGAGAGGAGGTAAACATGACCTGCAGCCTCCCTGAAACTGGGAGCTGAACTCACTGCAGCAGAGAACAAGTAGATTTTATTACAAGAGTTCAGAAAGCAGTAACGAGTTCACTGGTGTTCACTGATTTTGGGAATTATTTAAAAACAAAGTCGCACATTCCCGAGACTCAGTGTAGAGTTTCACTGTCCCGTATTAACTACTTCTTCTGAGGCTTTCACACTCTGCCAGTGACTGTAAATATACACCGCAGGCTTTGTTTGACTTCTTTTAGTGCCTCAGACGCCTGAAAAGCAACTAGTATGAGAAAAAGTACAGGGAGGTCCTCAGCACCCTTAAAAACAGTCAGAATCAGGTCATTTCGTTATTTATTACCACTCGAGGAAAGCAGGTGCCTCAACATGTCAGAAATGTACATAATGAAGTGAAATGAGTTGAAGGTCTCACTGTGCCGGTTTTGCTCCAGAACCCCTGAAGGGTCATGGTGAGATTTATTTTATTCGGATCTCCTGTTTAATTTTCTCGCTGTTTATATATTTTCATTACACCTGATCCAAAGGAACAGTTACTGGCCTTGTTATGGGTTATATATGGTTTATGAACGTCCGTTATGAATCCTCCACTTCAGATTCTGTCCGTCACCATCTTACTAGTTCGGAGCGGTTTGGAGCAGGAAGTGACCATATTTGGACGAGCTGGGGGAGGAGCCAGCGGTGGATCTGACGGATCTGATCGGCAACCTGACGATACTACGTCCCGCCCACCGATCGCTGTAACCTGACTGCACCACAGGCCTGTCAATCAAACATACACGCCCCCCAAAAACAGGTCTTCTTGAATCTTCTTTTCTAATGAATGAGGGATTATTTTCAGATGGACCTCCAGAAAACTAATAAGAAGGAGTGACTTTAGCTTACATGACACACGCAACACTACTGAGGTAAAATGACTTATTCAACCCAAACTATGATCTTTTTCAAACCCTAATCAAACAGTTTTGGTGCCTAAACATAATTGTGACAATATCACATTCTAATCATTCTAATTCTATGTTCCCATTGAGGAGATGGAGTCATGTTTCTAGTGATGAGCAGGATGTGATGTCATAGTTACAGTTGACCAATCAGATCTCTGGGTCAGAACCGCTCGTTGTATAATAACTGTTCAACTTTACATCCTCCTCTGAAATCTCTGGGCTTCTGGCTGAAGAACAGATTGAGTTATTCCACACTCCTTTCACCAGCTCAGCACGGGACTGATTCACATCAGAATATAATATCATTTCTACTAAATGCCTTTATTCTGACTGAATAAATACTGAACGTCGTAGAAATACTGTCCCGCTCCATCAACAGGTGTGAGATCGTTCACATTGTAAGCTCTCCGGCCTTTTCATGGTCGGATACTTAGTCGCTTGAAGCAGTGAAGGAGGAGAGGAGGGGTGGAGTTTCAGGCAGTTAGTGTGTGAACTAGATACCCTGTGCTCTTCCAGCAGCCTCGGCCCTGAGAACAGTGTCAGTCTGTCAGCGCTACCGCGACGTGAGGAGAGTGCTGGCTGTTGTTTGTGCTGCGACGACCATCTCGTCTGATTACACGCTGCAGCGACTGGGAGGAAGCTGTGTCATCTCTCTCTGGTGACTCAGCGCTTCGAGACATCTATGAAATCCAATTCTGTGTTTTCGGAACAATAAGCTGTGTTTTTTCTGTGTAGTTTTAGGCGACAACATTCTGTAGAAAGGCAGCACTTTGTAGGAGGAAATAACGAAATCATCAAAAGCTGTTTTTAGATAATTACAGTATTAGTCTTTATTATAAATGTACATTTTACTTTATTTTGTGCTCTTAAAGTTGAGTACAGATGTTTGTGATTTCTTTTGTGGTATTCCATTCAGCAGGTGGCAGATTTATGTTATTGAAACAGTCATAATAAAGTTCCATCCGTAAAATACAAGTGCATGATAAATAAATAGTTTTTTTTCAATTGTTTTGTCAAATTGTCTTTAAAAGCTGTGCTTGTGTCATAATAATTATTTGCAGTACTTACATATGTATTTACAGCAAAGAGGAATGTTTAAAATATATTCTGACCAAATTCTACATCCAAACCATTTAGCTGTTTGTTTTAATATAAAACATTGTTAATAGACTCGTATGTACAAAGAAATGCAGCTTCATTTAACAGCTTGAGAACAGCAGAAGGATACATTCACCTTTATCTAATGCGACTGTGACAGAAATATAAGAAGACTTTTTAAACGTTGATGAGACCTGGTACAGCCAAACTAAAGTTTTAAACAGTGAACCATCGACGGACTGTAATCTGTGCATACGAAGCCCCAGTTTGTGTCCTGCAGCTAATATTTCATGTTAAAGTCAAACCTCAAATCCAGATGGGAATTCGACAACTCTAGAAAGTTATTTCCTGAAATATTCTGTCCTTCAGTTAAAAAACAAAATAAAAAAACTTGTTTACTGAATAACAAAGTATTTCAAACTTGTTTATTGGCTCATTTCTAAAAGTGATGTCATATCGTGATGCATTGGCCTGTGGTGCTGTCAGGTTACAGCTATCAGTGGGCGGGGCGTAGTATCCCATCAGATTGGTCAGATCCACCGCTGGCTCCTCCCCCAGCTCGTCCAAATATGGTCACTTCCTGCTCCAAACCGCTTCGAACTAGCAAAGATGGTGACGGACAGAATCTGAACTGGAGGATTCATAACGTTCACAAACCAACGATGACATCACTGATGGTTGATGACATCACTGATGGTCTGGAGACATCACTGATGGTTGATGATTGGATGATGATGATCTGTTATCCCCCTAGTGGACTGACAGGTGTTATTACACACTTAGATGTGATTTGGGTTTGACGGAATTTATTCGAACCTGAGGAAAGAAAAGAACATTTCTTGTTTTGTTGACTGAACGGTCCAATATGATGAAGAAGCAGCAAAACAAATGAGCTTTTAGCTTAAAAGTTTAGCTTTTAAAAAAAAAACCTCTTAATTGATTTTTATTTGTTGTTGTTGATTATTTTTATGTCTCTCATTAAATTACCTACTGGGTTTATTGAATTCAATGTTTATGTGCATGTATAGCTAGTTTGATTTTCAGACTGCACTGAGACGAAAACGAAGACATATGAGAGGCTCCGACTGGTGCCGATAGAACAATAAAGTAGTGGGTCAGCTGGCTTCTTCAAACGTCCGTGTCCAGTGGGGGGAGGAAGTCGAGACACGGTGACAGCGAGTCCTGACTGTGTGTGGAGCTAATCCCCGTGTCCGAGTCCGTGTCGGTGATGTCCAGAGGCGACAGGCTGTGTTTGAGTTTCACCGTCTGGGTCTCACTTTTCAGAGGGACACTTACAGACCGGTCCGTCTCTCCGCCGTCCACCATCTGCAGCGAGTTGAGCTGTGCAGCCAGCTGCCAGCACTCCTGGTCCTTGGACACAAGCGCACTGTCAAAGCGCTTCAGCTGCTTGTCTACGTCTGCAGCTTGGTGGTGGAGGGAGACGCCGGCGGAGAGGCTGCGCTGCAGCTGGTCCTGCAGCCGCTCCAGTTCAGCGGTGTAGAACGACTCGTCTGCGTCGGAGATCCAGGAAGCAGCCGTGGCTCCTTCCTGTTCGCCGTCCTCGTCTTGGCTCAGAGGACCGTTGGCCCTCCTCAGCTCCGAGTCGATGTCCCGGGACAGCTGGAGGATGAGCTCCCGGTGCCTCTGCACCTGCACCTCCAGCTGCTCGACCCCGTCGCTGGTGTACAAGTACTCCTGCAGCTGCTCTTCGCTGTCCGCCTCCAGACTCGGACCGCACTGAGCCGGCGAGCTCTCCGCCGCCGCCTCCCTCTGCACCTGCAGCTCGAACCTCTCGATGTCCACGTCCAGCTCCCTCATCCGCTGGATCTGCTCCCTGATGGTGTGGTCCTGGTTGAGAATGAGCTGCACCATCCGATCGACCTCGTCAGCGCCCAGCGAGCTCTTGTGAATTTTCTCCAGCTTCCGGAACGCTTTCTTCACCATTCGCTTCTGCTTCTCCACCGGCAGCGCCTGGGGACCCTGAGAGCGGGCGTGCTCCCATCGCTTCGGCCTCGCACCTTTAGATTTCACACCTTTCTTAGCAGGCTGGGGCACAAAATCGCTGGTTTTGAGCAGAATGAACTGGATTAAGGGTCTCTGGTCGCCCCAAGCGTACCACAGTCTCAGGATCCTGGTGAGAGGAGGCAGAGCTCTCTCGAAACCCTTCCAGCGCTCCACCAGACAGAAGTCTTTGGGTTCCCCGTGCAGCAGCCGCTTGCTCTCCGGGACCGACTTGTGATCCTCCAGTAACGCCTGAATCAGATCTGCACATGTCGTGTGCTTCGTTACTCCACAGACCACCTTCTCCTCGTTGCAGACAGTAACTTGGATCTCCTTTCCCACCGTGGGCTCGGCATCTTTGGTCCTACGAGAGAAACGGAAAAACTAAATTTACACTTGTGGCTTTAAAATAGCACATTTTAGAGTCTTAACCTACTTGTGTCCAGTTTCTCCTTCAGTTTTCTAAATCCTTTCATAGCCCACCGTCTCACAGTAATCTTCTATATGCACTAAAATGAAAAATTCAAATTTGAGACTTCACCACTCACTGAAAGTCATCTTGACATTCATATTGTTTTATTCATATTTTCAAAAAATTCAGACTTGCATTGTTGGTATTTTGAAATGTTGGTGTCTCCACGAGAACACTAGACTTAAATTAAATTATAGGGATTTAATAAATGCATAACTGCATGGCATACATTTATGACTTATGGGTTAAAAAAAACCGCAAACAGATATCCGAAATCTGAAATGCACTGGAAGTCCTCTCTGTGTTCTCAGCAGTATGTTTGCATGAATGGATCCTCCTCTGATGGCTTCCTATTAGGTCAATGAGCAGAAAACTACATTGGCTCATTTTGTGCTCCCTGGCTTGATTCTATTAGACTGCTCCTCATCGTCTTACTCATCACAGACGATCACTTAATGGTTCGGTTCTGAGCTGTTTAACCCCGAGGCCCTCATTACCTTTTCGTCTGCACCGTAAAACTCGCTCAAAAATTGACCTTTGATGGGCCGACGATATTCATTTTTTACGAGCTTAATGGACCGCCGGTAATATCCAGGACCTAATATCCAGTCATTAAATGATCGGCACCGGCAACGCAGACAGACACAAGTAATCAAATCAGTGGAAAACACTGCCAGACGTTTCAATTTGATTTTAAGATAAAGAATGATGTACTAGCTATTATTTGTATGACAGAAAACATGTTGGGAGACTTCTTTTATTTCATGGTGTCTCTGGTGTTGTACTGCCAAGTTTCTGTCTCTTTAAATTACTCAAATTTAAAGTTTAAGTGTACTCTGAAAATAAAAAAAAATAAGTGATATATAATCCTCCTGTAATTACAGACGGTTCAAAATAAAAGAAACCGGAGGAAGATGATCCGTCTAATATCACCAGGGGACACGAATGGGAGCTCCACCTCTGACACTGAACTGCACACTCATTTTGTGGGTTGAAAGAAAGTTGGTCTGTGGTTTTGCAACCCAATAGGCAATATTTCATTAATCTGTTGGCAGTAATAAATCAGAGTTATGTAACTGTAATCCTGGATGATGTCAAGTTTCCTGAAATTAGTTTCACGTGACAAAAACAGATCTACAGCATTAGCTCATCAGGAGGCTTCTTGATGTTATGACACTGATGGACTGAAACACGTCTCCAGTGTGTTTTTAAGTTTAATTTTCTTCAGGTCTTTTTTCGTCCCTCCAGGATTTCTTGGAGGATTGTTGATCAGAAATGTTTGATTTTGTGGCAGATTTTCGATGTAATTTGCAGCTTTAAATTAGTTTTTTGAGATTTCTTTTTTAAAAGCACTACCTCAATGGAATAAATATGCAATGACTTTCTTTGACAATATATAAAGACTTTAGTTCTAATCGAATTCTAATTTATTAATTGAACTTAGAGAACCATGGGGCTCAAAGTTAATATAGAAACAAGGACTACATCAGCCTTTCAAAATAAGAGCTTTAGATGCTGTTTAATTCATGTTCATTCAACACATAGACCTGCTGGATGAAACCAACAAAGAGACGTCTCTGACAACTGGACGTGTGGAGAAAACTCATTTAACATCCAGTAATATGGAATCACTTCCTTTGATCACAAACATTTAATCATATAATTTTAATGTGAAGAACATATTTCACTTCCTGTTTCTCCTCTTGTTCCTGTTTCTCCGGTGAACAGAGTTTTATTTGGTGATGAAAACAGGAGCAGAGACTTTCTGGTTGGAAATGAGGAGTTATTGTTAATAAAGTCAATTTTGTTTGAAAAGATTTACTTTATGTCGTTAATACTTTCAGCTCAGATTCTGATGACGACATGTTTTGCGGAAAAATCTCGGGAATTAAAAGAAATTGCAAGCTGATGCAATTATTGTGGAGTTTGCTTGATTTTATGTTCATTATTGCGATTTCCTGGAGGGACTGACTTTTTAAGTTTGCAATTCAGTTATAATACAGATAGAGCCTCAAAAACTCATCTTTTTATTACACTAGAGAAAAACAAGCTTTGTGATTAAAATCCAATCCTGAAGGTGTTCAGCCTGTCAGATGTTTGATGTTGTTCCTCGCCTGAAGTAACGGCTTCATATCTGAACTCTGCATCAAGTGGCGTCTGCGCTTTATCTGTCGAGTGACCTCAGTTGACTGCAGCTCATGTAAACCGCTGATCATTTAGAGGGAGGAAAAAAAGATGATAGTATTTTTCAAAGTGGAGAACTTAAATGCTGCATTATCTCACAGTTTCCAGATTTTACAGACTGATAGCGTCGTGTGTTTTGGTTCCTACACAGTGAAAACTGCAGCTTTGTGGAAGCTGCTGGTGAACAAGGTCTGAGGAATGCGATGCATACAATGCGAGAGGCTGGTTAATGGTTATTGAGACACTTGGAGAAGAGCGGAGCAAAGCAAATACCTGAGCTATGCGTAGGCCAAACAAATCCAGCACGCCTTCTAGCATTCACAGACAGCGACCATGACGACTTTGAACTCAGAGCCTCCAACTAACTCAGACTACTACACCCTGAATCTGCTGCTGCTGCTCAGGAAGGAAACCAGCGGTTGAACCACGCCTCTACAACATATAGACACTGACACAACAGCTCTGCAGCTCTTAATAGGTTTGTCCTCCGTTTAACAGTCAATACTTATGACTGCATCAGCAATTCTAAAATATTTACCCATTATAACTTCAAATAGTTTTTCAGCACATCATTTTAAACTTCTTTCTGCATTCTGCAATTACCAGCTGCAGTTATTAGCTACACATTAAAATGTTACGTAGAACAAATTACTATTTTTAAAGTTATGATGAATTTTTACAGATTAAACTGGCCAATTATACGTATGTAAAGTTGTTAAATTTTGATTCACCTTGATTGATATGCATCGTTTAAAGGATCAGAAAACGTTCCCATTGCCTTGGAATAAATAAATAAAATACGAACGTACTCCTAGAACTCCAGTTATGTCCGGTAACTACTATTTCTTTAGTTAGTTCTTTATCTCCATCCCGCCCTACTGAGGCTCTCCACCTCGGGGAAACACTGCTTTCCTAACCACCGGAAAACTGGGATCAGAAGTACAAATGTCTCCGTCTTCGGGGCCACAACCAACAACATGTTGTGAATTGAAATGCATGCATCAATGGATAAATGAAAAAATAGATGAGACAAAAATGACCAGAAAACGAAGGAAAACAAGAACATGGTCAGTGCAGTGTTACTGTACAAGACATCTAGAAATAAACTGAAGTACAAATATTCACTACAAACCTAAATATGTTTCTGTGGTCGTTTCTGAACATGCAGGTGAATAAACACAATCTACGGACAGTCGTGTGTTTCAGAGGTGACCGAAGCCCTCAGCTGTGCAGGAAGAGGCTGCAGCCCGGCGGGGAAACACCTGTATTTATCCTGGGCCACAATCACCGACGCTCAGGCAACTTCCTGCCTGCCGCCGCAGTTCAATGTAGGGAGGCAGGAAATGGGAAAAATGGATTCGCTCACTATGGTCTGTTTTCCACTCTAATGTGAAGAACCTGTAAACAAATGTATGTTTGTGGTGTTTAGACTGACTTTGAAATAACTTTCGATGGCTAGCAGTGTTTTGGAGACTGAAATGTCAACAGTTTAATTTAAGAAAAAATTAATCTGACCATGACTTTCATTATGATCCTCAGAATAGGCTAACTACTTTAAACATAGTGGGGCACCTCTATATGCTAAGACAACCCAGTCTCACAGCAAAGCG
The DNA here is from genome assembly GCF_022577435.1 of Embiotoca jacksoni. Lineage (NCBI taxonomy): Eukaryota > Metazoa > Chordata > Actinopteri > Embiotocidae > Embiotoca > Embiotoca jacksoni. Next base: position 1,143,513 of record NW_027185381.1, on the reverse strand, counting down.
TGAAATACACACGCTTTGGGCTGCCTAGCGTGCGTGCAAGTTTCACGCTTTCAAAACGAGTAACTCTCACATCATGTGACCAAGGTCCCGCGAGGGGTGGCTTGGTGTCGTTGGTCACAGACTGCCATGTGGGATGATGAGGTTTGAATTCAGGAAGTGACAAACATTTTTGTTGTGTTGTTTTTTGTTTCGTAACTCCAACTACGTGTTTTAGCTATAAGTTTAATTTTCCTGTAAATCACATGGCTCTAAGCATACAGTAGGTTTTATTTTCATCAACGGCAGAAAAAATGTGTAACTTTCACGCCTCGACAGCACAAAGTGTGGCTATTTCACACTTTGCTGTATTGGACCGGCGTGTCTATTTCACGTTTAGCCGTGATGCCCAGTTACTATCTAAATCCTAGTCTACACAACTCAGGGCTGGACCGGAGATGCTTCCTCCTGCTCTTATCTGACAGAGGGTGAGTTATTGCCGAGGAAACAACATCTCTTTTCTATCTGGTCGAGTTGATCTTTGGGTTTACTCCCGCTCCGATAGGCATCTGTGAGCAGAGACACAACACACCCCTTCCCTTCTCTTCCTCTGTGAAACCGCCCACCCCAATTATTTTCTCTCCTCCAGCAGGGCTGTGATTCACCAAAAAATATTTTACTCATTGGAAATAAAAGACCTCTCTGCAGCCCGGTGAGATCATGACATTGCTTTGGTCACTTTTTTCACTGTCTGGCAACCATTTCATTTAAAACCCTTGCAGGCCTGCTGTGTCACTACAGGACCCCCAATGATGCTCTGTGATGGTAGAAGGCACCAATTAACTATTGTCAGCTGACAGATTTGAAGAATTTTTAAGTGGATCCAAGAAGACCAGGATTTGTAATACAGCCTTTGTCTGACTTGAGTTTTTAAATTTGCTATTATAGCTTAGCTTCACTACTGCTAGAGTTAACCAGAAAGAATATTGCAGCACTCCCTCATCTTTTAAACAAGTGCACAATGATTTTTTTTTGGTGATTGTTGTGATCAAAAATCTTTGAATTTGTGGCGGATTTTCGTAAAAATTGTGATGTAATTTGTGGAGTTTTAAGTGGATTTTTTGCGAAAGAAATTGGAAGTCGAGAAAGAAAAATTAGATTTATTTTTTTTAAACACTACCTGATAAAGAAATACATATTTAATCACTTCCTGTGATAATAATCATGTTGCACATCACAGAAAGTTCTAATCTTTTTTTATTTATTCGTTGAACTACGTATGTTTCCAGAACAAACCGTCTGTGATTGTGATATAGAAACAACGACTACATCAGTGTCAAAATAAGAGCTTTAGAGTTTTTTATCATAAGCTCCCGCAAATATTGCAAAGTTGGATTTGCGTTAATTATTGTGATTGCAATATTGTGATTAATGTCACCAACAGATTTCAGATTTTTCTTTGTACCTGCATGTGGAGTAAAGCAGTAATAACAGCTGATTGTTAAAACCCAGCCTTCAGCAGACTCCTCTAAGCCTCAACAGCTCTTTATGATTCACATAACTGCCTCCTACACTAATTAAAGTGCGGAAGACTTGAAATAAATACTGAGTTTACTTTACAGAAGAGGAATTGGAGTTTAATTCCACTGATTTGAAGTCAGATTTTCTCGCTGTGGCTTCGCAAACATCCATTTTGACCTGTTGTTGGATTAAAGTTTAATTCTTTAAGACTCCAAAACTGGAACTTTACAAATTCGATCATTTAAAGAATTATTACACATGGACAAACATTTGGATGAAACTGGTATTAGTTGCCAATAGCACAGACGCTTCCTGCCAGGACAAACACATGCTGCACGCCCCGCTGGGCTGATTAACATCGCAGCTGATACTTTTCATAAGGGCTGTCACTTTGGGAGCCATTTGATATTCATAGTTTGGGATCAAGCTGCGGTTTGAGACGCAACAAATGAGGGTGCCCTCATAGGTCACAGCTTCGGGTTTTAAATGACAGAGCTGGTAGTGATGTTGTTACGAACTCAAACCCGTGAAATTAAGATGTATGATGATATAAAGAAATACTAAAATACAAAGTTCGAATCAGTGAAGGACACAGGACAGAAAACACCTCAACATTTGCACCTCAGTGGACCCAAGAAACCCAAGCAGACCGGTCTGACCTCAGGTTGAACTTACAGACTCACGTCTCCACTTCACCATCAGACATGTGGAACCAAACCACATTCAAATTATAGGAATTTTAGTGCAAGTTTGTGCGTTGGACGGTTGCGTTACAGCTCCAGCGTGGTGGCTTTGCCCTCTTCAATCTTAACACTCGTAATGACAACCCTCAAGACATTAACAATTCCCTCGTGTGTCATAAATTTGCGAGCTACAAGTTCCCACAGAGGACCGCACGCTGGTGGTTTGAACAAGTCTGACAGAGTTATAGCTCTCCGTTGTCTCAACATGTTTCCTCACATCAATAGTAGGAAGATAAAGTGATGCAGGAACAAAGCTGTGATATCATATGGATAAATATATCCTGTGTCCACTGATGTCAACAGGCAGAATTGTGTACTATAGAATAAAGATTCCGTTTACATTTGGATTTGTCTTTTGGTGATGATAAAATGGTGGCAAACAGCAGCGACGCCCACAGATGACAAGAGAAGTAAATGGTGTTGAAATAAACTATAAATCTGTCCTGATTGAAACTGTATTCAAAGGTTGGTTCAACCAGATCCATTTACTGTATTTACCGACCAATTCAGATAATTACATTTTATTGCCGAGGCTTTGATATTTCTGTCTCTGTGATTTCTGCTGACACATCAATACAAGGGGAGACAAAGGGATGTTGTTTGTGGTGTTCACAGATGTGTTTAAATGTCATTTTTTTTAATGCTAGTGTGAACAATAAATAGGAAAAGTCAATGGTTCTGCAGGTATTCAGATCAGATGGAGAGTTAACGGATCACCAAAGATGTTAAAAGGTCATCCTGGCGTTTAAATAAATGTATTTTAGAAATTTTAAAACAATAATTAATTTCAGACATTTGGCTTAAAACTCATACATGTCAACCTCTTGGTGGCGCCAAAGAAAAAGTCAGAAATATTAATATTAATTCTTAGAGAATAGATGTTTGTATTAAACTCAATGGAAAGCTATCCAGTTGTTCTTAAGTTCTTCTGAAACTTGTTCGACCTTTCGATTGACGGATTGACATCATTATCAGATGTGTCATATCGTATCATTTACAATAATATCACGATGATAATGGACTTGTTGATGTAATGACGTAAATTATGTTCATCTGAATTAGGTTGTACCATATTAGTCCGTTCACATTATATCGTTATAGTTTTTAATATGATAAATAGAATTCGTACTGTGATCATGGAAATACTCTGAATTGTAATTCTGTTTTTACTGTGAATTTGAAAGTAAACTGTTACATTTATTTTGACTTGTTAAACTATATCACAGATTTTCTTGCAATCATGTTTCTAAAATTAACATAATTTCTTTCAGTATTTTGTCCTCAAGAATATCGTCATTGCAGAAATATCCTGATATATAATGATACTAATTGAGGGCCATATAGTTTGTCCCTAATCGCCATCCATAGAGTCTCAATGCTAAAATAGCTAGAAAGGTTTTTGTCATCTTTTGCTATAAACTCTTTTAAACTCTTCTAATAAACAACATAATGAAAACTATTTGTTCTGTAGATCTACTCGCAGTAAATGAGAAAACATTTCGTCTGTAAAATTGATAAACTGACCCTTTCAAATATTGAATAAATCAAGTTCTTATTTTCCGTAACATCGGTGGTGCGACGTTGTTTTGTTCCGTCCTCTGCGCTGCTTCATGTCCCACCGGCAGCGTTACAGAGGTGAAGCCATTTACTTCCTGATTTGGTCTTTTTTCTTGGATTTATCTGCTTCCAACGTCACTAAACAGTGTTAAATTGTTTCTTTTTTTTCTGTTTTGTGTTTAATGTAATTTCCTACTTTCTGTTTGTACGTTTTTTTGTGTTTTAGTTGTTCAAAAAAAGTCCTCCTCAGCATTATTTTTGTAGCTTACTGTGCCTGTTTGCAAGAGAACACGTTTCTTATCCTACTTGAAAGACAGCGAAGGTCGACGTTGATGTAGTCATGTGATATATAATCAGGAGTCTGCAGATGGAGTTACATTTTGAACCCTGACTGGATGCTTTACGTGTTTCTCTGTCAGACTTCTTGCTGATCTGCTCGGAGCAGTTTGACATCACCTTTATCCAGCTTCTGTCAAAACTAGACTCGATGTGAGTATTTAGCGAAGCACCGCATCTGGTTCAATATTAAACATCAAACATCACTTTAAAAAATTTGCTTTAATTTGGTTAAAATCAACCATCAACCATCAGTGATGTCATCAACCATCAGTGATGTCATCAACCATCAGTGATGTCATCGTTGGTTTGTGAACGTTATGAATCCTCCAGTTCAGATTCTGTCCGTCATCATCTTGCTAGTTCGGAGCGGTTCGGAGCAGGAAGTGACCATATTTGGACGAGCTGGGGGAGGAGCCAGCGGTGGATCTGACCGATCCGATCGGAAACCTGACGATACTACGTCCCGCCCACCGATAGCTGTAACCTGACTGCACCACAGACCTGTCAATCAAACAGACACGCCCCCAAAAACAGGTCTTCTTGAATCTTCTTTTCTAATGAATGAGGGATTATTTTCAGATGGACCTCCAGAAAACTAATAAGAAGGAGTGACTTTAGCTAACAACACCGAGATAACTGATGGACACATTTTATTCACTTTGGATTTGATGAGAGAAGTTGAATGGGAGTCTATGGAGCCGGAGGCTTTTTGGAGCCGACCTCTAGTGGCACTCGCTGGTATTGCAGCTGAAGACACTTCTGGATCAGAACCATTTTACAGAGCTGGAAGCTACAAACACTTTTATATCCAGACTGTGTAAATGATAGACTTATTTGGTTGAAAACAGCCTGGAGTGTCTCTTGTGTTGACACCACTTTACCACACATAACCCTTCCATCGTTTCCATATAGTAAATGTTAATAAACATTAAAGAAGAGAAACTCCTTACACTGACATTTTCTGGACCAATCAAAGCTGCTGTTTCCAGTCAGACTACCATTCAATTCTCAGTTTATCTGATAATCTACAAACTGTTTCACCATTAAACTAAAAAAACTGACCCGTTATCCTCACAACAAGTAAACAGAAGAGGAAATTATCATCATTATATTCTCCGTCCGGTTGGTTTAGTGGAACGAGGGAGAGAAACTCCAGCAATAGACAAGAGATGTGTCCTCTCTTATCAGAGAGGATGAGGGACTGCAGAGGAAACAACATCACTCTGTTGATCTTTGGGATAACTTCTGCTCCGATAGGCATCTGTGAGCAGAGACACAACACCCCCCTTCAACCTCCGATTATCTTCTCCCCCCAGCAGGTCTGTGAATCACCAAATAAACTTGACTTCTCTTGTCTGTCAACAGAAAAAGCATCTTTTTTGTATTGTTTGGTGCAGTCTGATCATCTCAGCAGCTGATTGGCTCGATGCCGTCATGCTGCCGAGGAGGTCACTGCGTTGCTTTGGTCACGTGTGTCACAGACTGGCAGGCCTGATGGTCTGTTTCACTACAGGACGCCAGCTTAATGGGACTCTGATAGTGGGGAGGATTCAATTAACTACTGTCAGCTATAATCATCTCCACATTTAAACTTCCATTCTTTATGTTTGGGAAGGTTTTGATGTTTCTTGTCGTTCTCTGGCAAACATCCAGCTCCGTGTTTCAGTGTGAGTAGAGAGGCAGCGTTTGACCTATCTACAGATCTAAACACTGCAGATAATTATAGGTACCGCCGTGGTAATTACTGCGCAACACACACAAAATAAGGCATTCACTAGAGAAAACTTCAGTCAGACTGTTTGAAGTCATCAAAGATAATTCATCTCAACTCTGTGTGATGTGCAGAAACATCCATTCTGCTGCTGGAGACACTGTCAGAAAGCTGTTAACTGTAATTTAGCATAAAAGAGTTTTATTTCTGAACTGAATTCAAAGTATTTCTGCTCAGTTTGGTGCTAAACGTCGGCCTCAATAAAAAAAACAAATACAAATACTTCTTCAGTCCCTCCTGCAAGGGATCGGATGGTGACCAGGATACTGTGAACGACAAACTCTGTTCAACAACTCTTAACAACACAAGTCTGCAGTCAACAATACAAATAGAATTTCTGTTTGCTTGTAGCTCAGCAGATCTCATTTTCACACCTTTTCTTTTTCAAAGCTGTAGCTGCAGCCAGAGACGCATCAGAAGGCAGATTTCTCTCCAACTAACGTCAAAATGTTCTGAGACTCCGCTGTCTCACATGAAATGTTTATTAAAGATAACACGTCGTAGTAATTACAGAGCAGGAGAGGGTCTTTACGAGGACCACCATCGAAGGCCATGTTTTACTTTAAGGTGTCAAAGTATGTCACAAACATAAATGACACAATGACACAAACTACATGGAAGAAAAAAACAAGGAGGTGACTCTAAATACACACACACACTTCTTAGTCCCACATACTAGGAAACAGACAAGCTGAAGGCTTTTCTGTTGCTGGTTAATGTTGGTTTAAAACACCAAGTGTGTGTCATCAGTAAACCTGAGAAAAAGCAAACAGAGACTTCTATATTCCTGGAAAGTTTATAATGACAATGTGTCTTTAACCGGATTTAATTGCTCAATCTTCCACCTTTAAGGAGTATTTTTAAAGTCTCACTGTATAACCCTGTTACTTTAATTACATCTGGACACCAGCCAGCAGTATTTTTCTCATAGAAGTGATCAAAATATAACTAAAACAAACCTGCATGAACAACTGAACCCACTCGTGCTGCTCAGTCGTAAATCTGATGCGCGCTGCGTAAATGGTCTCCCCCCTTTAACAGCTCACCTCCGACTTCTCTCAAACACTGAACCGCTGGGGGGGGGGTGAGATCACACTCAACACGTTTGAAGAAAACCTCGCACTCATCTCATCACGTTACCTGTTTTTCAGTCGAGCTTTCAGGAAGTTTTTCCCAAACGGAGCCATGACGCAAAAAAAGAAGGAACCGGCGCGGCGATCCGAGGCGCTACAGTCCCGGCATGGCAGGACGCGGACACTCTGCAAAGTTTCTGGAAAGTTGAGCGGTGTCCCGTCTGCAACTCTGTCCGCCCCATCCGAGGAGCGAGGGGGGTGTTTCCTATTGGCCACTGAGGTTTCGTGGTGAAAGGCTGCCCCCTTCCACCTGCACGAGCAACCGGAGGAACTCCCGCAGAGAAAAGCACCGTTTTTAGAGCACTTCCAACTGGTGTGAAATATACACAGTAAATACTTCGACATTAAAAAAGTACAAATGGATATTTTGGAAATAATACATTATGTAAAAGAGAGAAAATGTTGTTAAGCACCAAATATTATTCCAAAGTAAAGTTCTGCTCTCTGATTTTGTTTATTAAGCTACAAACTATTTGGAAGTAAATAGAAGAGGCAGATGGTAAAGCTGAAATGTGTTTCCAGTAGAAAATGTCTCTCTGCTGGATTCAAAAGACAAAGATGAGATTCAGAGATCAGAGGAATGCAGCCTGCTTTAACGCAACGTGTTTCACATGCCTGACACATCTCCTGCCGAACACGTGAAGTTGTTCCAACTGGGCCGTTTACTTTATGTTGAAGGGAGATGATCCTCTGTGGGAGCCAGTTACTGTTTGTGAACATGGTTCAGATGGACAGACTGCTGGACGGATGGACAGGATACTCACATGAGCGCCGCTTTTCTGGTTTTAATCAAAGAGGAATTCATGTATACCACACTGAACAAAGTATTCTTCACCTTATTTCATAGATGTCTGACATATTTCTTTGTCTTTAGAGGTGTTGATATTTATAACAATTACTTGCTGAAATCCAGTGATCCATCATTCAGTCAGGCCCAAATATATCAAGTCCCACAAAGCCCCAAATGCAGCATTTTAATGTGTGTAAATGGCTGAATCAGCAGGTTTACTGTCAACACGGGAGCATGTACAACATTAATGCAATTCGTTTTCATTGACATCTTTAAAAACATCAAGTAAAATTGAACTGATCTGCATCGATCCACGTGGACCTCTATAGTTTACATATTTTTGAATATTTGTATAATAAAGACCAATATATAATAGCTGCATTTGTCAGAATTAAATGAAAGACCGTTTATTCTTTCACTGTCTGGATGCACAGAGCAGATCTTTATTTTTAAATGCTTTATTTTTAATTACAAGGACAAAACCCTAAAAGAAAAACTGAAGCTGTATGATATACTGCATTTGATTGGAAGCTCTCAAACATGTTAACTTGTACTGTAAATAAAACAATATGTGTCTGATGTAGTTTATCCTCAAAATAGCAACTACTCCATTTTACAATTACACAATAATACAGTACAATTCCTGTATTAATTTATATGCCTTTTTGGGGGGGTTATGTCGCCCCATTACTGGGAAAATACCAGTAATGTAATGTCAATGCTTGTGAAGTAAAACCTATAAGTGTGACTCCCCCTCTTGGTAGCGACCTGCTGGCAGCGTACGTCGGCGTGTTGGTCAGTCAGCGGAAGTAAACAGAAGAATGCTGATGTCACCCGATGAGCAGAAAGCAGCTCGGCAGCCGGACATCAGACGGTGAGGAACACATACCTGAACAGGTAACAGCTTCGTAGAAGAGGCAGCAAGATTTTTTTTTTCACAATTTGGGCCATATACTATAATATCACATTTTCATGACATTTTTGAAATAGTATGAATTTTTAAAAAAATATATATTTTGGAGGATATACTATCAGGACTTTTTTCTGATATTTTTGACAACATCCAAAATTGACATTTTTATGCCATTTTGGAAGCCATACGATAGTATGACATTTATTTAAAAAAATTTGATGACATACTATACTAGTATAGACATATATATATATATGTACATATAAAATCACATTTGGACCCCCCCAATGTCGATATGATGGTTACGCCCTTCAGTGTAATTGCCGGACTCAGGATGACTCATTCTTTACTGTAAAAAGTCTTCTTAGTGTTGGTAAATTTCTAGTTTCCACATCATACTTGTGTTGGTGGAATTTCACCACGATCCGCCAAACTGTTTCTGATGTCACAAAACCTGCTCGTAGGCCCGCCCCTTAAAGTCCGATTTTCAGTGCGCACAAACAAACTTTCCCCCTTCAGCCTTTTAAACTCTGCTCATATAATCAGCCTGAAACATTCAACAGTAGGAGCAAGAAGAAAAACTAAATGTGTGGAGGGAAACTTTAAATATTGTTTCCAACTAACATGGGAGACATATCTTTAAAAATTCTCCCAAAAATGGAAATCTGAACATCCACAGTGACAACTCATGATGATCGTGCAAAATGATGAAAAGCTCCAGAATCGCAGTTTTCCCCGAAGCGTTTTATTTGAAAAGAAACACTTCATTCAAGTCGATCAATGAATTCACTGTCGATGTTGATTTGTTGTTCAGAAAAAAAGAACATTCAGTGCAATATTTCTGATATACTGAGACAGTTTAATGTGAATGAAACATTACTTGTCACAAAGATTCAGGCCTTCATCAGGTGCTCGTTTGGTTTCGAACCAGACATCCACCTGTTGAACTGGAAAGACGAATAATTAGCAAAAAAAGATGTGATTTTTTTTTCTCAAATAGTGACAAAAACATCAAATGTGATTTGTGCGTCCTCCCACATCGGCCCTGCTACCCATCACTGGGAGACAAGTGTGAAACAAATCGTGACGGGAAAGAAGCAAATCTTCCAAACCTTGACGCAGAAACCTTTCGCCCGGTGATGCCGAAGTGACGTCTGATGAAACGATGACACGGTGACAGGAGGGAGGAGATGACATGAAGAGAGATGGGAGAGACGGGTGGATGGAGGGAACGAGGGGGGCCGTGTTAGTGGGAGGGGGGGGGGGACTGCTCCTCTGACATCACATTGGCTCTTATATAGTGAGAGAATGGAGCCCACTGCACTTCACATCCAACCAGAAAACTGCAAAAGTGTGTTTGGATCTGACGAGGAGGAGAAGCAGCATCGTGATCAAATCCTCCTCAGCCTCTTCAGCTGTCTGTCTGACCCTTCACCTGATGGACTAGATCACTGCTCAGGTCAATTCTTCAGCGTGGGATCTCTTATCTTTTTGGTTTTTACTTGTTTTTTCACGATGCAGGCACATTTGGCGTGTGTGCTTCTCTTGTGTTTCACATGTGGAGCATTTTGTTCAGGTAAGCACTGAAATCCTCTCAGCAGCTTTCACATGCACCGACTTCATTTCTGACTTCATGTGCAGTAAAAATAAAAAGAGGGAAAAAGCAGAGACATCATTTGACTCTCACATAACTCACTGTGTGCAACAGGTGCAGCATTTACTGATGTTTTACAAAAGTCCCGAGAATTATTCAAGTTACGGAAATATTACCGGAAACTAAAATGTGCACTTCCAAGCTTCTTTTTAACGTTGGTTTTCTTAGCTTTGATTTCTGGATTGCGAACTGTGAAACCCTGGTTGCCAAAATGATTTATTCTTCAGGTTATTTCCTTTTTCTTTGTTAAAATGTTGTCGGACTTCAGAAGAACTTAAAATATATATACAAAGGTAAAATGAATAGATTTCTTCCTTCTAAGACTTTTATTCTTGTTTTCTACATGAGATGTGATTTATTGATTCAGGATTCTCCCTCTTATTGGATCCTACAAACCCCCTGACCCTCAATGATTTAATGTCAGGATGCTTCCTTTATATTGTAGAATCCATGTTTTTCACTGTATATAAACATTTATTATCACAGAGGAGCGTCAATATTCATGTTTTTAATCAATCCCAAATTAGGTAAATTCATTTTCATTCTTTCATTTAATTCATTTGGGATTTAAAACAGACTCCTCTGAACTGCTCCAGATGTGGAATTAGATCTATAAAGTCGATTTTGGGTCAATGAGATGTAGTAGTAAGATAAATTCAGCCATTTAAAAAGTAAAACTAACATGTTGGATGAATGAAGTGTTGTCAGATAATGAGGGTTTTGCTTGTCTCTCAGGGGAAACTTGTGTTTCCAGCAGTGAGTCACTGACAGAGAGCTGAGCTGTGTTTCCTTATTACACCGGAAAAGTTGAAAAACTCCTTTTAAAAGCATCACAGAGAAGATCAAGCGGGCGAATCAGAGAAATCCATTCTCACTGAGTATTTTGTATTAAACTGCTGATTAGATGAAGTTGAAGTCTAACCGGTCTGCTTCTCCTCCAACAGACGTCGACCAGGAGCAGCGAGCGCTCGAAGACGACCTCCTCAGCAGCCTCTTCACCTCGAAGGTAGAAGCTCTTTAATGCACCTGTGACATCACAGACTGGGTGTCCCAAAAGGTTGAACCCCAGCGGGTCAGTTAGTGACCCCAGAACCAGCTGTTCTTTTAAACCCACATCCTTCTGGTGTGTTCATGCTCAGTGGGAGATGAGTAATTCCCTCTAAAAAGGCTTTTTACTGTGACCTGCATTTAGAGAGACTTTGTTTTGATTGTAATTGCATCTTTTGTTTTTTATTTATTTAGTTGAAATGTGCTCAAAAAATAACCCAGCAGTCCGTTTCCTCTGAGATGAGAGCAAAATAAGAGGGACGTAATTCAGTTGTAAGTTTTGGATTTGTATCACATTGATCCGGCGCTGAAGGCCGAACACATCTGAGGGATGAAGCCTCTGAAAGTGGAAGTGGAGGCGGAGAGACGGATGGCCGAGCCTAATAGCATTCAGACGGCCCCGACGGCATCATAACGACACGTCTCCCACCTCTCCAGCTGATAAATAAGCGCAGCGCTCGTGCGGGTAACAAATCAGCCGTGTGATTGATGTCTGCTGATGCTGGAGCTGCTCTGGAGATGATTGGAATCATAACTTGCCGGCTGACTGATGGAGCGCTCGAGAGGCTGCAAGCTGCAGCTTTACAGGAGATACTTGTGGCTCTCTGTCTGAACAACCTGCATGGTCTTTTCTTTTGTTGGTGACAGTTGAACTGACTGATCTTTTCTTTGTATCTGATTAGATACAGAAGGTCTCCCTGTGGCTCATATCTCTGTTGAATATGATGACGTTATTCTCCATCTGTTAGTCTGCTTCTCGGCACGTCCTGTTATTAGCTGCTTGTGACGTTGGACCGTAGATTGCTGACATTATAATTTGATTTAACTTTGAATTATTTAACTAGAACTAGATTATAACACAACAGGCTGCAGCTCGATGAGGTTCAATTCACTTTAGGTGTCTGGTGGCGATAAGAGTGGTTAAGAAATATCCTTCATATTTCATGACTGCTGTCATAGCATGTTGCATTCTGCATTAATACTCCAAATGTTTGTAAAACCTCAACTTTTACTGCTTCAACTGGAAACAGACGTTAAAATGAGGAGAACACAAACAGATCGGTTTTAGACCACAGACTTTATTTCATTATTTGTATTTGCTCGTTAAACCAAAACTATGAAAAAACAAATATTGAAATCAGTAAAGATTACAGTTACATCAATTGAGTTACTACAGTGTGCCTAAATTTAAAATGAGTTTTGTTTTATAGTTGTATAATTTTCATCATTCAATTTTCACCAAAGACGAGCATAATAATAAGAAGCACATTTACCAATAATAATAACAGGGATATAAATGGCATTAAATTATGTTCTTCTGTCCCACCTGTTTTTTTTTATTGGGATCTATAATCAAAGTAATTATATTGTAATAAATCTGAAGAACAAATCAGTTTTGCACAGAAAAGGTAAAACAAAAAACAAAAACACAACAAATAAACTATAAAACTTAAACTGTGGTTAAAACATCAGTTTGTTAATTGTGTGTTTTTATCTCAGTGCTCACTTTGATTTATCTCACAATGAAAACCAGAATTTATTGTCAAGTTCGTCCACCTGAGCACCTCCTTCTCCGGTGTTCCCCCTCACAGATGAAACAGAACAAGCAGAGCGCCCCCTACTGGCGCGTGTCGCTGGCCAACCTGTGTAGGATGATGAAGAGCTTTCGGCAGAAGTCGTGGAGCAGCGAGGAAGAGGAGGAGGAGCTGAGGGAGGTCAGCCTGCCGCCGCTGGACGAGCTGTACAGCCTGCAACACATCTGTAGAGCGATGCAGAGCCGAGAGGAGAGGGTGAGACACACACACACACACACACACACACACACACACACACACACACACACACACACACACACACACACACACGAGAGGAGAGGGTGAGACACACACACACACACACACACACACACACACACACACACACACACACACACACACACACACACACACGAGAGGAGAGGGTGAGACACACACACACACACACACACACACACACACACACACACACACACACACACACACACGAGAGGAGAGGGTGAGACACACACACACACACACACACACACACAC
>NW_027185381.1:1092500-1125000 GCF_022577435.1 Embiotoca jacksoni | reverse complement strand
TCTGTTCACACTGAACCGGAGCAGTTTCTCAACTTTTGGAGCCACCTTATAAGCACAGACACTTTTTAACTATATATATATATATATATATATATATATATATATAAATGATTAACAACTATTTTTTCCATCATTGTTTCAGCAAGACTCTTGGGTGCCACCAGGTGGAGCCTCCAGGGGTGAACGTACCACAGCTTGGGGAGCAAACCTCATAAAGTCTCTACATTACAATAATATCTTTTCAATCTTTGCTCAGACATCTATAAATAAAACTGTCAAAATGAGAGTACATCAGGATCCAGCCCTGCTGATAGGACGGGTCGCGCTGAGGGCATTTTACCCATCAAGAAACAATATTCAGTCACTGTGGAAAATCCACAGACCTCACTGATCAGATTTCTTCGGTCAGAAAAGTTCAGTGAAAACTTTCAAAGTAATTTTTCAATTCTTTGAGCACCAGAACAGAAAATTACGGTCACCTCTTGTTTATTGGGGTGACAGCCGAAATCTCAAAGACAGATCTCTTAAAACGAGCACTTTAAACTTAATCTGTGTGGCTAGGTGATGCTGGATTTTAGGTCGAAAACCTTTAATATCAACAGCTTTAAGGAGCTTTCTAGGTACAATATCAGATGGATTAATTCAATTTTTCTTGTGAATATAAAGCAAAAAGCAGAGATGACCTCAGAGAAAGCCGAAACCCAGAGGTTCCCTCAACTTAAATGACACTGATAGAATATAATCATCATAGTTTTTTTTTTCCACTCCAGGTGGATTTTCATTTTCAGCCTCTGTTTAAACTTCCCATCAGTGATTTCTGCTAATGTGCTTTTAAGTCAGACAGCTAAAGTATCCAGGATGCTACGAATCTCCATCTGAAGGCATTGAGCCATAACGGTGTGGTGAGGAAAGGTCAAAGTTTGCATGAATAAAGGATTTAAAGGATATAAAGGTATACAAATGTTTGATTCTTCCTGTCATGTCAGGGACCACCGACAGTGTACGTACCCATCACGGGCAGCGGATGGCGTTGTTGTGCAACGAGTCTCTTGGTCTGATGCTATGACGTGTCTCTTCTTCTCTGCAGGAATCAGCTGACTGTCTCCACCTGTGAAGCTGATGTTTTCTGTGGTCCAGAGTAAATTCTGACAGAAAAATGTATTTCGCAATTATCTTGAAAAGACCGTGTTCAGATCCTGTGACAAGACAAAAAGGACAAACCCACTTTTGATTTCTATCCTTTCGACTCTAACTTTTATTTTTCAGTAATTTAGATGTACAGCTGTTGATAATACGGTGAGTTAATGATGACATGATAATAAAATGCATCTAAAGCAGTCACAGAGTATAACAGCTGTCAGTTAAAACAAAAGTGAAATATTGTTTTGGAAAGAGCTCCAATAATTCCTCGTTTTCAAAGCAACAAAAAATGTCTGAACTGCTTAAAAGAGGTGAAACTAAAAGAAGAAAAGTGAGTCAGCGACATTATGACAACACTGAAGACTGTAAACTCTTAGATATAGAGTTTTATTATTTGTTTAAGATATTTTTGTCAGCATCCAGGAAGTAATCTGTGACATATTTAACAGAAATAATAACAGTGATGGTATCCGAGTAATCTGTAGCTGGATGATGTTTTCTTCATTCGTGTCCAATTGGAGACGAAGCAGCTTCATAAACTGAGCAAATGCAGTTTTGGATAACACAAAACTATAAATTTAAATACTGACAGAACCTTTCTGCAGGTTTTCATCTGCACAGTACAACCAGGAGATAATCATTATTATGGTTGAATTAGTTTAGAAGTTGAACTCTTCAAATTTCATCTGTACTTTACTGCAAGTACTAATGCCAAAAGCAATATTTAAAAACATGAAAAATACATTATTTCCCAGTGGAATATGTGAAAGAAATAAGTAGAGTGATTATTTGTTGGAACATTTTGGTTTTTACTAACCAGAAGAACTACATCTTATTTGGTTATGTTAGAAAAACTTTTAATAAGGCCTTAAAATCCTGAACTGACTAAACGTCTCACGTCACCTCAGTAAAAATGGACAAAGATACAGCAGGTCGAGATGTTTCATTTTCTATCAGGGAGCTGGTTTTCAGAAGATAAGTTTCATTTTCTCACCTGCAGATTGAAGCTCTACATCTCCAGAATAAAAGAATAAATGACATTTGGGACAAGAGATTCCCAAATGTTTCTACTGTGGTGAAATACAACTGTGATAAAAGTGAATTATTAGAGAAGAAAACCTTTAGTGTGCACCAGCAGGGGGCAGTACATCACAGGATTGATCCAGACAGCAGGAGAAAGAGGCAGGAAGATAACGGCATGTCTTCCAAGAATAATTTTCTAATAATAGTTCAGCGTACCCAGGATCCAATCAGAATACAGACATTAATAATCATTAATTCTATCAGACATTGCAGTGACACAAACGCTTCATTTTAATCACAAAAAAAAAGGGACAAAAAGAGAAAGTGACAGAGTGAGAACTCATTTTTATTTCAGATTAGTTTCAATGTCAATGAGGACTAACTTTACTGGATCAATGACAGCGTTGACCACAATCAACCTGTTACTGAAGGCTCAAAGGTTTCATCCTCTCGGGTCCATTTGTGTCCATAAATAACAAAATATTTACAATTTCACAGGATAAAAAGAGCTGAACTCAGTGAGTCAGTGAATTAATTTAACTGCTATTATAACAAACCATAATTAGACAGCACAGGAGAAATGCTGCATGTTTTTAAGTGATCCTGTATCACCGTCCTTCACACATGTGAAACCACCACAACTGCAAACTGCAAACACAGACTGACTCTCAGACTGACGGATCTATAAACATTCAGACCGACTGCAGCCTTCAGACGCATGAATCACTGCCAGAAAATCAGACAAACCAATCAGCACTTCGTAGGTGAGATTAAGAATGAATGAAGACAGAATAGCAACAGAAATATTATCCTGGAGATGGAAACAAGAACCAATGAGAGGCACTCAAATGAAATCACAGAAATCAATATTATTTCTTTCATATCACAAACATATTTAGAGCTTCTATTAGTGTCCGCAGTGAAAATCACTGAAGTAGCAGTTTGGTCTGATGACATTTATAATAGTTGCTGCCAATTAAAAAAAAAGAAATTATACTGCTTGTAAAACTGGAGGAAAACACAACCTTCTTTTATTTAGTATTAGCTAAGACATGTAAGATGTCAGTTTTCATCTTTATATGACAAATATTTATTGGAAAATATCTGAAATGGTTATGAATGGAAAAAAAACAAGTGCAGATTGGTCCTTTATCATTATACAAAACTTGAGGAACATTTTTATCCACTTAGAGGTCTGATTGGTCGTAAATCTAATCTACAGTTAAATTTAATGTGATCAACATCTCTGAACACGGAGTCATGAAGAAGCATCTTCAGCCACAAGAAGAACAAATGGAGACTGTCAGAGCAATAAAAAACAAGCAGCTTATTGAGTTGAGTTTTAAAGTGAAACAGTCTCTAGTGGGACGATAAACATCGACAAAGGTCACCGGCTGACCTTTGACCTGAGGTGAAAAGACCAGCCAATAAAACCTGGTTCATTTTCATTCATTTGAAAGCATCTTCACCGTCCTTTAAAACCTTTTGTGCAGTTCAATCCAAAAAGCACAACCTATTTATTTTTTGGGAAAATGAAGGAGGAGCTCCAACGAGCGGTGATTAATTGGAGGACTTCAATATTCTCCGTTTGCAGAGTATCGGTCAAACATATGTGAGGGCGCTGCTCTGGCTTCACAACAGGCCTCGCATCGGAGGAGAGTAATCTATCATTATCGCCACATCAGAGCAGATCTGTCAGTTTTTGCAAATTTGCAGGCGGCCACAGCAGATGTCTATCAATATAACGACTTCGGTGACCCTGAAAGAGTTCAGGCTTAGCACGCCTCCCACATCCACGGGACAAATTACACCCTGCGTGAATTAATTCAACTCCATTAAAAACCTTCATCGACATCTGCCGCCGCAGCGACGCCCGGCCGGCTTGTCTTGGCCTTTCTCCAGCCGGACGCCTCTTCAATTTAACTCCAATTTGGAGTTGGTGGATGTTGGCTGACAGTTTGAAGTTTCTCGGTGGGATGCTGATGAGCGTCTTCGCTCCCGCTAAAGGAAAGTCATTCTCTCATCTGGACAGCGTTGCAAATTGCTTAAAAAGCCGCTCCGATCAAGATAATGGCTTGTGAAGGAATGAGATTAGCTCCCTTTGTGAGAAATCTGATTGTGTGGATGGGACAGTGGCATAACAAGTGCGACCTTGTTGCCGGGGCCAGCTGAGAAAGTAATTAGGCCTCACATATGGGCCGAGGCCTTCAGCGATGGCAGTGGAGGGAAAGCCACGTCGGAGCTGTTTACTGTCACAGGTGAGGCTGTCAGTGTCAGCGGTGAATCACGGCTCCTCTCGGTTAGAAACACAAAGAAAGAGAAACCAAAAAGTGACTAAAAACTGAGTTCAGTGGTCGAACATCACTGAAAAAAGAACCCCAGAACGACAGAGTGTTAGTCGTCCATTGAAAGAGGATGTCAGAGCCAACCAGAGCCTCGCAGGGTCGGCCTACTTTTGAAGATGATATCACGAAGCAGTGTTGAACACGAATTTCTCCAAATTAGTTTGCTTGCTCACAACGCTTCTCTCCTGTTCTACGCAATGGGAGTTTTTCTATTCTGAGATGCTACCTGGTGCCATGTTTGTCGTGTGGTAAATGGATTAAACGCAGGAATTTTGGAGTACGGACTATTTTCAATTTAATCCAATCTTTATTTTAAGTGTAAAAATCAGCATGCAGCATTTTCCAATCCCTAAATAACACACAGCAAGGAAACAAACGACAAAAATGTTACAAGAGCAGCACCCCAGGCCGAAGCAGCATGACGAAGGGATGTTCAGGTGATTCTAAGAATAAGATTCATCAAAAAACAAAGTTCTTAACCTGAAAAGTAAAGAGGATGTTTGCCTCCTAAAACTACTTTCTACTTTGAGAAACTCTCAGAACCACTGAGAGGAAACCGATCAGCTACCAGCGGTGACGTCGCCCGTTCTGTTGAAGCGACTTTAAAAGAACAACCAGTGGAAGATGGGATGTGAAATTACTGTGGAGCTCCACTGGTGTTTGTGGCACGTCGGCGCCGCTCGGCTCCATCCGACGCCGTTCTCCATTTACTCGCTGCTTTCCTTTCACAGCACTTGACAAAGAGAAAGGTATCGTTGGCATGCAGGAGGACGGCCGCAAACGGGCCATTACAAATGGAGAGGGAATGGAAGCCTTTTGTTTTGTGTAGGTTTTATGTGTGTGTGTGTCATATAGAGTGCTTGGCGTTAGCTTCACATCAGGCCGGACCACGTAATTGCCTCCTCCACACAGGGGAGCTCCTTGTTTTCCATTTGATGTCTGCCTCCGTCAGATTTCCCCATTAGAGGAAGCGAGAGCAGCCGGGGAAAACAGGACAATTCCTGGATCCGTCATCTCGGATACGCTGCCAGACGAACATGGAGGACATCGAGGGTGAATCCAGAGACGGCCTGCCAAACTAGTTTCTGCCGGGAACGCTGGAAAAAAATCTGCTTCTGCTAGAAGAACGTGAAAAAACAAAGTTCTCCTTTCTCTAAATCATGTAATGTATGAAGTGTTTCCATAATTAAGCAATTATTCATCAAATTGACCTTTTTGTATCATGGTAATGTATCTTAAAGGAAAAAAAGGAAAAGTGTAATTCTGGAGGCTGTTTTAAAAATTAGGAACAATCAGAACAGAATCAGAAGAAGGAGCGACTTCTTCTTCAGGTGGTGGAGAGGAGGACGCTGAGGAAACTATTATCCATATTGGATAATCCTGTCCACCCTCTCCACCTGCTGCAGGGACAGAGGAGGACGTTCTCCAAAAGATTCCTCCAGCTGCTGTCACAAGGACAGATACAGGAGATCATTCCAGATGCAGGAGATCATTCCTGATGCAGGAGATCATTCCTGATACAGGAGATCATTCCAGATACAGGAGATCATTCCAGATACAGGAGATCATTCCTGATGCAGGAGATCATTCCTGATGCAGGAGATCATTCCAGATACAGGAGATCATTCCAGATACAGGAGATCATTCCAGATACAGGAGATCATTCCTGATGCAGGAGATCATTCCTGATACAGGAGATCATTCTACCAACTGAACTAACTAGTGAAACCAACATCCTCTCTAACAGCTACCAACTGAACTAACTAGTGAAACCAACATCCTCTCTAACAGCTACCAACTGAACTAACTAGTGAAACCAACATCCTCTCTAACAGCTACCAACTGAACTAACTAGTGAAACCAACATCCTCTCTAACAGCTACCAACTGAACTAACTAGTGAAACCAACATCCTCTCTAACAGCTACCAACTGAACTAACGAGTGAAACCAACATCCTCTCTAACAGCTACCAACTGAACTAACTAGTGAAACCAACATCCTCTCTAACAGCTACCAACTGAACTAACTAGTGAAACCAACATCCTCTCTAACAGCTACCAACTGAACTTACGAGTGAAACCAACATCCTCTCTAACAGCTACCAACTGAACTAACGAGTGAAACCAACATCCTCTCTAACAGCTACCAACTGAACTAACTAGTGAAACCAACATCCTCTCTAACAGCTACCAACTGAACTAACGAGTGAAACCAACATCCTCTCTAACAGCTACCAACTGAACTAACTAGTGAAACCAACATCCTCTCTAACAGCTACCAACTGAACTAACTAGTGAAACCAACATCCTCTCTAACAGCTACCAACTGAACTAACGAGTGAAACCAACATCCTCTCTAACAGCTACCAACTGAACTAACTAGTGAAACCAACATCCTCTCTAACAGCTACCAACTGAACTAACGAGTGAAACCAACATCCTCTCTAACAGCTACCAACTGAACTAACGAGTGAAACCAACATCCTCTCTAACAGCTACCAACTGAACTAACGAGTGAAACCAACATCCTCTCTAACAGCTACCAACTGAACTAACGAGTGAAACCAACATCCTCTCTAACAGCTACCAACTGAACTAACGAGTGAAACCAACATCCTCTCTAACAGCTACCAACTGAACTAACGAGTGAAACCAACATCCTCTCTAACAGCTACCAACTGAACTAACTAGTGAAACCAACATCCTCTCTAACAGCTACCAACTGAACTAACGAGTGAAACCAACATCCTCTCTAACAGCTACCAACTGAACTAACGAGTGAAACCAACATCCTCTCTAACAGCTACCAACTGAACTAACGAGTGAAACCAACATCCTCTCTAACAGCTACCAACTGAACTAACGAGTGAAACCAACATCCTCTCTAACAGCTACCAACTGAACTAACGAGTGAAACCAACATCCTCTCTAACAGCTACCAACTGAACTAACGAGTGAAACCAACATCCTTTCCAGATATCAGGATGCAGATTTGCTGTCTTGGCCCTCCCAGTGCATCAGTCACTTTGTCTCCTGAGATATTCAGTAAATAAGAAAATGATCAGACAGCGTTCCTCCTCAGAGAAGATGCAGCGAGTCTTTGTGTCTGTTATCTGATGTCTCGGACGCCCGGCTGATCTTGTTTTTTTTTATTATCTCTTTCCAGATTTGTTATTTTGAGAAAGCCACAGAGGAGGTGTGCAGGAGGAGCTGCATTAAAGGGCCCTCAAACCTTTAAGGATCCTCCTTCACACCTCCTCACGACTCTGCCAACACCACAACAGGCCTTATTATATTGATTGTTCACATGGATGTCTGCGGTTGACTGTGATCTTTTTTTTTTTTTCAGGATAAACCAGGAGAACGTGTTCTGTAGCTCCGGTGAAACCGACGAGCCTCATTACAGCTCGTCCTCGCAGCTGGTCACGTCTACATGAAACTGATGATGAAACACATATTTATGTTTGCGTGATGTGACGGAGCGCCGAGGCCTGAACGTTCCCGCCGGGCGTCTCCACCTCTGTTGGTCGATTCCCACAGAAACAGGCTGCGTGAATAAGACGAGCGTCAGTGATTGTTGGTGCAGCGGGCCTTCGATTCGCCTGTGATAATTAAAATGACCCCCCCCCCCCCCCCCCCCTCCACCACACACACTCACCCCAAGTCACACTGGTGGCATCGCAAAGGCAGCAGCAGAGCTGTTATTGCTCGCCCTTCAGCTGAAAGGAGCGCTGGCTGGAGAGCTGAAGGCTTTTGTTCTGCAAGCTGAAAAATCTGGTGTCCAGCCCGGGCGTTTTTTGAAGCACTGCGCCCGGGGAAATGAGTTATCTAAGCGGCGCATGCAAGAAAGCCTGACATTAATCTTTAATTAAGGCCTTAACAATTTCAGACGACATGCCCGAGAGTCTGAGAGTTACCACGAGAGATAGATATGAAGAGCCGGCAGCGGGGAGGCCCGGGCCACATATTATATCTGGTGATGAGCTCATTTTGTCTCATCAAAGTCAAAGCTTTGTTCATCCGCCAAGACATCGCCGGGATTTCTTTGTTCGTTTGGCTGATCACGAGATGGTATGGTAAACTTGGCACTGAGAACGTTTATATATATTTATATAAATAGATGACAATGATGATAGATAATCTTTAGAGGTAACGCTGGTGAAACTAAGTCAACTAGCAGTGATGTCATCAACCATCAGTGATGTCATCATCCATCAGTGATGTCATCGTTGGTTTATGAACGTTATGAATCCTCCAGTTCAGATTCTGTCCGTCACCATCTTGATAGTTCGGAGCGGTTTGGAGCAGGAAGTGACCATATTTGGACGAGCTGGGGGAGGAGCCAGCGGTGGATCTGACCGATCTGATTGGAAACCTGACGATACTACGTCCCGCCCACCGATAGCTGTAACCTGACTGCACCACAGGCCTGTCAATCAAACAGACACGCCCCCAAAACCAGGTCTTCTTGAATCTTCTTTTCTAATGAATGAGGGATTATTTTCAGATGGACCTCCAGAAAACTAATAAGAAGGAGTGACTTTAGCTAACAACACCGAGATAACTGATGGACACATTTTATTCACTTTGGATTTGATGAGAGAAGTTGAATGGGAGTCTATGGAGCCGGAGGCTTTTTGGAGCCGACCTCTAGTGGCACTCGCTGGTATTGCAGCTGAAGACACTTCTGGATCAGAACCATTTTACAGACCTGAAGCTACGAACACTTTTATATCCAGTCGGTGGGTGAAACATGGTGTATTTATGTTCTGCTGCTCTTCACGTGACGGTCGTCTGCTCATTGTTTGTGTGAACACTTCAAGGACGCCACCTCTCTTCTCTGTTTTCTGTTCTTTTTTGTAAGTTGGTTGTGGATCTCTGGTTGAAAGCATCGAGTGTTAAACCTGCCGGTGAAACCAGCACGCCGCTGTAGTTTTTCTTGTGTTGTGACAGCTGCTGCCTGTGTGATGTTCCACAAAACGTCCCCGAGACACAACCTGTTTCATTCTGGCACCAAGACTCATGAAAACAGACAATTCTCCCATGAAACAAAACGGGTCTTGGGTAATTGTTTTGATTACTCTTTTCTTCGGCTCCCGGTTGGATGGAAGCTGAGAGGGAAGGTTTTTTTAGGGGCGGAGGAGACGGAGGAAGAGTCGCGGCACATCTCCCCACGGCAAGATTTATTCTCTGGCAACAATGAGAGACAGATGGGATGGTGGAGGAGGCAGGAGCGTGGGGGGAGGAGGAGAGGGGAGGGGGGGGGGAGGGGAGGGTCACACCTTTGTAAGGCAAAGCAATTGGGAACGTTTAAACTCTCATTCACTGCGGGGACGATCCCCTCCGAGGCAGGAGCTGGCATCGGCAGCACCGCTCCTTTTTATCTCCGCTCCTCAAGAAGACCCTGAACGCACCGGGAGCCGCGTCACGGCGGCAAATCAAAAGGATCTTCCGAGGTTGTCTGCGCCGCTACGACGGATCATCTGTGCAATAAGAGTGCGGCTTAACTCGTGTAATTAAACCGGCGACCTGCGCGGCGACACCTCGTCCCTCCTCCGTTCTGCACATGTACAGATTCCACTTTAGTTCTGTTCTCGCTGCAACCCGGAAACAAACGATGACTGAACGTGTGAGATGTGCTTTCATCCTCCCTGTCAGCCATTTCCCTCCTAGTGTTGGCAGTTAAGGATTCACCGCTTTCCTTTCCATTATGAAAGCGGTTCGATCCCCGGCGGTGCCGGCTGGCTGAAACGTTCTGGGATCCATTGCAAGTTGCTTCTCATCGACCTGCGAGCACCTGAACGCCACGGGGCCCTCTATCACCAGGAGACACAATCACACGGCGCTCGCCAGGTTATTACGAGTCATTCATCATCGGCGCCGTCTCCCCGCCTTCAGCTTCACTACTTTTAGATGCTCACTCATTTGTCTGTTCATTGCACTTCTTTTCAACTTCTTCTTCTTCACGTCTTTTATCTCTCCGCCTCCGTTTCCATGGCGCCGCCCGCCTCCGCCCGCTCACCTGCCGTGAAAACACACGGCGCAAAATCTCAATCAGCCTCAATCAGAAGCTGTTGACGGCCTCGATTGACAACATATTGCGTCGGCACCTGGAGAGAGCCCAAAATAAAATAATGAAACGGGCCGAGTCGGTTTGATTTTCTGCAGCTTCTAGAGAGACGGGTGTTGAATGAGGAGGAATTTAAGTCGCTCCGCCGGGACGTGAGAGCAGATCAAAAGACAAATGAGGAAAACCGCGCGGTCCGTATCGGCCGGGTTTCACGTGGCGCTCCTGTGAAGGTACGAGCTGGCAGCGCCATGGCAACCACAGCGATTGATTGGACGACGTGTCCTGCTGTGAACACTGCAGCTGTTGTAATATTGGTGTTTGCTCTTTTTCCTTCACGGTCCGCTTCAGCTTCAGTTTCTCAGGTGACGCGTCGTGTTCACTCACCTCCTGTTTGGTTCTGGATGACTTTGAAGGGTGGGAGACGGGAGGTGGAGTGAGACGGAGTGAGGTGGGAGGTGGAGTGAGGCGGGAGGTGGAGTGAGGTGGGAGGTGGGAGGTGGAGTGAGGCAGGAGGTGAAGTGAGGCAGGAGGTGGAGTGAGGTGGGAGGTGGAGTGAGGCGGGAGGTGGGTTGAGACAGAGTGAGGTGGGAGGCGGAGTGAGGTGGAGTGAGGTGGGAGGTGGGAGGTGGAGTGAGGCGGGAGGTGGGTTGAGACAGAGTGAGGTGGGAGGCGGAGTGAGGCAGGAGGTGGAGTGAGGCGGGAGGTGCAGTGAGACGGAGTGAGGCGGAGTGAGACAGAGTGAGGTGGGAGGTGGAGTGAGGCGGGAGGTGGGTTGAGACAGATTGAGGTGGGAGGTGGAGTGAGACGGAGTGAGGCGGGAGGTGGAGTGAGGTGGAGTGAGGTGGAGTGAGGTGGAGTGAGCCCGCCTTCCAGCCAGACAACGCTCAGGTAGAAGTATTAACTTGTAGATAAATATAATTCAGCAGCAGTGAAGACTCAGGAATGGGCGGGAGTCACAACCTAAAGCTACCTGCCTGCAACCGCTGGTGTCAACAGTTCCCCCTGAGGTGTCAACAGTTCCCCCTGAGGCGCTGCAGCTCTTTACAGTCCACGTGTTTAAATCACATTCTGTAATTATTACTAAAATCTCGAAGCTTATGTTTTACATATCAAGTCGCTAGAAATTAAACATTGTGACAAATGAAATGAGAAATTAACATAAATGTAGTTTTATAAATGAGGCGGTGTGTTCCCGGCCGAAGCCTTAGAGTTGCATTAATGCTCAGTTTATCAGTTTGGCACAATATTTTTTTCTTTAGCTGCCTTTGTTATATTCTGATTTTTCCCCTGTTTGTCTATTTAATTAAAACGAGCTTTGTGCTCGGTCTCTGGGAGTACGTTAGTGTGACACTGTAGAAACGTATAAGATATAATATATGCTTGTTAGAGATGATTTGGTGGATTTATGGATGTTTCCCCGATGCAGATTGGAGATGTTGATGAATCCAGTCGCCCTGATTTCACTTATATAGTTCCATATTTATGAGGTTAGGATGTGGTGCGGGTTTGTGATGCGAAGCGCCGGCGGCTCAGGTTAAACACTTACCACACCGGGCTTCATACGTCTCGCACAGCCGGCGAAAACACACAGCCTGAATAAAGTGGCCTATTAACACCGACGCTGTTCCTCCAACGGGGATGTTTTCTGACTGGGCACCTCCAGAAACTATCTGACCCTTCCTGACAGAAAGAGCACCAAGCTTTAAACAGTACAGTATCCCCCCCAGCAACTTCTCCACGTCTTCATTAAGTATGCAGTTAAAAAAGAAAAGAGAAAGCATATGAATATTGAGATGAATAATGGATGTTCTTTGCTGTTGGCTACATCGAGATCTGAGTCACAGACGCTGCAAGTTTAAAGGAACTTTAAATATCAGTTATCTTCTTTTTAATGTTCTTTGTTAAAACTGTACGCCATAACTATGTTCTACTTTTATTTACCGACCTTCTGATCCGTCATGTAAACTGTGTTTTTGTTTCTCAGCAGTCGACGCAGCACAACGTTGGCATTCAGTCTTTAATCTAATTTCATTTTAAATACAATATATACAATACAACATTTTGAAATGATACATGTAAAAAAATATATGTCATCTTACAATACAGTACCAGTTAGAGAACGATGGAAAGCAAAACACACGGAAACAACATCTTGACACACTCGCTCCACTGAACGATATACATCAACTCCGGACCGCCGGTCGGCTTCTACGAACGAACTCAGCGGTTCGTCAGCTGAACGAGGACTCAGCGACCCGACGTATAAAAGGAGTTTCATCCACTGACGACGCTTTAGTTCATGCACTTTGTACATGCTCCACTGGAAGACGGCTCACGGGTTAAACACATTCGTCACTCAGAGCTCCGGGCGATCCGACCTACGCCTCATCCTTCCCGTCCTGTCGGGTTTTAATTCTTGACAATTACAAGCTGCAACAGGAGAGAACGCTTTTTTTTCTGGGATATTAAGTGAAATGTGTAACGGATCCCGTGTTCCCCGGCGGCCACGTCTCCAGACAGACGAGAGCGCCGAGCTCAGCAGTCTGCTGACATCGAGTTGAGGAATTTATGCAGCTTTTGTTGTTATCCCCAACATGTAAATGTGTCCATCAATCTGCAGCGAGCTGCGACTTCCTGTTGGCATCTTATTTCAAACACAGATCAGACAGAGATTTCTCCTCCAGAAATATATCGGCCGCTCGGCTCGGACACGAGGCGGATCAGAGCCGTCCGTTACGCTGCCGCAGCAGCCGGCGGGCCCGCGTGACATCATGTGTTTATAGCCCGTATGCAGGTAACACCGGCCGTGGCGTGCGTCATAAAGAACGGCACGCGGCACGATTTAGTTCAAACAACATCCCTCCGAGGAGCCGATCCGAGCAGGTCGTGGAACCATTCACTGAAATGAATAGTGACGTTCTGGGGAAACGCAGAGGAAAACAATAAGCCGTGTTGTGAGGCGGGGGGGCGTCCTAATTTCATTTCAGAGGGGGACGTGGGGGGATTCGACGAGGAAGGATTTGGAGGTGGCGGCACAAACCAATCAGCGAAAGGTCTCGATCTGTAGCGTGGAACGAGGCCGTGAGGGAGAACGGCAAACAGGAACGAGCCGCCGAGCCACGAGAACCGAGCCACGAGAACCGAGCCACGAGCCGCCGAGCCACGAGAACCGAGCCACGAGCCGCCGAGCCACGAGAACCGAGCCACGAGAACCGAGCCGCCGAGACACGAGAACCGAGCCGCCGAGCCACAAGAACCGAGCCGCCAAGCCACAAGAACCGAGCCACGAGAACCGAGCCACGAGAACCGAGCCGCCGAGACACGAGAACCGAGCCGCTGAGCCACAAGAACCGAGCCACGAGAACCGAGCCACGAGAACCGAGAACCGAGCCATGAGAACCGAGCCACGAGAACCGAGCCGCCGCCGCATCTTAATGACGAGCTGCTTCCACAGAACGCCGCGTCATGTAAACATTTACCTCGTTATTGCTTCGTTGAGTCATTTCTCGACAGCGTTCCAACGTAGAAGCTCATCCGTCTCCGGCAGACTCTAATTACACCAACACGGAAACGGAGGAGGTTATTTTTAAAGTCGTGGACGGCGGAGAGCGTCTCGCTGACGACGAGCTGTCGTGTCGCGCGGTGTTAATTCCTAAATGTTACCTGTTTAACAAGGCGGACCTTTGGAAAGCACGTTGAGAGGAAAGCGGCGAGCAGCGATCAGAGAGGGAAACACTGAACCGGGAGAGAGATTGAGATCCTCCAGCTCCGGGGAACATGTTGTTTTGCTGGTGCAGAGAGAGAGAGGAGAACACAGACCAATTTACTGGAGGGAAAATTGTGTTGGAAAAAAAGAAAAAGGAAAGAGCCGACCTGGTCCATTCTTCACTGTGCAATCTCATTCCAGCTCCGGGAGAAGATGGGCGAAAACAAACATCGTTCTCCTGTCGGCAGCTTCGACACCACGTACAGTGGGGGGGAAGGAAGTCGGCCACAACAACGAGGAAACACCTCCAAACAAACAAACAAACGTTCGGTGGGACGTGATGAATATTCAAGGTAACGACGACCTCTGATACTTTCCAGCAGCTTTTCAAGGAGGAACGTAGATAAAAGGGGGACACTTTAGAGCGCTACACATCTGCAGGTTCAACATCAGTCAGGAACAGCTGCTGAAGACACGGTGACTTTAACTGAAGGGTATCTCCAAGACAAACAGATATCCTCCCGCCTCATTTATGAATAATCAGTGGGTCCGAATATTTAGAAAAGAAACAACTGCTCCTTCAACAAGATCCGTGTTCAACTTGAAGCTCCTGTTTTCAAAAACATTCGTAATAATGATCATTTGTCATCATCTGATAATGATTTCTGTCGTCATGGTCGGGCTGGGCGATGAAATAAATATCATGATATCAAATCAACATTTTCTGATAGTGACAGATTGATATATGATTTAACTGATATTTGCATAATAGTGCATTAATGAACTTCATGATGTTCACTGTTATCTTTAATGATTTGTGTTTCGATATTATGACATATCAGATTAAATGTCTGAAACAGAACCTTCAATATCCACATTTTCAGTTCCATTTTACTTTGAATCAATAAAGAATAAAGCTGGCTAAAATCTATATCTTTGTTATTGTCAGAAAATCCCATGAAAAAGCCTCAAACCAACACTGTTCAGTGTCTCAATATAATACGTGACTTTACAAACGTCTCCGTGTCTCTCTGCCTGAAGACCAAACCTTCACTGTGAAGATGGAAAACTTACAAAAAGAAATGTAAATGAATATAATGACAGTAAGAATCAGCTCAGTTCACTAAGGAGTTTAGGAAGTTTTACTAACGGTGTTCATGTTAACTGAAACATGAAGAAATACATTTGTTCATGTTTACAAAGATGTTATTATTAAGAGTTAATATTGAAATAAACATGAACTAACAATGAATTCATACAGTAATTAGGATTCAGTAACTGGTAACAAAACTCTCCTGTTCATATTTATTTTAGGATTTACATGTTAATTCAGGCACTAACTAATGTAGTCGAGAACATGTATGTAATTAAGAACATGTATGTAAGTAAGAACATGTATGCTGTAGCGAAAACATTTCCCCTCGGGGATTAATAAAGTAACTACCTAACCTAACCTAACCTAACCTAACCTAACCTAACCTAACCTAACCTAACCTATGTAATTAAGAACGCAGCTGATATATTTCATGAAAAGAAAACTTCACGTATATAAATTTGTATTAATGGTTAATGATTTTCCATTTCCTCTTCCATCCTCCAACTTATAACTGTTTTTTGTTAAATATTAAAATCAAACATTTCTTTGTCTTCATATTGAGGTTTTCCTTTTCCTTTATCTTCACGGTAACTTGTTGTGTTGTTATATAAGAATTATTTTCCATAACTTTGGGACGTGTATCCTTTAAGTAACACTACCGAGATAAATGAGTAAAACATCAGAAAACATTTCCGACTGGAGGTCAGTTCATTCTGACAAACATCTGTTGTCAACATTTAAAAACAAGACGACTTCGTGCTACATTGTCAAAGAAAATGCAATTATTTTTTTATGAAATGTAAAAGTTTTGGCAGACTTTGAAAGGAATGACAAAAAGTTTCAGTGTTCTATGAAAATAAGAACTCAAAAGTTTTCCTCACCAACATCACATGTTCATTTGGAAACTACTGAGCTCCAAGTTTGAACATGAACGTTATTCTGCAAGATCTCAATATAATATTAGTTATGGTGCCTTGAATATAATACATATAAAAGTCATTTGTTTCCGGTTACTAAATTCTCATCATTTTATGGTAGTGTTTATTAATGTACCTTTATTGTAAAGTATTACTATATTAATGAGTGTTTATTAATTTTGTCATATTGTAAAATATCACCCAGCTGACACATTTATAGATTTAGTTCTTCAAAGCTCAGGGATTATTTTAAAATACATTTGGTTTTGGTGCTCTAGTGAGTATTAATTATTGTATTGGTATGAACATATTTATTGTAAAATAGAGGATTAAAATCATCCTGCAGATACATGGACAGTTCTTCTGCTTTTTCCTGGTTTTGGTCTTTTCATGGGATTTTGTTTTTATTTCAGTAAGAAAATATGGAAAACTGTAAACCTTGTTCTGTTTGAACTGAAGAACTGAAGAAGTTTGTAAAAAGAATCTGATCCCGACATGATGCTGGTTGTTAAAATGGTCCCGACGTATCGCCCAGCCGTGGACGTCATATTAAAAGCTGAAATGAATAAACTCTTCTGGAACAATAATAAAAGTCTGAGGTGTGAACAGTCGTTGAGAGAGACTGAAGATGCTCCACCAAGGTTACGAGCAGGTATAAAAACTATAGATTGATTTGGCAATCAAAATGAGTATCAATAAATACATACAAAATGAATAAATAAACCGAACATTACTAAGTAATGATAATAAAAACGTTTCCTGGATGACGTACTAAGAGTCTGTTGTGCAGTCCTCATTGGCTGGGAGGTTGTGTCGTCCATAAACTTATACTTCTGATAATGAGCCACTCTTTCTGGCCGGCCGTCACCACGACGCGCACACACTCAATGTCAAAGGCGATCTTGTGGTCGACGTCCTGAACCTCGATGTTTCCGTTTTTGAACTCCCCCAACGTGATGTAAGAAGAGCACTGCTTCCCTTTCTTAGTCCCGACTAGCTTCTCTCCGACCTCCAGCGCTCCGTGATGCAGGACGTCGTTCTGCCGGTCGTCCGAACCCGTCGCGATCTTGATTTTACTAATTTTGGTGGATTTGTTGAAGACGATGACGAAGAAGTCTCCGGTGGACGGAGGTTTGCCCCAGAAGTACTCGTCCACCGAGCTGTAGGCCTTGGTGGCGTCGTAGTTCTCGAAGACGTTGATGTTGGTGTAGAGGCTGGCGGGCGGGTTGTCGGGGATGTCCACGGAGTCCTCCTCGAAGTCGTCGTCCTTCAGCTTGTTCTCGGCTCCCTTGTAGGAGGAGTAGTAGCCCATGTGCTGGAACAGCGAGGGCTTGAAGCGGATCACGTCCTTCTGGGCCAGCAGACCCCTGAAGTGGATCAGCAGCCAGTCGCACGGCATCTCCTGGTAGAACATGAGCAGGAAGTGCGCCAGGCGCGGCAGGTCTCGGGAGTGGTACAGCTTCCCGATGTAGCCCAGCTTGGAGAACTCCAGCATGACCCAGTAGGACCCGTCTCTGGACGTGATCACCTTCTTCAGCGCCGTCAGGAAGTTCCTGGAGCAGCGCACGTCGTCCTCCAGCATCATGTAGAAGTGAGACAGGTTGGTGCAGAAGTTGAGGAGGAAGGCGTAGTCCACGTTCTGCTTGGAGCGGAACCGGACGCGATCCTCCGGGTCGTTGTAGTTCCTCTTCAGCCCGTCCAGAGACGGGTAGTACTCCTCGGGCGCCTGGATGACCAGCAGGCGCCCGGCTATGATGTGGTGAGCGAACTTCCTGGTGATCTCCTGCACCAGGTTCTCACACCAGACCAGGTCGAAGTCAGCCAGGTGGACCACGACCACGATCTCCTTCAGCTCCTCGTAACTGGACTGATCGAAGATGGACTTGATCGTCTCCAGGAGGTAGTTTCCTCTTTTTCTTTTGACTGATGACAAACCGATGGTGAGATACTCTGTGAACAAAACACATTTCATTTCATCACTTTTCATACAAACACAGTTCTTCAGTAAACTATAAAAATGCAGCGACTGTTCTTCACGATATCAACCTACATAAACACGGACCGGCATTTCAAACAAAACTACTATTAGAAATTAATTTGGAACAATTAGATTGTTATTTGAATATTGAATACTCAGCCCATCCGCTGAGTATCATGAAGATGTGCGGCTGAAATCGCTTGAAAAAGGAACTTTAATTTAAGTTATTTTTTAGGAAACTGGTTTACGACTGAGGTTAAAATGTTTTTTAAATTCATTCATCAGTCGGGAATATTTTAGATCAAATGCAGTTGAATGTCTGTAATGATTTTTTCTTAATATTTTGTGTCTGAATAAAAAAAAATGTGCTCAGTGTGAATCTATAACGTCCAAATCTAAACGTTTAGTGAATAAAACATGAAGTACCGGAGACGAGCTCGAACTAGTGTTTAATGTTGAGGTGAAGGAGCTCCGCGGAGAAGCTTCTGTTTCTGTCTCAGAGTCTCAGGTTTCCACTTTAACTTCTTATTCTCATGTTCACAAATACATTTATTGTGAATGTCTCTTTTAGAGAAACTCTGAACTCACTCTTGCGGTTCAGCGGCGTCCCGGCCAGATAACGATACGTCACATTAATGGTTCCAGAAAAGTTGCTGAGGTCTCTGAAGGTGTGAACGTATCGCTCGGAGCTCGGCGGGTGGACCGACGTCTCCCGGAGCTGCCGTTTATCTCCTTCCTGGAATTACAAACACATTATCAACAACAACAACAACAACAACAACTGTCTATATTCTCTGAAACGAGAAATTCATCCTAAAAATTTCTGTTTCTTTTCTTTCTTTTTTCGAGACTATAAATTATTCGTGACTTGACATGACATGGACAACCCAACGAGTAACAGAGTACAACACAAACAAGTAAACAGACAAAAATGGAAAAACAAACAACAAAAAAACAAACATTAAACAGGCAATAAATAACTATAATGACAAATAGGGAGGTCAATTAAAATAAACCTAATTGATGAGAGTGGTTGTAAAAGAACTTTGTCTCTCCTGGTCATCACAGAGGAAACGGGACAAACTAGTGATGATAACACCGATAAGAGAAATTAACAGTAATGAAGAAAGTAATAAAGTGTTCTGTACAAAAAAAAAGAAAAAAGTGTAGTGACGAATATATAAATATAATATCATTATTTTCATATTGAGAACAGGAGGTGAGATTGCTGAAAGGTCCTCCAGCGAGCCGAGTGAAGGTCAAGCGGTAGTTTACTGGAGGACAGCGTGGACGTGGTCGTCCCTGATGGTTCTGTTCTGAGCCTCAACGTCTGGACGGAAGTTTGAGACGAGTAAAAGGACTCGAGAAGAACTACCGAGAACCCAAAGTTAATCATTTAAATAACAAACACAGTTGTTGTTCTGTGATCATCAAGTTTTGATGGCGTCATGAATAAGAGATAAATCATCTGGATGGTTCCAACTTGGAATGAAAATTTAAAGATGTTTCTATTAAAAACAAGTCATCATAAAAGCTGAATGAACTAATGAAGCATACCTGGTCAGACTTGTAGTTCAGACTAATAACAGAAAGCCAACGGTTCACTGACCAGCACGTAGCCGTCCTCGATGTAGAGGTTGAGGAAGAGGAGGAAGGTGATGAGGAAGCCCAGGAAGGGGATGGTGGAGCGTTTCCTCAGACATCTCATCTTGTCCAGGGATTTCCACACCAGCCTCATGGTGAACGCTCGCCGGCTGCGATCTGCTGAGACCAACACGAGGAGACACATGAGAACCGCTTGCTGTGAATGTCGTCAGCCGGAGACGCTGCTCGCATTTAATCCGCCTTCTTTATCGAGCATCAACACATTGTTGAGGAGTTTATGTCGGGCCGTGTGATCACGTGATTATCTGAATCATCCTCCGACAGACTCTCAGTGTGATGGAGGAAGATAATGAGCGTGGGAAACAAACAAAGCACGAGAGAAAACCTGACGAGCAACAGTGAATTATAGATGTCAGATGTTTTTATACTATTAATAATGAAAATATGCAGCAAGCGGGAGCTAAATGTGTTCAGTGATTTTTGAGAGCCAACATTTCAACACTTTCTGAGGTCCGACAGAGTTTCTGTCATCAGCGTCTGTTTTCTCTTCACTGTGGACAAAATGTCACGTTCTCTGTTCGTAGCTTACCGGAGAACTATTTCAGATTTGTTTCAGATAAAGGAGACACAACACAGTATAAAATAGATGTTAACAGATACAGAATTATCAGGGCCTGCAACACATTATGACTTATACTCATCTATGATATTTTTTTGATTTATCAGACAATCATTTGGTTAAAAAAATAGAGATATGTTGATTATAACCTCCCCACACACACAGGCTTCGTATTGGTTTGTTTTACATTCAACAATACAAAATCCCCAAAGAAATCCAAAAAGTACAAATACTGTTATTATCTCTGTAATTTCAGAAATCTGTCTGTCTGTCCTTCATATATCTCCCCGACCGTTGGGCTTCAGACTTCAGAGGTTGGGTCTTTTGTGCGATTTGAACACGTCACACGGTGGAAGCAGACGGAGGCTCCGCCCACCCGGCCGCGACCACCGAGCATCCATTCGGCTCTTCTCAACAAACCCAATCTGTTCAAACTGTGCTTTCACTTTGAATTTCACAGAAGCCGAATGAAAAAACGAGCGTCGTGACGGCTGCTGAGATGTTTACGCTCGTGCTAATTTTAATAACGACACGATTGGGTAGTTTAATGACAGCAAAACTATATAAGATCTTCATGTGTTTCCATCAGTTACAACCGTCTGTGAGAACCATGTACATCACTAAATGTACTGTTAAGTTCCACCACTGCTTATTTCAAATATAAAATTATATGATAAGAATATATATTATAAGCTAAGTAGCTAATATTATTATCATTACTAGTTAAAGGTGCTCAGATTCATCCAATTATTTTCTGCCTGGCTGTGATTCTTTTGTTCAGTCTGAGATGAAACTCCATCTCCTCTAATAAATGATACAACTATAAAATGTTTGCCGTCGTCGTCCACAGCTTTCTGGTGATGTGAAGGAACGGGAGCGGCGGCCTGGTTGGAAAAACCTCCATGCCTCGATCAATCAATCAAAAGCTGCTATAAATAGCAGTGGAGGGGGGGGGGCGCTCAGTATACAGCATCTGTCAGCTGCACACCTGCACAGTCCAAAGCAGTTATCAACTGTTAAATATCACCTCAGAAGATTAGGAGTCGGTTGTGCAGATATTTTGTCATCATATTGTTCCACGTGATTTTTATTCACTTAACAAATCAGAATATTTGAATCGCATATAAAACACATAAATTACAGTCTGTGCTGCTGACAGATGAACTTACAGAAGCAGCAGCTGATCAGCAGTAAGAGCCGTCAGGTATCCGTCGTGTTTCAGAACAGGAGGCAGAGAAGCAGACACAACGAGCTGCTCTTTTCTTCGCCAGCAATTAGACATCAGCGTGTCTTTTGTTCCGTCAAAGCCCCGAGACGCCTGATAGAATACAAACTACCTGTAAGCTCCGTTCAATGACCACATCGACCGGTCGCACCGAGGCCCGGCTCCACCGGGACTCCTCGTCAATACCTCTTTGTGCACACGTGAAAACTGAATTTAACATGTCCGGCCACCGCCGGCTGCAATTCTTATTCAGGCCGGCTTCACACGGACAGAAATTATGAATAATTATGACATTTAGGGATGTTTTTCTGCTTGAATGAAATTAAAAAAGCATAACGAGCTGCGGTATCTGATTAAATCTGCTACTGTTGTGCCAATAATGACGTTAAAGCACCTTGGAGTGTAAAATCACGATAATACAAGACACCAACTAAATAAAACATGTAATCTAAATGTGGAGCGATTCACTAAAATATAAAACTTTTTGTTAGAGCAATCTCCGTTTCCATGGCAACACATGGGGTATGGCTAACAACTGGAAAACAATCCGTTGTTTCAGTATACTCCCACATAACCTACGCAATGTTCACTACTCCAGGAAGTAGTCGGACCCTTAGCAACCACCTAGCAACAGAGAGGATTTCTAGTCTCCAACTGAATAAATACAGAACATAGAAACACTAAACTGATCAGCTAGTTCAGTCTGGTTGGAACAAAGATATCTGATCAGCAAAGATATCTGGTGAACAAAGATATCTGGTGAACAAAGATATTTGAGGAACAAAGATATGTGATGAACAAAGATATCTGATGAACAAAGATATCTGATGAACAAAGATATCTGGTGAACAAAGATATCTGGTGAACAAAGATATTTGAGGAACAAAGATATGTGATGAACAAAGATATCTGATGAACAAAGATATCTGAGGAACAAAGATATCTGGTGAACAAAGATATCTGGTGAACAAAGATATTTGAGGAACAAAGATATGTGATGAACAAAGATATCTGATGAACAAAGATATCTGAGGAACAAAGATATCTGGTGAACAAAGATATCTGGTGAACAAAGATATTTGAGGAACAAAGATATGTGATGAACAAAGATATCTGATGAACAAAGATGTCTGATGAACTTAAAACCAAACCGGTCCAGCTAGCCTCCTCTAGGATTGTAAGTGCGTGACTATCCGTGGTGTTACGGTACGGGTGCTCGGAGCGACCAAAAAGGACCAAAAGAGACCCGACTTCACCAAATGGGTCATTTAATAGAACTATAACAAGTAGAAACTACATTATATTGCATATTAGATGAAACTCTATTCTAATTCTATTTTCCCATTGAGGAGGTGGAGTGATGTTTCTAGTGATCAGCAGGATGTGATGTCATAATGATTTGTTCCAGATGTTCAGTTGACCAATCAGATCTCTGGGGGCGGAGCTACTGGTTGTATAATCATGAACTACTTCACATAAAAGATGTCCAGCAGTGTTTTTCATCCTGAAGAGAACTCCTCTTTGGATTTAACAGTTTACATGAGTGAGGAATGAACTGCAACCTGTAAGTTGGGTTAAACTGAAGGTCACCTTGAGCGACGTGAGCAGGTTTTTTCAAATAAATCATGATGCAATAATTCTTTCACCCAATATATCTGCAACAGTTCAGACGGACCTTCATGAGAGGAGTGTTGCCAGACTGTGTTCAGACACTCATCTCCTCTGTGGAACTACAGGCAGAATATATTGCGTTGCCTCTGTTACATGAGATGTGCATCTCCACTAAATTGCAGAGTTTGTCTGGAGAAAGCTGAGAGCTGCATGATGATGAGAGGAATGATGAGGAGGAATCTGAGCTGTCCTCCCGACACCGGGTCGCTCTCTGCCTCGTCCTCTTTAGTGGTCGCTCTGCAGCACAAACACAAGCTGTGTGGAGACGCAATTAAACTAAAGGAAAGTCTTTGCGTGATCCGCGGGAAAGCTGCAATTAGGCAACTTTTGTGTTTCATGTTGCGCGGAGAGTTGATCTCAGACTGGAGACTCGAGCGTCTACCTTGATGATACGAGACAAAGCGAGGCACTTCTCTTATTTCAATAATTCAGCACAGAAGAGGATGAGATGCTCATTCTGCCAAAGGCCCAGCTGGTGAACACGCTGCTGCTGCCTCTCTGAGAACACCTCAAACATCACGATGCACGCGTGCAGTCCGCCCAGCAGCTCTGGATATGGAGCAGGTATTTATGGATCTGTGGATCCACTGTGAGCGTCCATTAACGAGACGCTGCCATGTGGGCGTTGCTGTGTTCGTTCTCGTGGCGTGAATCCAGAGTGGAGCAGCAGTGAAACGGACGAAGCGTGTTTGAATGGGCGCGTCGTCTCGGCCTGCGTGTCGCCACCACCATCTCAGGCGCTGCGCACTTCCAGCAGGCTGCGGCTGTTAAACATCCATAATGCACTGTGTGTGAACTGGACCAACTAAACCACACCGCCTGCAACACTGAACTCCTCTCAGCTGTCTGCACCAAACTCTCCGTCGGAGGTTCAATCCTGTTCGTGACGTGAAGCTGTTAAGATCTCAGCAGGTCAATTACATTACATGTTGTTTCGAAATGTGATCAAGATTTCTGAAGCCGTTCAATTCATAAATTCAACATTTTATGAACCATTTTGTCTGCAACAAACAGCCTGAGTTCTTCCTGACTGTTGCTTCAGCTGCTCCTGGACGAGATAAGATAGTAAATACACCCAGACAGCCTCCAAAAATCCTGCACAGAATCTATCAGCTGGTTGAATCCCGGCAGCGCCGCAGGGTTCAGACACTCTGCTGCCCATCGGTCCCGAACGTCACAGCGACCGGAGGCTTCTCATGTTGCCGTGCAGAAAGACGAGCAGCCGAAGGAGAGCCAGCGATCAACAAGGGAGTCCGAAAATGATGGCTGGACCTTTTAGTGGAGACTCGTGTTCCCGGTCAGTGTTTCCACGACGGAAACTTTAGGAGCAGAAAGTTCAAGATCTGGAAATTAATGTTTGGGAGATTCCAGTGAACCTCAACATCCGCATCGTAGCTGCTTTGTCAGACTCCTGTCGGCTACCAACACGTATAGACGGCTGCATGTCCACTGTCCCACCGGACAAACACACACCGTGGTTCAGTCACGACATATTTTGTGTCTGAATTTATCTTTGTTGAAATATTCCAACATGACATGTTTTATCAAAAAGTGAAGATAATTTCTAGCAAACACCGACATCTATTTAATTCGGTTGCTTTATTCTTATAGGTTACGAAGGATCTGGGCATGCTGGGAAATGACAGAGGAGGAGTCCAAAGGGGACTGCGGGGAGTTTCCCAGCATTCACGCGACAGACTGGATATAAAAGAGTTCGTAGCTTCAGGTCTGTAAAATGGTTCCGATGCAGAAGTGTCTTCAGCTGCAATACCAGCGAGTGCCACTAGAGGTCGGCTCCAAAAAGCCTCCGATTCAAGAAGACCTGTTTTTGGGGGCGTGTCTGTTTGATTGACAGGCCTGTGGTGCAGTCAGGTTACAGCTATCGGTGGGCGGGACGTAGCATCGTCAGGTTTCCAATCAGATCGGTCAGATCCACCGCTGGCTCCTCCCCCAGCTCGTCCAAATATGGTCACTTCCTGCTCCAAACCGCTCCAAACTAACAAGATGATGACGGACAGAATCTGAACTGGAGGATTCATAACGTTCACAAACCAACGATGACATCACTGATGGTTGATGACATCACTGATGGTTGATGACATCACTGATGGTTGATGTTTGGTGGTTGGGCCCCGCATGAACTTTTAAAACATCCCCTAGTTGCCTAAAGCCGGCTCTGCCAAAGAAAATAACTACTAAATACCTCAAATATGTCTGTTTAATCATTTGATCTTTAAAATGTCAAAAAAATACAATAAAAATATTTTGAAAAAAAAGCTCAATTACACTTTTCCTTTTTTTCCTTTAAGATACATTACCATGATACAAAAAGGTCAATTTGATGAATAATTGCTTAATTATGGAAACACTTCATACATTACATGATTTAGAGAAAGGAGAACTTTGTTTTTTCACGTTCTTCTAGCAGAAGCAGATTTTTTTCCAGCGTTCCCGGCAGAAACTAGTTTGGCAGGCCGTCTCTGGATTCACCCTCGATGTCCTCCATGTTCGTCTGGCAGCGTATCCGAGATGACGGATCCAGGAATTGTCCTGTTTTCCCCGGCTGCTCTCGCTTCCTCTAATGGGGAAATCTGACGGAGGCAGACATCAAATGGAAAACAAGGAGCTCCCCTGTGTGGAGGAGGCAATTACGTGGTCCGGCCTGATGTGAAGCTAACGCCAAGCACTCTATATGACACACACACACATAAAACCTACACAAAACAAAAGGCTTCCATTCCCTCTCCATTTGTAATGGCCCGTTTGCGGCCGTCCTCCTGCATGCCAACGATACCTTTCTCTTTGTCAAGTGCTGTGAAAGGAAAGCAGCGAGTAAATGGAGAACGGCGTCGGATGGAGCCGAGCGGCGCCGACGTGCCACAAACACCAGTGGAGCTCCACAGTAATTTCACATCCCATCTTCCACTGGTTGTTCTTTTAAAGTCGCTTCAACGGAAGTGAAACCACAGACGTCGGAGAACACTGAGGAGCAACATCTGCTCGCCGGAATCAGAAAGAAAAACATCTGAATAGATTGCTTTTCTAGAAATTATTTGTGTACAGTATGAGCTTATTAAATTCATTTCTCTGAATGCCAGCAGGGAAGTGAGAAGAATAATGAAGACGAGATTTGAAAATAAAACGTTCTCCGCTGGGACTCTCAGGTACAAACAACTGTGGCTCCCTCCATGTGTTACTCAGAAATCAAAATAACCTCTTAACAAACACTTTTTCTGCCAGCTTGCATCAACTCTCAACTTCCGATTGAGGCCACGTTTTCCGGACGGGAAGCTGCGTCTCTCTAATGGGAAAACCTAAATGGGAAACACATTGTGAATAAGAAAAGGGGAAAAGATTAATAAAATGGGCGGCAGAAAGCAATTCTCCCACAATTCATCTTGTTATCTGTTTTACATTATTTCCCCCGGGTATCCTGCACCTAGCAGATATACCGCTCTGCACAAATAATCAATTAAGCCGGCAGGTTTGCGGGGATTCAGCAGTTGCTTTGTGTCGAAGCCTTCAGACACTTTCAATGGATTTTCGGTAACAGAGGCTTTTGTTGATAACAAAATTGTGGCGCGGGGCGGAATAATAAATCCCTTTATTATGAAACGGCTGTTATGTTAATAATTCAAATTGGTCAAACAGTTTACAAATTACTACACTCTTACAGCAACGGCAGACAAAGGGATCTGTCATCTACAGAGACGGAGCGGTCGTGTCAGAGATCCACGGCCTCGCAGACACGTAATGATCTTAATTATTGGGGAAGCAACAATGAGGCGGTTATCGACACAATGTGGGACATAAAGCCTGAAACCTGTTCCTGAGAGATCCGGCGTGTAAGTCGTGTAAAGCCCGTCGTGCTCGAGGCTCCCGAGTCGGTTGTTCGAGGCTATCTTTAATTTGTCTGTTGAAAGTGTTTTTGTGATCATTGAACAGTCCCAGACGCCGTGTGCTTCACCGATCCATCAAACTCCAGAGATCCAAACAGTTGTACCCCCCCCCCCCCCCCCCCACCGCTGTCAGCAGCTCCAGCTCACTCACTCTGAAGGGGGGAGGAAGTGTTGTGGAGGGAAGACAGTGTGTCCTGAATGTGATGCGTTCCCCACGGACATACTGTCCAAGTGTGCCCCCCTCCCCTCCACCAGCTGCCACCGCCGCTGAAGCCCTCATGGGAGAAACAAGTCGTCCAGTGACAGCGCCACTTCCAGCTGTTCTCCCAGAAGGAACCGGTGTGCACAACAAGCCTCAGAGCTTTAGAAAGCCGACCAGTCGGAGCCTGTCAGCAGCTCTGATATCAGAATATTCCTCGCCAAACAGCCTCTTTTTTATTATTATTCCAGAGAGTCCCCGTGTCCTTCCTTTTATAATACGGTGAGAGGACGGTACCTTGTTCCGGTTCCAGGACGTGTTGGAGGCAGCAACAAAGCTTTTCAGTTCATCGGCTCTGGCACAGGTGGCGCAGGCTACAGGAATATTTCCTCATGAAATATTAACCATGTGCAGCCCGTTGATGCTCACTTCAGAGCAATCAGGCATCAAAACACTCGGAACAAACAGCGCTGGCTCTCCCTCCGCTGCAGGACAATCGGCCTTCTCCGTAATTGAAATGTGACTGTAAAGAGGTTCCTCAGATCGCCCCCCCTCCCCCTCCCCCATTTGTTTTCTACTCACTCCCCCGGAGAGGAGAATGGACTGATGCCATCTCTGGACAGCCAGCCCTTCACTTCATCAGTGTTATGAAAGAGAGAACATTTATCATGAAACACAAACTGAGTGCAATCAAAGAGTGTAACGAGCTGATGAGACGGCGACATGTAGAGTCCTCGCTTCATCTCAGAGCGTCTCCACAGTGAAGATCTGAGATAGAAGAGTCACCGACTGTGATACTGAAGCATTGTGTACGACGGATGAGACGAGTATCCGGCACGGATAATCTACTTCTGATGAGTACGAGTATCATCCGAGTAAATGTGTCAATATCCGTGTTGATGAAGGCTTTTAATTTCAATTCAATTCAATTTTATTTATATAATGAAAAAAATCACAACAGTCTATTTCATGGCACGTAACACAGTAAAGTCCTTAGAGCAGACGTTTACAGGATTATACAGAGAAACCCAACAATTCAACAATTCGCACGTAAGCTAGGAAGGAAAAACTCCCTTTAAACAGGAAGAAACCTCCAACAGAACCAGGCTTCTAACAGACACTAGCTGTGTGCACACATCCACACAGCTACACACAGCCCCGCCTCCTCGTTTACACACAGAGCTCCGCCTCCTCGTTTAAACAGTCACTCTGTCAGCGTCTACAGGAATCAACAACAACTCGTGACTCTTCTGGTTCATTTCTGTCATCGGCTCGTTTCAATCAGGTTTGTATAAAATATCTTCAGCCGAGTTACTCGGGGAACTTTTCTTTTACCGGACGAGTCGCAGGTTACTGACTCTGTTTCGGCCGGTTTGTTTTCCTTCATCAGCTCGCTGCTACGTCGTTCAGATATCTTCACTCAGCTGACGGCTCTCAGTGAGAATGTGAGGCTGAGTGCGTATTTCAACGTGGACTGTCTGCAGAAATCACCGAGCTTCCAACTGTCAGTTTATTTCATAAAATAATAAACCAGGCTAATGATCTACACCCTCAACAACAACAATAAATACAGCAAAAAAAACCCCAACTTGTTCTATAAATAGTTCTCTTACTCTTTCAATACAATACATTTCTGATGAACCCGTAGCAATCTGAGGTTTAAATGAATTAGTTCCCGCCCACTTCCAGATTAAGCCTCGCCCCCTCTGAGTACAAATACGTAATGGTGTCCTCTCTCATCCCTATTGTGAACATTCAGATTATTGTCTGGATGTTTAAGGTTGGAGGAAAATAAAAACCTTATAAAAACCTGAAGTCGTTCCATCGGTGAGAATAACGAGGACGAGGAGGTGTGAGGAACGAACGCAGCCTCTCCAGAGCGGTTAGCACTTTGACCCAGATTAGCACACTGCCAGAGGTGCACTCGGGAAGGATGGCGATGGAGCACTGTGATACTGCCTGCTTATTTCCACTAGAAAACACACTCGACATGTGTACACCCCCTGCAGACACATGCATATGGTGTCCGTTTCCTCCCCGTCCCCTGTGTGATGTTGTGAGGATGCAGCCAGAGATATGAATTATTACCTACATCTGAGACGCAGGATGATTAGTCTTTGAATCTCGTGAAGTGCCGTCGAGGGCGAAGAGATTCAATTAGTCTTCTGTTACATCACAGTCGGCTAATAGAGTGAGTGTGTCTTCAAACTCTCCGCCCGCCCGCCGAGCCTGACGTCATGTGTCATAAACATATGCTGCTGCTCCCCCGAGGCCACTTCCTACATTAAAAACACAGAGCCACGAGAATTAGCAGACAACATCCTGTCATCGTGTCCCTGCTATAAAAGCAGTGGACAGTGGCTTCGGGCAGGAGAGAGGACGGAGAACAAAAGAGGGGAAATCGGTCATTGGAGAGAAGTCCCACTCGTCTCTCTCTCTCTGTCTCCATTTGGGGGGACAGGAAAAAGAAAGAGGAGACTTGGCTCTGCCTTAAAAGCACTTAAAAAGCCAAGGTCACCTCCTGGTCAAATCTGTGAAATGAGAAAATGGCTGAGGGGGCAAGAGGCCGGCGGCAGATAACACGAGAATGCACTATCTTCCTCCTACACATTTAGTAGACGGGAGGACGCGGTGCTGGCAGGCTTTTCAAAAGGCTCCGTGATGAAATAAGGACCGGAGACACAATACGATGGCCCAGTTTCACCCAGTATGACAGCGCATACATTGAAGTGCTCTTAGGGAATGAGGTTTTAGAGCAGCCGAAGAGCTGAATGGGAGCTCACGCGACCGGGCTTCGCATTCAATCACTCGGGTACATTTGAAGGCCTCCTGCTTTAATACAAGTCCATCATTGTTAGTTGTTAGTCAGTCATTAGGAAAATGCATCCTAGAATTGAATTGGAGTCGTGATATAAAGTCCGTATCGACTTCTATCTCCCCGAGGTGCAAATTGAAGCAGTAAAAGTTGAATTGTTGTCATCCGGTGGTCCATCCACGCTGAATTATCTCCTGACCCCGGGGGCTCGTACGTTCCTTTTCTGAGACTGGATATTGCAGCCAAATTACATCTATTTAAATAAAGGGCTTGCAGCTGTGACTCATAAAATGTGCCCATAACCCATAAGCCCTGTTTGCAAACAGGAGTGTTGTGGTCCCACTGGGCTTTGTAATAACTACAGATGGATGTCTGAGCTTTAGTAACTGTGACTCAGCCATGTCCATGAAAATTCAAAAACATATCATCGAGCGGAAGTCATCTAATACTGGTTCGATCAAGCGCTCAGAGTGTTTGTTCATCTAACCAAACCTACTGCTATTTGTGGAGACCAAAACAAAAGCTAAAAGGAGAGTGGAGATAGAATTGCAACAGTTTGCAAACACGTATTTCTTTACAGTTCTTCTATAGTACCTCTATAGTAAATTACAACTCCAATTCCCCCAAAATATGGCAGGCTGTGTAAAATGTACAAAATACT
The DNA here is from genome assembly GCF_022577435.1 of Embiotoca jacksoni. Classification (NCBI taxonomy): domain Eukaryota; kingdom Metazoa; phylum Chordata; class Actinopteri; family Embiotocidae; genus Embiotoca; species Embiotoca jacksoni. The sequence continues at coordinate 1,094,031 of NW_027185381.1, read as the reverse complement.
AGCAACACGTCTCCAATAAGTTGTGACAAGGTCAATAAAAGACTGGAAAAGTTGTGTAATGATTAAATAAAATCACCTGGTGGAACACCTCCCAACTAATGAGGTTACCATAGCAACAGATCTGTGACATGATTGGGTATAAAAAGATGATTTCAGAGAGGCAGAATCTCAGCAGTGAAGATGGGGAGAGGTTCACCACTCTGTGAAAGACTGTTTGGGAAAATAGTTCAACAATCTAAGAATAATGTTCCTCAACGTAAAACTACAAAGAATTAGTGGATTTCATCGTCTACGGTTCATAATATTATTAAAAGATTCAGAGAATCTGGAGAAATCTCTGAACACAAGGGACAAGGCTGGAAACTATTATTGGATGGTGGTGATCTTCGGGCCCTCAGGCAGCACTGCATTAAAACAGACTATTCTGGAGTGGAAATCACTGCATGGGCTCAGGAACACTTGTGAAAACCATCGTCTGTGAACACAGTTCATCGCTGCGTCCACAAATGCAGGTTAAAACTCTCCAAAGAAGAAACCAGATAGAAACATGATCCAGAAACACCGCCGCCTTCTCTGGACCGAGATCATTGAAGATGGACTGAGGTGAAGTGGACAACGGTCCTGAGGTCTGATGGACCACAATCTGAGATTCTGTTTGGAAATCATGGACGCTGCATCCTCCAGGTTAAAGAGGAGAGGGACCATCCAGCTTGTTATCAGCTCAGTTCTAAAGCCAGCATCTGTGATGGTACAGGATGCATTAGTGCACATGGCATGGGTAGCTTGAACATCTGGAAGGAAGCATTAATGCTGAATGATATATTCAGGTTTTGGAGCAACATATGCTGCCATCCAGACAACGTCTCTTTCAGGGAAGGTCTTGTTTATTTCAGCAGAACAACGTCCAACCACATTCTGCACGTATTCCAACAGCATGGTTCTCTAGTAGAAGAGTCCGCTGATAAACTGGCCTCCTGCAGTCCAGACCTGTCAATCATTGAAAACATCTGGAGCATCAGGACATGGACAATACAACAAAGGAGACCCTGAACTGTTGAGCAGCTGGAATATTATATCAGGCAAGAATGGGACCACATTTCACTTTCAAAACTCCAGAAACTGGTCTCCTCAGTTCCCCAACGTTTCCAGAGTGTTGTTAAAAGAAGAGTTGATGCAGCTCAGTGGTGAACATGACCGGAGATAGGGTTGTACAAGAGGATCCCAGGTTGTACTCTAGTCATGCGTATATAAAGCTTTTGTGTCCCATCAAGTTCCACATTATTCCACAGATTAACAGCAGAATTAGTTTGTAGATTATAAATCGGTTACACACCACTTTAAACTGATTGTGAATTTGTAAATTTGTAATGAATTAGCTGGAATACTAGCATCCTGCCTGGCTGAAAGAACTGCAGTTCTGATTTAAAAATTCAACATCCTAAAGAAGTTGCTCACATCTTCAACGGCCGTTTGGTTGTATTAAAGTCTAATAGTGCTACTTTGTGCAGATTCTGGAAGCAAAACATTTATC
>NW_027185381.1:1060000-1087500 GCF_022577435.1 Embiotoca jacksoni | reverse complement strand
TTCTGTCCATAACATGCAGTTTTTAATGCATGCGGTGATGCTAAACGTGTTCGGCATGTCATTGAGCGTCCCCCCCCCCCCTCCACCCCCTGCAGTGGCGCCGCGGCTCTCGTTTTCTCACCTTGTTTTATTCTCGGCCCAGATTGGGGATGCATGGCCGGTTATTGCTTTGTGTTCAGGAAGAGTGACAATGGGCGCTGAACCGTGGCCCACTCGGCCTTTTATTTGGATCTCACTGTGCAGTTCAGCCCAATGATGGATGTTGTCGTCGCTCAACGACGGCTCTCGGACATTTTAGATGAGATTCATAACAACTGAGCAAAGACATGCAAACACACAATATCAAGGATGGAAGAAGAAGACTGACAATAATTGTAACGGTGTACTAAACACTGTCCTTTGCAGTTTCATCTGACCTGCCTGAGCTTAAATGAGGCTTCACCTTCGTTTTCTGAAAGCCATTTCCATTATTATGCCCCACTTATCAAACTGGGACAGAGTATCTTGCGCACAGTGAACGGTTACCACTCCTGTGAAATCATAAAGCAGAAAATCACCATCCATCTGACATTTTTCACCGGGGAAATAGTGGCAATAACTCCTGACTGAGTTGGCATTTGGAAGTTGGACGTTTGTGCCTCAGGGACGGGACGGGAGTTGTTGGCTGAGAGTGGAGAGGGAGCAGGAAACGTTTTTTTCTTCTGCTGTGGAGAGCATCCGCTTTATCAGTCCCGGCTGTCGCGGGGCCGGTCCCGGTGGTCCCGGTGGGCCCGGTGGGCCCGGTGGGCCCAGTGGGCACAGACGTTTGGTGAAACCCCAACACTTCACTCTGCACTCGGCAGGGAGTCTCTGAGAATAGAAGACAATAATATGCATGGTGGGATCTTCAAGCAGGAAATGTAACGCACCATATGGGAGCCGAGGCATGCAAAATATTGAAACACTGCTTTGGACACAGTCGTCTGATGCTGCTGATAGCTTTCAGTTCTGATTCGCACCGCTTCAAAGCAAGACTTTCTTTGAATATGTCAGTTCTTGGTGTACACAGCTTGTGATGGGACAAGATGACAGAAACGGTGTCTGCCACATTTTCATGATTAAAAATGAAGCTTAAATCTTCTCCAACAATACGGATGTAAACCTTTAAAGCGTTAAAATAAATGTAGCTCAGACCGTGTGTGAATAGCTCATCCAACCGGTTTGATGCCCTGACTGAGTGAAAAATGGCTTGAAATTAATAACAACATAAAAAAAACAGCAGCTGGTGCATGATAGAAAAATCAGATCTGACTTTTGGACAAAAGTATTTCACTCGACTTGCTTGAGTCATATTTGAGTGGAAATACTGAGATTTACTGGTCGAACAACTGAACTTTGAACAAAGATTATAAATGCTGTGATTCCCTTAATAATCAGAAAATTATCACCAGTTATTATCTGTATATAGCAGCCTTTTCTGAGATATTTGAAATGAAGCAGATTGCTTTTACCTACACGGGAGATCGAATTCCTTCAATGGTTGCAGAGATTTTCGATTTTAAAGTTTGAGACAATTTTAAAAACAGCAAAATACGACAGTATTATTTTTTGTTTCATGAAATCAGGTCAGTCAGGTTACAGCTATCGGTGGGCGGGACGTAGTATCGTCAGGTTTCCAATCAGATCGGTCAGATCCACCGCTGGCTCCTCCCCCAGCTCGTCCAAATATGGTCACTTCTGATGGGTGACGTCACGGACGCTACGTCTATTTTTTGTGTGATTTTTAGGGGGTTCAGTTGTTTTCAATCTGGAAAACTCATCAGGAGAAACCACTGAATCCTGCGCTGCTCCTTTAAGGGGGTAACGAGGTAGAAATGTAAGAAAACAAAGGTTTAAACCACGTGTCCATGTTAGCGAGTACTTTTCTCCTCTGCATAAAATCTAAATGTTTTTCAGTGCCAATGTATAACGGTACTAACTACTGTTTCAGGCCAAACGTTGTTCTGTTTGTAGTCACAATCCTTTAAATGTCACTCCACAATTAGGTAACTGAATTATTCAGTCGTGTTCCCCTTGACGTCTGATGTAATTCATTCTCTTTATATTTAGCAACTCCCCCCACCCCCCAGACACTAAATTAGATTACCATCGGAGCTAGAGGAATGGACATTGATCCACTTAACCCCGTCAACAGACCCCTCCCTACCCCCCCAGCTAAATTATCATGAACCCCAGCTCGTCTCTGAATGAAGCCTGTCTACACCAGAGAAATTAACCATCAGCAGCACACGGGCAGAAAAACAAGTGTTGTCCTTGGCGATATGTAGAAATTATAGTCTTGTCAACAGAAAGCCAGACGGTTCAATTAGACGGCGTGCTCCCTCCTCCAATGATCCAATCAGGAGTCACGACTGAGCTCCCTGACGCCCATCGACGCCGACTGGTTCCAGTTACTTTACAGAGAAGGAAACACCAGCCTGGTACCGAAGCACTCGACGGCGGAGAGGTGGCTTTCATCCAGCCGGCATAGTTTAAACTGCTGGCATCGCTCTGAGGCACTAACTGCTGACATTTAACAAAGACAACAACGTGACCTCCGGGGCTCCATTCAGACTATAAAGGTCAAAAGCTGGACTCGGGCTCTCACGAGCCGGGAGAGAACGGTGCTGACTGCGAAGGCTATTTGTTAAATGTTGATGGTAGTTATGCAATTAGAGCCTTTGTTCTTGCGCTGCTGCTGTGGTACTGACTCAGAGGCTGCTCGGGGAGAGCCAGGGATGAAGAGGCACAGATGAAAGGTGAAAAATGTAAAAAGCTCATAAATCATGAAGCATTAGCTCAGCTGCCTCGTCAGTCACACGTTCTCCCGGATTCAAACTGCAATTATTATGCATTTACACAAACCTGGTGACATTCACATTCTGCCTATTTATAAGGTGTTCACGAAGAGGCTGCGTCAGAGCTGAAAAACTGTGCTGCCGGTACCTCGAAGTGAACCCAGCCATGAATAAACCATGCAGCGCTATCGTGATGAAGGAGTCAGCATCTTCCACTCATCGGTACACAGGGTCTGATGCTCTGTCTGTTGAGCCAGTGTCCCGGCATTGACTGCCGGTTGTAATTCTCTCCAGAGATTGGCGCTGACAATCTTCGGCTTGCCAGGCACAAAATCCTGTTTATCTGTCAAGACGAGCAGCTGTAGTCCACCGTCCTCTCCGAGCTCTGCCTGTAAGCTCTCCGGGTAGACAAAGTCTTAGATGACACCAAGACATAGAGACAGAAAGCTTGATAGCAAAACCCCGGCTGTGCCATCAACACTCCTGACACCCAGAAGTTTGGTCAGTTGTGACTTCCCCGACTGCACAGGCTCACGCTCCGAGGACCAGATTAGACTTTCATGTGCTTCTGAAAGGAGTCCCCGAGGTTAACGCCGACTCTCTTTGTCTATAATAAATTGAAATGCTCCAACTTTTCAAAGTGCAGTCGAAGAAAGTTTCTACTTACTGTCTTCCAAATGAGATGTTTCTTTTTCAGCAGTTGATTTCATATTTCTATAATCTCACCTCACATGCAAACTAAAGGTTTGTGTGTTGATGCATTAGTTGATCTACTAACAACGAGTCTTTAAAATGTGGACACATGGCGTCCATTCTGCATGTTTGTCTGAATACATATGTAATATTGGGCCTTGAATGTGCCGCTGTCCCGGGTCCTGAACGCGTCGCTGTCCCGAGTCCTGAACGTGTCCTACAGGTAGCTTAATAAGGTTCCCACTGAATGAAACCAAGTCATCACAGAAAGATCTGGACCTGCTGCTCAGTGTTTGTTGGAGGATCTCATCCGTCGTCCTCCTCTTATTTTCGGACGTTTTATTATTAAGCCATTGTTTTTGCGTCTAATATCTTCCCATCTTCTCTTAATTTCATCTATTGATCTTTGTTTTTTCCCACAGCATTGACTTTCTTGCTGATAATCTCCCATAAAGCATTTTGTTCTTGTTATATTTATATTTCTTAGTTTAAATAGGATCAAATGACCTTTTTCTTTTTTGTGGTCATTTTTCAGCTGATATCAATGATGCTCGTACTCGTAGTAAATCACCTGCAAAACAGATGCAAAATAAATGTGCAAACTTTTGGAATAAACACGTAATTCAGTACCTTTTATTTGAGATCTTTATTTGAGTAAATCAGGGCCTCAGTGTTTAGAGGTTGAAAAATGTATAGAGCACTGACTTCAGAGATGAGATCAGTGTTTCTGGTGGAGCGGCTTACACACAGCTTGTTCATGTCAGACGGACTCGAGACAGACGGATTACAGAGCATGAAACATGGCCGAAGAGGACAAATGTGTAACTCAGGGAAGAGATGGCAGCTGTGGCTGGCGTGTGAGCAAAGGTGCCAGCGGAGAGTGAGAGGGGAGTGTTGATGGGCTCGCCGGGTGGAGAGGAGTGATGTGAGGCTGAGGTCGGGCAGATGGTGGCCGATAATGAGGGTGTAGAGGATCAGGGAGGGAGGGAGTCGCACCGCTCAGCACCGAGTTCAGACCCAGACCGACCGAGAGGAAAGGAAGGGTAGGAGGTAGAAGGTGGGAGGTAGAGGGGGGGAGGTAGAGGGTGAGAGGTAGAGGGTGAGGGTGGGAGGTAGAGGGTGAGAGGGTGAGGGTGAGAGTGGGAGGTAGAGGGTGAGGGAGAAGGTGAGAGGTAGAAGGTGAGGGTAGAGGGTGAGAGTGAGAGGAAGAGGGTGAGAGTGAGAGGGTGAGAGTGAGAGTGAGAGTGGGAGGTAGAGGGTGAGGGAGAAGGTGAGAGGTAGAGGGTGAGAGTGGGAGGAAGAGGGTGAGAGTGAGAGTGGGAGGTAGAGGGTGAGGGAGAAGGTGAGAGGTAGAAGGTGAGAGTAGAGGGTGAGAGTGAGAGGGTGAGAGTTGGCCCTTTATGAGGTGGACCCAGTAGCTCTGTGAAACCTTTAACAAGCACAGCCATCATCATCCTGTGATGTCACAGAGCGTTGAATTATTCAAGCGCTCCTCTCTCTGAAACCCTCCTTCTCCTCCGAGTGCGTTCACTCCTGGAATCTTCTTCCGATGTCTTGACCTTGCCTTCATTAGTGAGTTGACATTAATGCATAATTAATAAGAAACAAATGAGTCTATGCTAATAAAGAAGCAGAAAGTGTGCACGTTTTAGTGCTGTGGGGCCGGCTGGTGGACATCTTCTTTCCTGCCCACATACACTATCAGATAATTCAGAGGAGAATACAGCTGAGCTGTGCAGCAGGCGAGAGGAGAGACAAACAGATAACAAGCAGAGGAAATGGTTGGAGGTGGCTGCAACATTTCCCCATAAAAATAATCAGCGTATCGTCCTCAGTTTGTCTAATCAGTGCACATCTAAAGCTTCTCTCCATCCAGCCTGAAAATGTGAGCACGAGGAAAAAAGGAAGTCAGAAAATCAAATAACGTAATGAAAGGACGTCTCCTAATCCGGCTTAGATGTCATAATTTGTGTTGTCAGAAGAACGTGTGCCTTCACAGCTCCACATTAACGTGCTGATAGGATCTCCCGTCGGTGTCGACAGCGCCTGCACTAATTCAGGTAGAAGGACAGTCGCATACTTTTTATTTTTTTCTGATTAGGCTTCATATTTGTGAAAAGAGAAATGTGTGTTTTATTAACCCCCCCCACCCCCCTCCTCTTTCCGCCTCATTTGGTCGTGATGACAGTTGACAGGCTCTGCTGATTTTTTCATTAACAGCTCATATCATCACCAAAGTGTTGGTGGTACACAGGAAATGAGCGCTCATATCAATATTCCGGATGACATCTCGCACACAATGCATCTCAAGTAGACGCAGATGGTGACGTGCGGCCCCCCCGGGGCCCCCCGTCCCGCTATTGACCAACCTGCATTATCATTATTGATCTACAAGCTCAAATCGAGGGGGATCAAAATCACGACTTAAATCTCCTCATATTGAAAATGCGAGTCCCCGTATTTGCCGGCGACGCTGCGAGCTGCCAAGGTCCATGATAAGATTTTATACTTTTATGATCTGAGGCATTTCATCATCTCTCCCGTGATCCTGCTGGAGATTCGTTGTGTGGCAACAAAAAAACGTAATTATAAGACTCATCAATGCGGCGCTTGATTTGGTTTTCCTTTAGGTTAGTGTAAAGGAAAGTTAACAGGCTTCCTCATCTTCATTTATGACACGGCATCTGATACACAGGCTCCTGGGGCTCACGAGTCAATATCAGTTTAAAACCTTTCATTAAGGCAGGTATAACACTTCAGCCGCTACCTTACTTTCTCCTTTATCTGGGAGGCTGGAAAGAGGAAATAAAGCGGAAGCGAAAGCCTGGGCTCCATACGGGATAAAATCTATTCTCTATTATTGCACTGCCGTTGCTTGAGGGCCGTCAAGCTAAAGGTAATGGCATTGCCAGTGATAAATTTATGGCTGAGCTGCTCCATGTTCTATGAGGGATATAACGGGCTGGGAATTGTCCAGATTGTTGGAGTCACAGCTAAAATGACAAATGAGCCTCCGGTGATAAATCAACAACGTCATTTACGCTGTCATTCAGATGACTAAGTGCGCTGTAATGGCAGTCGACGCATTATATTTACACAATGCTGCAGGAGGAGACGGGCCGAACGGGGAGCTGTCACACCTCCAGAGTTACTGCAGGTAAGAGAGTACGGAGATCTGATTGGAGTTGCCATGGCAACCCCACATGACAGCGACAGGTTGGCACTTGATGGGCAGTGGAACAGCTGGTGGGAGGTGAGGCCTCGCTCCGGGCCCCGCGTGGACCATCGGAGGACGTCGGCCCGTATCCTGTTCGACGCTCTCACCGGACCGGACACTCCGACTCTTCCTCGTTTGGCTGAATCCATTTTCATCCATTGTTTTTTCTTCCCGTCCTCTTCTCACCCAGACAGGGAGACGGTTCGGTGCCAATTAATCAATACTTACAGCTGAAGTGAGCTGGCGGTGTTTCAGCACAGCTAAGCTAATAGGGTACTAAAACGGCTCCACATTTCCATCTTTTATAGGGCATAAGACCGTCTATTAAAACAGGACATGGCTCCTCTAGGACCCAACTTTTGTCATCACATACTAAATAATAATTGGTTTACCAAAGGTTAATTGCTCAATAGATACTAGGCCATTGGAATTTAATTGTGCTGTTAAATGCCTCGGTTGTAGCCCATGCTTTTGTAATAGCTCATTTGACTGGGAATGAATGGAAACACTGTTTGGATCCCAGACGACTATTAAAGTTGCGAACTGTTGCAGAGAGTGTGCTCAGATTTGACACCGGCTGTATCAGCGGCGGATTCTCTAAATAATAATTTGAGTTTCTTAAACTGAAAACTCTCAAAGCACTAACTATCTTTCATTTACTAATTAAGCTCTTTCCATGATTTGTTTTCCACCCCTCCAGCTTCTCTTCTAGTCTTAGCGCTGATGGATATACACCAGTCAGCAGGATCAGTGGCACATGGGAGCTGCCTCTCCCTCAGCAGATAATGGGAACATTAAAATGCCAATCTGGGATTTTGTGAGTACATCAGTTATGCATATTAATTCTTATATTCCTCAAGACGATGGGTTTTACGGTATATGGAAAATAAGCTCCCAGCAATCATTTTTTAAATCGAAAATCATTTAATACACATCCATTAGAGCTGTATACCTCCAAATAAAACAAACCTGCTGAATCTAACAGCAGGTTTGATGAAGACGTTCTCCTCTTAGTGTCCTTGATTCATGGTCAGTAATTCACTCTGGGAGTGAAAAATATTCTTCTTATCAGCTCCATTATTACTGTTTGTTTTTGTTAGATTAAGAATTAGGTGTTTAACATTGAACTCTGAAAACCAAAAGATAAAAAAAAAAAAAAAAAAAAAAAAAAAAGACGAGTTACATATTTATGAGTGTTTGCCATTTGAGAAATATGTTTTCAATGACCTGGTGCAGAGCCAACGGACAACTCTGAGGTAAACCCTGTGAAGAATACAACATAATGGAGGCTTTATAAATTATGAGGATGCCAGTCGTTCCCACTATCTGTTCATTTCAAAGTGAGTGAGCAGAGCGGTATCAAATGAAGCCGGAGCAGACGTCTCGTTGCTGTTTATCAAACATCCCCTGGCAGCTGTGCTGGAGGAGCCGGCCATCGACTCAACTAAAACATAATTACTGTGTTGATGTTCTTCCTCTGCCCTGCCTCAAAGGGCACATGTGACCCAATTACAACAACTGATAATAATTTGCTAATATATTCCAAACAGAACAGAAATATGCTGACTAACTCAACCACCTCCATAATGTCAAGTACAAATCTTAAATAACAGTTCATGAAAGGCAGCAGAACTCTAAAACAAGCAAACAGATTAGAGATGAGACGAGTATCCGGTACAGATTATATACTTTTGACAAGTACGAGTATCATCCGAGTAAATGTGTCAATATCCCTGTTGACGAAGGTTTCTAACAGACACTCGCTGTGCACACAGAGCTCCGCCTCCTCGTTTAAACAGTCGCTCTGTCAGCGTCCACAGGAATCAACAACAACTCGCGACTCTTCTGGTTCATTTCTGTCATCGGCTCGTTTCAATCAGGTTTGTATAAAATATCTTCAGCCGAGTTACTCGGGGAACTTTTCTTTTACCGGACGAGTCGCAGGTTACTGACTCTGTTTCTGCCGGTTTGTTTTTCTTTACTCAGCTGACATTTTCTAGTATTTTTTATTGAATGTAGAAATTCAGTTTTTCACTTCAAGCACTGACCACAGTTTTCTTTTGTGTTGCTGAGTTCCAGCCGGGTGAAGAGCGTCAACCGTTCAGTAAATGAACCCCACAGTGAGCTGAAAGCGGCTGTGAAGCTCTTTAGAGTTCACTGATAAGTATTTTATTTTAAGTAATTTCAGAGTTTTTTTGATTAAATGTCAATTACTAATATTGATGATGTTACTTTAAAAAAAAAGAAAAAAAGAAATTCGACCGTGACCCCCGATGGTGACTCTCTTTAATCTGACGTATATAATGATGTTCCTTTGTTCTCTGTGCTATGGTGTTTCAAAGATAGACGTATTTCCTCAGTCTGACATACGAGTGATAACAGGGGAATTTTTTTCAATATATACCTCTTTGTATTAGTCTAAAGGTTGTTAGGCCCAGACTTCTGTCTACATGTTACTGAGGGAAAACAACCCCCCAACCCCCAAGGCCGTGCACATGATTGGGGCCGGTGAAATTAGATTAACCGTCAACTTCCCGCCGTGTTTGTTGTGAGAGATCCTGCTGCCAAACGTTTGACAAGAATGTCACTCGGAAAGCCGCCGCCGCTCCGGAGGAGCTGGCAGCGCCGCCGTCTGACCTCTGGACGCGTCCGAGCAGCAACAAGTGCTTTCCATCTCCTCCGACTGCTCAACCTGTCAATCTGCCTATTCAAAGGTTCCCCTTTTCCCCGGGAAAAGCTCATTTTCCCTTTCCCTCGGCCCAGTCAGTCAGTGTCACTTCGGTTTACATTTCACCGCCTCCCTGCAGTCGTGCACTGAAGCTCCTGTGGAGGGAGTTCTGTTTGCTGTTGTGGACCTGCTGTCCAATTAACACCGGAGGGGACGGGGGATTCAAAAAACAAGTTTCCACTGAGTGTCTGGGCCCGTGACTCCACACAACATCCACACCGAGCAGGAAAACACTCCGACTTAAGAAAATAACATTCAGGCAAAATAGAGAACAACAAATAAAATATGTCTCTCCTGTCAGTCACATGACTTTTCAATTTGTGTTGATTGGATAGATCCTTCTTCTCAGTTTTAAACTCGATACCCAGATGTCCTCTGATGAGCTGCCTGTTTACAAGACTCCCGTTGGGCTCGCGGTCGGCCAACATCACAGAGGGGTTGAATCTTAATACAGCCTGATGCCTGTCTGGCTTCCAAGCTGCTCTAGATTGCAGGCCTGTCTGTGAGAGTAATGAGAGGAGTTCTACCACAGAGATTTCCTCCGACACGGCTGGATTAGGCATCCCCCTTTTCTCTGCAAATCAATTCTAATTTATTTCTCCGTGTCGATATCCTGCTCAGGGCAATCTTTCACTTAGGCTTCCTTGTTGTATCCCATCATCTGCTCTTTTAGCTGTTGCTTTGGTTACCTTGATAACAACTTGCTGGTTATGGAGGGCAGGTTAGCTGCTGATTATATTAACCAGAGTGACAATCTTTTCAACACAAATCATTGATCTCTTCAGCTTTAGCAAAAAAGTATTTGGTTGGACAGAAACATTCCTTTACTTTTAGACAATGACAGAGTTTGCGCTCCCTCGCGGCTGTTGTACTGAACAGCGGCGGCCGTCCTCCCGTCAATGCTTCACAGCGTTCTGCCGGTGCATTGCACTTTTTCTCGGCCTCCGCATCTGTTGTCGGGTTACTGGTGTGAGAGCGTGTTATTGCAGCAGATAAACTGCCCGAGGCGTCATATTAAAACAGGATCACGGGCCAGCGTTCCCCAGGGCACCTTGTCAAATTTTTGGTTTTGATGTAACAAGTATGTTTCAGGTGAAATATATGTGGAGGAGCCTCCAGAAATGATGACGTTTACCCTCGCGTTGCATCAATATTTTAACTACATGCGAAATGGATTGGTAGTTGATCAGAAATGGCTAAATTTACTATTTATTAGGAAACTATTTACAGAAAGGCCCCAGAATTGAGCTTCAGAGGAGTGTTTTTGATCAAAGAACAAGTTTTTTTTTTTTTTTTTAAAGTAGGAGCTATATTTGTTGTTATTGTTGAACTGAAACAGAGTCAGTAACCTGCGACTCGTCCGGTCAGAACAAAGTTCTCCGAGTAACTCGGCTGAAGATATTTAATACAAACCTGATTGAAACGAGCCGATGACAGAAATGAACCAGAAGAGTCGCGAGTTGTTGTTGATTCCTGTGGACGCTGACGGAGCGACCGTTTAAATGAGGAGGCGGAGCTGTGTGTGTGTAGCTGCCTCGATGTGTGCACACGGCGAGTGTCTGTTAGAAACCTTCGTCAACACGGATATTGACATATTTACTCGGATGATACTCGTACTAAAGTAGATTATCCGCAACGGATACTTGTTTCAGCCGAGTAAATTTTTTTATAAAACATTCACTTAAAATGTTCAGTTAATACAGATAAACACACTGGGGATGGACCAACATTACTGAGACCCTGGTTGCATCAAAGACATAATAATGCTGCATTTTGACCTCAGGCGACCAAACTGCTGCAAACACAGCACTCAGCAATTAGTATGTCATATATTGTATGTAGGATGAAAGGCTGCGGGACACTTTTAGGAGCGACAGTGGTGCAAAACGAGCCAAAGCAGCCCTAAAAGGAGAAAATGTGCCTTCTATCAAATGGCAGGATGTAGTTTTTCATCCCATAATCACAAAATTGTCCTCAACAAAGGCAGCCAGTGCTTTTTTGTCATTTTCTGTAGGTTATGAGTAGCCGAGTAGAAAATTGCCTGGCAGGGGCCCACAGTTACCGACCTGCTTGTGTCGAACTCTGCCTCATTATTTTGTTTCTGGGCCTCTGACTCACCGGTTTTATCACATTTTCTGGATGGTAACTTTTATCACAATAGTACTAATCAGTTCCACCGGCTACAGTAATGTGACACTAAAGAGACACGACACATTTGGAGAAGTCCAAATGGATGTGAACTATGATTCAGATCCGAACAGATAGCAGAAAGACTCAGCTAAATACCATTTAAATAGATAATATATTACATGACGGTGAAGGCATGTTGTCTTTTTTTTAATGAATGCCACATCCTTGACATTTTTTTTTTGTTTGTCAAAGAGCTTCAGGGCAACATTATTATTAATACGGTATGAAAACAATTAAAATAATGCTGGAAAAGATCACTTAAAACGCTAATTGTAATGGTTACTATGCAAAAAGGCTTCAGCACATTCTCAAATGTTTACACCCAGCAGGTGAGTAAGGCAGTGACCTTTGTCAAAGGACGAGATTTCCTCGACTTGGACCAGAACATCAGGCACACGTCCGTCCCGAATGCTTTGTCTCAGGAATACCGAATGCAGCGCTCTGCTGGAGAGAGGCCAGATAATAAAGCTCAGGCAGGATCAGTGCAGCCAGCCTCCGCTGACTCTCCCCCCATTGTTAGATGCCTCACTCCCTGGGAGTCGCTGTGCGTTATCAGTGATCATCAAAGGCGCTGTCAGGGAAGTGTGGAAGTGGGGCTTCCACAGGCTGTCCGAGACGCTCGACACATTCAAATGAGACGGGCTTATTAATTCTTCAAAAGCCACACGGCTTCCTTTTCCCCAAGACTCATTTTGGTACATTTAAGGATGATAAAAGCTCAGCCAGGGAGCTCTCCCGCCTCCTTTCTGTCTCTCCCTCTCTCTCTTTATCTTTTTTTTTTTCCCTCACACATACATCATACATAATGCAAGCACATGCGTTCGGTTGATCTGGAGAAGATATTACTTCCTGCTTTAAAATAGCTGTCTTTTTTTAAAGTCTTTTGTTGAAATGGAAATAAGGACATTTCAGGGACAGATATTCAGAGTAAAAAGTGCACACAGTGAAACCTGTGGTTTGCTATTTGTTGTTTTTTTTGGCTGAGCTTTTTCTACTGTCAATGGGGTCAGACTGTTCTGAGCAATAAATGTGTTTAATATGACCGTATATCAAGAAGGCCACGCTGGAAGAGTGTTCAGCGGAAAAAAACCTGAAAGATTAAAAGAGTTTCTTCTTCAGCTGCAGAGTTTCCATGTGAAGGACACAAAATAATTAATTCTGGAAAATGTCTTCCCATCTACCAAGCCAATGAAATCTCAGACAACGAGAGCCGTTTTAACGAGAGGAAACAGAAGAGGACAAAGCCTTACAATTCATTACAACTTCTTTCTGCATTTTCTCTATATTACAACCCATCGCATTATATGCGGGACATCAAAAGCTTTAATTATCTTAATTACTCCTACGATTGCGAGCAGGAAAGCTCCTGAAAACGAGCGGGAGAATGCAAGTGTTTCTGTGGCAAAACTAGTCGTTAAAATGCACATAATTTGAATGTTATATGAGAACCTTAATTGGTGAATTCATGGTTATCAAGGGGTCTTCATTACAATTCAAGAGGCTCGTTGGTGGCGGCCATATTTTCACATAATGAATGTGATACTTGTGCAGTAACTGATTGCTCAGACTCTACCTACCCACACAAGTTAGACAGCTTGTTTTTGTTCTAAAACTGACAATCTGAACATGAGTAACAACATTTCTGTTCACTTCACAATCTGACACCTGAACAACAATATACACGCAGGATTTCACTGTTTCCCTTTCCATAGCCACCTTCACCAAAACATTCTGTAAAAGCAGGCAGCATGCATTTATGTCATTTTTTAAACTTAAAGTATTTCTTTCTTCATTAGCATTTTCACAGCATAAGTCAAGAAAGTGTTTGCAGTGGTCTAATCAAATCTTTTTTAAAAGGTGGCTGTAAATTACTCTTGTAAAATGAAATATGATAGGTGGTCAAAAACTTCCAAGATTGTTCCTGTTGGGCATAAATGGTGTACAACTATAGACTGGATATAAAAGTGTTTGTCGATTCCAGGTATGAAAAAATGGTTCCGATCCAGAAGTGTCTTCAGCTGCAATACCAGCGAGTGCCACTAGAGGTCGGCTCCAAAAAGCCTCCGGCTCCATAGACTCCCATTCAACTTCTCTCATCAAATCCAAAGTGAATAAAATGTGTCCATCAGTTATCTCGGTGTTGTTAGCTAAAGTCACTCCTTCTTATTAGTTTTCTGGAGGTCCATCTGAAAATAATCCCTCATTCATTAGAAAAGAAGATTCAAGAAGACCTGGTTTTGGGGGCGTGTCTGTTTGATTGACAGGCCTGTGGTGCAGTCAGGTTACAGCTATCGGTGGGCGGGACGTAGTATCGTCAGGTTTCCGATCAGATCGGTCAGATCCGCCTCTGGCTCCTCCCCCAGCTCGTCCAAATATGGTCACTTCCTGCTCCAAACCGCTCCGAACTAGCAAGATGGTGACGGACAGAATCTGAACTGGAGGATTCATAACGTTCACAAACCAACGATGACATCACTGATGGATGATGACATCACTGCTGGTTGCTGCTTGTGTTCAACACAGTGCAGTGAAGTGAAGTGTTCCAAGTTACGTCTTACAGGTCTCAGCATGTTACTCATGTTTTTGGAGCCGAAACTTGGAGCGGTCACATTTTTGAGGAACCCAAAGAAATCGCAGGGAGTCCAATCAGGGGTGTATGAGCGGAGAAACCGTTGTCGTTTTCAACACACAGTGAATGGGGTGCGTTGTCATGTTGGGGAACCTAAATGTTTCCCCTCCGAACGTCACAGCAGAACTCGGTGTTGACAGTCTGACTGTTGGGGACAAATTCACGGAGACAGAAAACCCACCTGAAGCACCGTCTTCAGTCTTGGACAGTAATGTTCTGCCCCTCTTTAATCGTTTAAGCCTTTTAAAACATCTCGCCCAGCTATTAACATCGTTGGCTCTCTGAAGCATTTCAAAGGTCTTTGTTGCAGAAGTTTGACACCAAATCTGATGAACACTCTGCTCATGGCAGCAGTCATCAGCAACATAACTCACAATACTTCCTCACTAACGCTAAAGCTTTCCGTTGGAGCATCCTTTCACTGTCAGCATTGGAAACTACCAATTTACACAAAGTAGGATCCCAGCAAACCTTTTTTTTATAGAATAATAAGAATCTGAAATTATATTCAAACAAATACTTAATACTTGGTTGGAAAGTGGTGTTTCACTGCTCTCTGGTTCAACCTCAGCATGCTGACACACCACCAGCAGCCAGGTGCACTATTACAGCCCTGGAGGTGTTTATGTCAAAACAAGACATTATACTTTACTTATTTCCAGCATTTGCTCAGTGCGTTATTTTAACTTTATTAAGGCTGTGATCCATCGCTAAAACAGGATGCTTGAAATAATTCACCGCAATCTCATCATGCTGTTGAAAAACGGCTTATTTCACATGCATTTCCATTCACCTGAATGAAGGTGTGCGAGCGAGGCACAGCCTGAGGAGGTGCCGTGGCCTCTTGTCTCAGGGGTGCGTTGGATAATGTGGCGGGGCGCGCCCTGAGGTGCAGGGCTCTCACTACAGGAGCAGGTGACACCTGCGCAGGTTGACTCTTTCGGGCACAAAGCCCAGTTGACTTGTTCAGCAAAGCCAGCGGTAACTGCCGGGGGGGTCAGAGGTCACCGCAGCCCACTGACTCTGAACAGCAGGGTCAGCTGTGGGGCTGCAGAACCGATCAGCTCGGGGAAGCAGTCAAACCCAAACACACTAACTACAACAACAACCGGAGGAGAACAAAGAGGGAACAGCCTTTCCGGAGGATTACGGATCTTTCCAGCATGAAAAAGGTGGATTTTATCTCGGTCACACAGCTTAAACATTCAAGGAGATTTCCAAAAAGCCCGATCCATGAGCACTTACAGTAATACGAGGTAAGGTTTGTGTATTTTCTGACACCTGTTGGTCAATCAGGCATCAGATTCTATTTGGGAGGTGCGAATGCTTCGTCAGAAAACTTTCGATTGAAAAGCACAATTTTTAGTCCCTCCAGGAGATTTTTTTTTGATTGTTGTGATAAAACATGTTAGATTTTGTGGTGGAATTTCTCACAAATTGTGATGTAATTTGCAGATATTCAAGTGAGTTTATTGCGTAAAATTGCGGGAATTAATAAAAACTGCAAGTCGAGAAAGAAAAATTGGTCCTTTTTTTCAAGCACTACCTGATAGTGGAATAAATGTCATCACTTCCTTTGATAATAATCATGCTGCACATCTTAGAAATATCTACAAAAAAACAAGGACTACATCAGCCTTTCAAAATAAGAGCTTTAGATGCTGTTTAATTCATATTCATTCAACACATAGACCTGCTGGATGAAACAAACAAAGAGACGTCTCTGACAACTGGACGTGTGGACAAAACTCATTTAACATCCAGTAATATGGAATCACTTCCTCTGATCACAAACGTTTTATTTGCTAATGAAAACAGGAGCAGAGCCTTTCTGATTGTAAATCATAATTTATTTTTGTTCATAAATAAAGATTTACTTGATGTCGTTAATATTTTCAGCACAGATTCTGTTGACGGCATTTTTTGAGGCAAAACAACGGGAATTTAAAAAAATTGCAAGCAAGAGATTATTTGAATTTGCGTTAATTATTGCAATCGCAAGATGGAGATGTCCTGGAGGGACTGAATTTTTATCACATATAAACTGATGTGAAAATATAACACAGTAGAAAATAAACCTAACAAGCTTTCTTGTAATTATTGTTAGTATTACGTTTCTGTTGTGCTCAGGATGCTGCTGCAGGGCCGCTGCCAACATGCTGCTCCTCATTTCATATTTGCGTAGTGAGTGGAAAGAAAGCATTATAAAATGGAGAGCGAACACATTTGCTGACATTAATGAAGCCCAGTCGCCGAGGGAGACGGTGCAACAACACACATACATCTCTTTAGCCCCGAGCGTGTTAACAGCGGTGTCAGTTTTTCTTGACAGAGTCCCTCAAGGCTGCTGGCACAAAAGATACTTCAGTGTGAGGAGGGGTGGTGTGGAGGGGGGTAGAGGGCTCCTCCCTCAATGCTGCCTCTCCGTACGAAAAGATAATTGTCTCCTCCTTACCCGGAGAGATCGTGTATTTCTCTGACCTATACCAGGTACTCTTCCCCTCTCCTGCGCAGCCTGAGATGTCACAGCGGTTTGCCGTAATTACTTTTGCTGATAGAGGTGAGAGAGGACATTTGCATCAGATGAGGCGCCGAGTGCTCGGATCCCCCCACTCACCGTGTGCAGCTTTTAATGTCACCATAATCTCTAAAGGTTAGCACAGGCAGCACCACGCCACATATACACAACCAGCTGAATCAGTGCTTTGGAAATAGTTTTGACATTGAGTGCAGGTAAACGCAAGAACACACACACACACACACACACACACACACACACACACACACACACACACACAAAGGGAAATACTTAAGACGAGGGATGTTGTGCGTCTTCCCTGGCTGGACTCCTTTTGTTGTAACGCTAACACACAGCAGCACGACTGACAGGGTCAGTGGTTTCAGCTCCGGCTGCAGAGATAAACATACAGAACGAGGACTCCTTCACCTGCCTGTCAGACCACACTCTCCCTCCTACTATCTGCTGCCTGACACTATCATTTCAAACAAATGTCCTCACCCTGCACATCTGTGGTGTCAGCATAACTCTCATCGTGGCTTATTTTTTTCCCTTAATGTGTTCATGAATATTGCGCAGAATAATACAAGAAAATTACAAATCAACACAAAAAGAAACAAATGATTTAAATTTGACCATTAGACACTCATCATAGCTCGTCTCATTCATTCGCTAACAGTTGATGTGATGAAACCACTCGAGTCTGTTCATTCATTCAAAGAAAAAGTCAGAAAATAAAGAAATATTCTCACACACTGTTACAAACTGAGCGTACAATTTTAATGTCTTTGTACTATTCATGGCCGAGGCGCCCACTGAGCACAGGAAGGCCACGTCCTCAGGTTTATAGTGACACGGTACTGTACTGTCTACACAGCATGTTTATGAAAAATCTATTTGGCATTTCTCATAACTAAAATTATATCCGTGGCTATGCAGCGCTGGAAAAAGAAATTACAAGTGCAATAAAAGTACATCTTAATGATTTATTTTTATAGTGTGTGGCAAAAATGTCCTGTTGTTGAGGTACTTTGTACTCATGTGATATAAACTATTAAGTTAAGAAATAGTTTAATACAGTTTAATAACAGCGAAGAAAATGAACTGTTATCAAACTGTTCATTTTCTATATTACAACACACTGAATTTCAAAGGCAACTTTAAAAGATTTGATGATCGAGGATTCAAATCTAATTCAGTAATAATGAAAGTGTTATTAATTATCATGGTATTCACATCAATATTTACCTTTTTGTTTTATTATAAAGTTAAAATGTTGGCGTTGAACACAAAGGGAAATTTAACCTTTAAATATTAAAGTTACAATTATAATGTCATTATTAATAAAAGTAATGGCGACACAGCATAAACATGCTTCATCTGACTGACCAGAGGGACGTGTGAAAATGATCACAACTTTATACAACACATTTAAATTTACAACAGGTCAACTTCCTGTTGTGATGCGACTGAACACGACGCGGAAAAATGACACTAAAAAGGTTCACCGAGGAATAACTAACAGATCCATAATATGTTGTATGTTCCAAAACAAACAATAACTGCTTGTTTGATGTGATAAGAAACTTAAAAAAAAGTAAAAATCAGTGTTACACAAAGTATTTATATTGTTACTTGGAGGGAAAGTAGTAGTTCCACACTATAGAATTACAAGTAAAAGTTGTGCATTCATAAGATTATTGAAGCAATATTCAAAACAAAATTACAAGCATCAACAGTAAAAGCAGTCATGATCCAGAATGAGAGATTAGAATGAGTTTTGTCATGATGGAACTTCATTATATTTATTTTATTGTTTTGTAAGTGGTACTTAAGTGTTATAGTTGGCTGCGTTGGAACCAATTTGAACTGCTTCATATACTTTTGGGCACTTTATAAAAATGCACTGATAAAATGTAAAACTTCAATCTGAAAAGCACCCAAAAGTGTTTACTAAATATGATGCAGTAAAAAGTAGAATATTCACCTGTGAAATTTAGTGTAAAAGAGCTATAAAGCAGCAGCAAATGAAACGACTCCCTTTTCTATATTAACTCTTCCAAGGAAAGGCTGAAGTAAAACGCACTCCAGAATAAGATGGAAGGACCCAGCCTCCATTACCAGCCCTCTAAATATCCTCACATCACTTCACATCAGGCCAACCATTCTTCTCAATCAGCCCCCTCCAGGCTCTCTCTCTGCAATCATCCCCAGCACTGGCACAAACAACAATTAAAACCTCTCTCCAACGACATGGAGCCAGAGGCTGTGGAGGAAATGGGCCTGCTGCTGGCCGACGGAGGCCATGAAGCTTTCTCCATCTATTCTTGGACACGTCTGATTTCAGAGTTGTTCTCTAGTTGCTTCCACAACCCTCAGTCTTCGCTGTGGAAACCTTGTTCACGTTGAGCTTTGCTCGGCTACTCTGAAGGACGGACCGATCGGCGGCCAGCGTTGGCTGAGTCTGATGGCGGTGATGTAGTACCAGCAGGGGAGGCCAAGCTTGAGTTTCGACGCACCAAAAAGGGTTTATGGTGGTCAAGAAGAGGCTTCACTCGCAAGAGGACGGGAGACCAGACAGGATGCTTGTTTATCTAGAATGAACAAAGATAACGATAAAAATGGAAGCAAAGAGTCGACCAAGCCAAAGCAGATGTGAATGACATGGCTGGTATTTGTAGCTCAGGTAGAGACCTACACAGGTGACACCTTAACCAGCCTCCACGACAGGAAGAGGCCACTTGAGCCTCAGCAGGAAGAAAGGGGGAGGGGCCTTCCACTCCACCTTTCCTAGTTTCACTTTGAACATGTGGCAGGTGAAGAACCCGTAACTTCTCCCGTCAACTCTTCACCAAGCTTCAAAGATAGCTGGTCACGTAGCGACTGGCTCCAAAGGAAGAGGCACAATCTGACTTCACCGCTTTTGACTTTGGAGCCGTTCAGAGCTCCTCTTTAGGACCACGAGGATCAGCCTCCGTGTTGGAAAGAGCTCAGGTCTGTCAGTGAGCAGGCAGCTGTTAACGTTCAACAAAGCTAACGCGCTACCGACACCACTCCTGGTTGACGCGCTGAAGCCTCTGTGGTCGTAATTAAAAGATTGAAATCCACCTTTAAGTGGTTTTCTGCTGTGAGGATCACTATGAGCACACTATCAACAACACAAGCAACAAGGAAAGAGGGATGAAAAAGGGTTTACATGGAGACTATCGAGGAAGTCACGGAATAACAAAACGGTCTCTTTCTACAGCAAAGCTGAAGCCTCCTGATAAATCAGATGGGTGTTATATAACAGGAAAAGTGCACAAGGTGCAGGAGACGTGTGCAGAAATCTGAGTGATGGCAAATGTATTTAATATTAAATATTTGATATTCAAGTCGACAGAAAACACAATTGCGCTGGTCTAGCTATGTCGTTCTGGTTGCACACAAGTGTTCAGTGACAGAACTTGTTCACCCGTTTATGCAAGTATCAAAAGTGGAAAGAAAGAAAGCACTTACAAATCTCTGAAGGCTGCAATTTAGAAATGTCCTTGAATCCACTTAACAGTTGTAGAGCGATGCTGCAGAGGTGTGCGATCCAGAAAGGCTGCATCTCTCTGTCTGTGTGCCAACGTTTTTATTCCTCCCAACCTCTCTGAGGGAACGCTGCTCTAAATCCCACATCTCCCCGAGCATACGAGCGTACGAGCATCCGAGCGTACGAGCGTACGCTGTTCACCGCACTTCCTTCATTCTCCTCGTTTCTGTTTTTTTTCTTGTTTTTGTTTCTGGGATTCTGGTGACATTTTCACAGAGCCAGATCTTTGCCTTGAGACATTGCGCCCCCCCACTCTCTCCTCGCCTGGAGCCGGGCCCCTCTGTGCTCGTCTACCTCGGAGAAGCTTGGCATGGAGAGGAGGCTCCGGTGGATTCTGTGCTCCGCCTGCCAATGCTGCTCTTTTGATCTGCAGCCAGCTGATGACAGATCTACATGAAGCTCGTGGTCTTCTCTCTCGCTCTGCTGCTCCCTCCTCTCTGCTGACACTGTAAGTCCACGGGCATCGGTGAGAGTCGACGTTCCCGCGGGGTCGCCGCAGCGAGTCTCCTCTCACCGAACCCAGAGAAACATACAACGCTGAGTGGGTTTCCAGCTCAGAAAAATAATGAGTGGGTGTGCGCCAAAGATAGTGCCATACCAAGCATCCAGGAGGATGTGTACCTCCAAGAAAAATACACCTTTAATATGCTAACACTTCAGCATACTGTTAAATTTGCATTTTTATTGTTGCACCCGTTTGTTCTTCTTCTAACTTGTTAGTGAGTTGTGTAATTTCTCGACCTTAGATAACCTCAAGAGGTCCTCTGGTGGTTCAGAGAAGTGAGAAGCTTGTCTGGTTCAGATTCTCACACTCGATAAGTAATGCAGCAGCAACTGATGGAAAAATGTATGTTTCTATCAGCTGTGATGAGTTTTTCTGTGTGGATGCTGAATGTGGAGGACATGTCTAGACAGAAGCCCTCAGCTGTGAGCGACTGGCAGCAGAAAGTAGACGACAGAAGACAATACGACATGAAACTCTACGAGTTACAAGGAATAAAACAAACAAACACGATTACAGGCTTTAAGTTTGGATCCAACTGAAAGAATGAATCCTGTTTAGATTTGGAGGCAGTTTCAGTTTGTGATGATTAAGTCAGACTGGATATAAAAGTGGATGGAGCTGAAAAATGGTTCTGATCCAGAAGTGCCTTCAGCTGCAATACCAGCGAGTGCCACTAGAGGTCGGCTCCAAAAAGCCTCCGGCTCCATAGACTCCCATTCAACTTCTCTCATCAAATCCAAAGTGAATAAAATGTGTCCATCAGTTATCTCGGTGTTGTTAGCTAAAGTCACTCCTTCTTATTAGTTTTCTGGAGGTCCATCTGAAAATAATCCCTCATTCATTAGAAAAGAAGATTCAAGAAGACCTGTTTTTGGGGGTGTGTCTGTTTGATTGACAGGCCTGTGGTGCAGTCAGGTTACAGCTATCGGTGGGCGGGACGTAGTATCGTCAGGTTTCCGATCAGATTGGTCAGATCCACCGCTGGCTCCTCCCCCAGCTCGTCCAAATATGGTCACTTCCTGCTCCAAACCGCTCCGAACTAGCAAAGATGGTGACGGACAGAATCTGAACTGGAGGATTCATAACGTTCACAAACCAACGATGACATCACTGATGGTTGATGACATCACTGATGGTTCTGATTGGGTTAGACTAGTGGTTCTCAAACTTTGGAGGAAGAAAAATGTTCATGCCCCAACAAAATTGTAACAAAATGGTCCTTGTTGAATTTTTATTGAAATAACAACATTTTGTGACTCCTCCTTAAAATAATAGAATAAAGAAAATTGCAATCACTTTCACGTAAACCAGATTGCTCCATCAGACAAAAACAAATAAAATCACTATGTTAGAACAATAAAAATAAAGTTCTATCTGTGTAAAAAATAACTCATATTTGGCAAAAAAAAAAAAAGAGTTTATTGTGGCTGCAATTAACCTGTTTTGCACTGAATATATTTTCAAGATAATAACAATAAAGTACAACCTGTGAAAAACTAAACAAAACATGTTCAAATATTTGTCAATAAAGAGTTTTACTCTGCATATTGTGCCGATCCAGGGATGATTAGGGATGATTAGGAAGAGATTAGGGAGAGATAAACTCCATATTAGCACAGATCCTTGGTCTCATACACCTCACACCTCCAGGATCAGCTGTTTATTTGACGAGAGAACATGCCATTTACTAATCACACAAACCAGAGGGAATTACAATCACGCCCAACTCCTGTCACTTATGGTGCCGAATACGAACATTTGAACGAACTCTGGGCATTCTGGGAAAAAAACGTTAACAAACCCAACACGCTACAATATCTTTTCAAAACAACAATAACGTGCAACCTGTGCAAAACAAAACAAAATGAGTGCAGATACAGTATGTGTGAGCCATCAAGTTTCATCAGTATTAGTGGCTGCAATGAGCCTGCTTTCCAATACACATCTTTTTAAAACGGGCTGCAGACTTGATACGGCCATTCATGCTCAATGTTGAGCTTAGATCTGTATTTTGTTTTGAGAGGCAACAGCAGGAAAGCCGATCTCACAGAGGTAGGATGTGGTGAAGGGAAGCAGAATGTCCACAGCCCTCTGTCCGATGAGTGGATGGTCCCTCTCCACCCCGAGCCAGAACTCACTCGGTGTTTGAGCTGTAAACCTCAGCCTCCAGGTAGAGTCGGACGTGCACACTAAACTACGTGAGTCTGTGAGGATCTTGGCTGTCGCGCATGCGCGAGCGCAACCTGTTAATGACGTAACGTAAACATTTACACGAAAGTACAGGCATTTCTCCACGTATTTATTGATGACTTAGTTTTATGTCCGTGTACTTTTGTAATATGTGAAGCTCTCAATAAAGATCCTGAAATAAAAAAATTCTGCATTTCCCCCTGCGCCCCGCCTGTAATACCACTGCGCCCCACTAGAGGGGCACGCCCCACAGTTTGAGAATCACTGGGTTAGACAAAGCTGCCCAATCACTGCCTGTTGAATTCCTTAGGTACAGTTCAAAATGAACTAGACGATGGAAAACTTAGCAAACATGAAGGATTCTGATGAAACATGCAAAAATGAACCCAAGATGCACAAAAAGCGAAGAGATCTATTGAGGTCTGATGAAGAAACAGCTCATTGATCATTGACAATATTTCACTCTGCAGCATGAGAAAAGATCTGTTCTGTTTCGTCTCCCTTCCAGAGTGAATATCTGTGTTTCTATAACCGTCCAACTGTCATCAGCTGACTCGTTCGTCCAGTTGCGCGTAAACTAGATATTTAGAAATCTTACATGGATGTTTGCTTTATGATACTTTTCCCCAGCTGATGGGTGCCGGTTGAAAACTGCTCTCCAGCAGGGAGCGGAAGCGAAGGCTAACAGATGCTGATGAAGAGCAGTGACGAGCAGTGATGGAGGCTCACCATCAGACAAACACACGACCAGCTGTTATTTCTAAAGGGGCTGATGTGCTTATTACTGCGCTTCATGTAACGTGACGCCGGCAGACGGCCGAGAGGCGAGACACGGGCGAGAGGGGAGACACGGGCGAGAGGCGAGACACGGGCGAGAGGGGAGACACGGGCGAGAGGCGAGACACGGCCGAGAGGCGAGACACGGGCGAGAGGGGAGACACGGCCGAGAGGCGAGACACGGGCGAGAGGGGAGACACGGGCGAGAGGGGAGACACGGCCGAGAGGCGAGACACGGGCGAGAGGGGAGACACGGCCGAGAGGCGAGACACGGGCGAGAGGGGAGACACGGGCGAGAGGGGAGACACGGCCGAGAGGTGAGACACGGGCGAGAGGGGAGACACGGCCGAGAGGTGAGACACGGGCGAGAGGGGAGACACGGCCGAGAGGCGAGACACGGCCGAGAGGGGAGACACGGGCGAGAGGGGAGACACGGGCGAGAGGCGAGACACGGCCGAGAGGCGAGACACGGGCGAGAGGCGAGACACGGGCGAGAGGGGAGACACGGGCGAGAGGCGAGACACGGGCGAGAGGGGAGACACGGGCGAGAGGCGAGACACGGCCGAGAGGCGAGACACGGGCGAGAGGGGAGACACGGCCGAGAGGCGAGACACGGGCGAGAGGGGAGACACGGGCGAGAGGGGAGACACGGGCGAGAGGGGAGACACGGCCGAGAGGCGAGACACGGGCGAGAGGGGAGACACGGCCGAGAGGTGAGACACGGGCGAGAGGGGAGACACGGCCGAGAGGCGAGACACGGCCGAGAGGGGAGACACGGGCGAGAGGCGAGACACGGGCGAGAGGGGAGACACGGGCGAGAGGCGAGACACGGGCGAGAGGGGAGACACGGCCGAGAGGCGAGACACGGGCGAGAGGCGAGACACGGGCGAGAGGGGAGACACGGGCGAGAGGGGAGACACGGCCGAGAGGGGAGACACGGGCGAGAGGGGAGACACGGCCGAGAGGCGAGACACGGGCGAGAGGGGAGACACGGCCGAGAGGCGAGACACGGCCGAGAGGCGAGACACGGGCGAGAGGGGAGACACGGCCGAGAGGGGAGACACGGCCGAGAGGGGAGACACGGGCGAGAGGGGAGACACGGGCGAGAGGGGAGACACGGGCGAGAGGGGAGACACGGCCGAGAGGGGAGACACGGGCGAGAGGCGAGACACGGGCGAGAGGGGAGACACGGGCGAGAGGGGAGACACGGGCGAGAGGCGAGACACGGGCGAGAGGGGAGACACGGGCGAGAGGGGAGACACGGCCGAGAGGGGAGACACGGGCGAGAGGCGAGACACGGGCGAGAGGGGAGACACGGCCGAGAGGGGAGACACGGGCGAGAGGCGAGACACGGGCGAGAGGGGAGACACGGCCGAGAGGGGAGACACGGCCGAGAGGGGAGACACGGGCGAGAGGCGAGACACGGGCGAGAGGGGAGACACGGCCGAGAGGCGAGACACGGCCGAGAGGGGAGACACGGGCGAGAGGCGAGACACGGCCGAGAGGCGAGACACGGGCGAGAGGGGAGACACGGCCGAGAGGCGAGACACGGGCGAGAGGGGAGACACGGGCGAGAGGCGAGACACGGGCGAGAGGGGAGACACGGGCGAGAGGCGAGACACGGCCGAGAGGCGAGACACGGGCGAGAGGGGAGACACGGCCGAGAGGCGAGACACGGGCGAGAGGGGAGACACGGGCGAGAGGGGAGACACGGCCGAGAGGTGAGACACGGGCGAGAGGGGAGACACGGCCGAGAGGTGAGACACGGGCGAGAGGGGAGACACGGCCGAGAGGCGAGACACGGCCGAGAGGGGAGACACGGGCGAGAGGGGAGACACGGGCGAGAGGCGAGACACGGCCGAGAGGCGAGACACGGGCGAGAGGCGAGACACGGGCGAGAGGGGAGACACGGGCGAGAGGCGAGACACGGCCGAGAGGCGAGACACGGGCGAGAGGGGAGACACGGCCGAGAGGCGAGACACGGGCGAGAGGGGAGACACGGGCGAGAGGGGAGACACGGGCGAGAGGGGAGACACGGCCGAGAGGCGAGACACGGGCGAGAGGGGAGACACGGCCGAGAGGTGAGACACGGGCGAGAGGGGAGACACGGCCGAGAGGCGAGACACGGCCGAGAGGGGAGACACGGGCGAGAGGCGAGACACGGGCGAGAGGGGAGACACGGGCGAGAGGCGAGACACGGGCGAGAGGGGAGACACGGCCGAGAGGCGAGACACGGGCGAGAGGCGAGACACGGGCGAGAGGGGAGACACGGGCGAGAGGGGAGACACGGCCGAGAGGCGAGACACGGGCGAGAGGGGAGACACGGCCGAGAGGCGAGACACGGGCGAGAGGGGAGACACGGCCGAGAGGCGAGACACGGCCGAGAGGCGAGACACGGGCGAGAGGGGAGACACGGCCGAGAGGGGAGACACGGGCGAGAGGGGAGACACGGGCGAGAGGGGAGACACGGGCGAGAGGGGAGACACGGCCGAGAGGGGAGACACGGGCGAGAGGCGAGACACGGGCGAGAGGGGAGACACGGGCGAGAGGGGAGACACGGGCGAGAGGCGAGACACGGGCGAGAGGGGAGACACGGGCGAGAGGGGAGACACGGCCGAGAGGGGAGACACGGGCGAGAGGCGAGACACGGGCGAGAGGGGAGACACGGCCGAGAGGCGAGACACGGCCGAGAGGGGAGACACGGGCGAGAGGCGAGACACGGGCGAGAGGGGAGACACGGCCGAGAGGGGAGACACGGGCGAGAGGCGAGACACGGGCGAGAGGGGAGACACGGCCGAGAGGGGAGACACGGCCGAGAGGGGAGACACGGCCGAGAGGGGAGGCACGGGCGAGAGGGGAGACACGGCCTGTTCTCAGGCTCCGTGATGGAGTATAATGTGAAAGATGACTCAGCAGGTTGTTGGTTGTGCTCAGCGTATTGTTTGTTTGCCATGAGCTGTCTGTGGGCTGTCAATTATCAATCAGTCTGTCACATGACCAGTCAGATGGTCAGAGCTCCTGAGGAGGTCGTGGGCCGTCTCAGTGGAGGAGACGAGGCTGCCATGTTACACTCTGAAAGTTCATTTATTACATTTTTGTGGAGACACTTGTGTTTTTATCTGCATTGTGATTACCTTTTATTGCAGCCCTGATATAGATATTTAATAAAGCTATGTTTTGGAGCAAAGGAGAAAATGTTCAGATACACAAAAGAGATGCTGGAAATGAGGCAGAACAAAAAGTAGAAGTAACTCTTATAAACTCCTCTTCATTCAGAGGCTGGAACACGTGTTGTGAAACGTCCTGTGAAGACTTCTGAGTGTGCTGCTTCACCGTCCACATATCACGGCTGCGTGTTTAAAGAGCTGCGTTGTTTTTAATCGGTCTGTTTTGGCACATTTCAGTCCGTTTTTACAAAACTCTTCAAGGTAATTCGTTGCTTTTCCGCAGCACTTCTTTGACTCCTGCTGCTGGTTTCAGGAGTGTGTTTCGAGCTGCCTTTTGTTGAGGTGAGCATGTGTTCATTTCCTTTCTCACACCGGAGTCGCCTGCACCACATGCCATATCCTTTCAAACGCAGCGCCTGCCGCCTCCCTGATTTGAAACCCGAGCACACGGCCTCGCTCCGCGCCACGCTGTCCTGGAGGAGAAACAGCTGTT